>NC_142412.1:7734524-8061786 GCF_059441095.1 Idiotropiscis lumnitzeri
AGCATTACCAGTTGCCAGGATGGCGGAGCGGTCTAAGGCGTTGCGTTCAGGTCGCAGTCTCCCAAGGAGGCGTGGGTTCGAATCCCACCTCAGACAGAGCCCATTGAATGTACCAAGCAAGAACAAAGAAAACACATTCAAGAGAGCATTACCAGGTGCCAGGTTGGCGGAGCGGTCTAAGGCGTTGCGTTCAGGTCGCAGTCTCCCCAGGAGGCGTGGGTTCGAATCCCACCTCAGACAGAGCCCATTGAATGTACCAAGCAAGAACAAAGCAAACACATTCAAGAGAGCTTTACCAGGTGCCAGGATGGCGGAGCGGTCTAAGGCGTTGCGTTCAGGTCGCAGTCTCCCCAGGAGGCGTGGGTTCGAATCCCACCTCAGACAGAGCCCATTGAAAGTACCAAGCAAGAACAAAGGAAACATAGCAAAGAGAGAGCATTACCAGGTGCCAGGATGGCGGAGCGGTCTAAGGCGTTGCGTTCAGGTCGCAGTCTCTCCAGGAGGCGTGGGTTCGAATCCCGCCTCAGACAGTGCCCATTGAAAGTACCAAGCAAGAACAAAGCAAACACAGTAAAGAGAGCATTACCAGTTGCCAGGATGGCGGAGCGTTCTAAGGCGTTGCGTTCAGGTCGCAGTCTCCCCAGGAGGTGTGGGTTCGAATCCCGCCTCAGACAGAGCCCATTGAAAGTACCAAGCAAGAACAAAGCCAACACATTCAAGAGAGCATTACCAGGTGCCAGGATGGCGGAGCGGTCTAAGGCGTTGCGTTCAGGTCGCAGTCTCCCCAGGAGGCGTGGGTTCGAATCCCGCCTCAGAAAGAGCCCATTGAAAGTACCAAGCAAGAACAAAGCAAACACAGTCAAGAGAGCATTACCAGTTGCCAGGATTGCAGAGCGGTCTAAGGCGTTGCGTTCAGGTCGCAGTCTCCCCTGGAGGCGTGGGTTCGAATCCCGCCTCAGACAGAGCCCATTGAAAGTACCAAGCAAAAACAAAGCAAACACGGTCAAGAGAGCATTACCAGTTGCCAGGATGGCGGAGCGGTCTAAGGCGCTGCGTTCAGGTCGCAGTCTCCCCAGGAGGCGTGGGTTCGAATCCCGCCTCAGACAGAGCCCATTGAAAGTACCAAGCAATAACAAAGGAAACACGGTCAAGAGAGCATTACCAGTTGCCAGGATGGCGGAGCGGTCTAAGGCGTTGCGTTCAGGTCGCAGTCTCCCCAGGAGGCGTGGGTTCGAATCCCACCTCAGACAGTGCCCATTGAAAGTACCAAGCAAGAACAAAGCAAACACAGTCAAGAGAGCATTACCAGATGATAAGATGGCAGAGCGGTCTCAGGCGTTGCGTTCAGGTCACAGTCTCCCCAGGAGGCGTGGGTTTGAATCCCACCTCAGACAGTGCCCATTGAAAGTACCAAGCAAGAACAAAGCAAACACATTCAAGAGAGCATTACCAGTTGCCAGGATGGCGGAACGGTCTAAGGCGTTGCGTTCAGGTCGCAGTCTCCCCAGGAGGCGTGGGTTCGAATCCCACCTCAGACAGTGCCCATTGAAAGTACCAAGCAAGAACAAAGCAAACACATTCAAGAGAGCATTACCAGGTGCCAGGATGGCGGAGCGGTCTAAGGCGTTGCGTTCAGGTCGCAGTCTCCCCAGGAGGCGTGGGTTCGAATCCCGCCTCAGACAGAGCCCATTGAAAGTACCAAGCAATAACTAAGGAAACACGGTCAAGAGAGCATTACCAGTTGCCAGGATGGCGGAGCGGTCTAAGGCGTTGCGTTCAGGTCGCAGTCTCCCCAGGAGGCGTGTGTTCGAATCCCACCTCAGACAGAGCCCATTGAAAGTACCAAGCAATAACAAAGGAAACACGGTCAAGAGAGCATTACCAGTTGCCAGGATGGCGGTGCGGTCTAAGGCGTTGCGTTCAGGTCGCAGTCTCCCCAGGAGGCGTGGGTTCGAATCCCACCTCAGACAGAGCCCATTGAAAGTACCAAGCAAGAACAGCGCAAACACAGTCAAGAGAGCATTACCAGATGATAAGATGGCAGAGCGGTCTCAGGCGTTGCGTTCAGGTCGCAGTCTCCCCAGGAGGCGTGGGTTCGAATCCCACCTCAGACAGTGCCCATTGAAAGTACCAAGCAAGAACAAAGCAAACACAGTCAAGAGAGCATTACCAGTTGCCAGGATGGCGGAGCGGTCAAAGGTGTTGCGTTCAGGTCGCAGTCTCCCCAGGAGGCGTGGGTTCGAATCCCACCTCAGACAGAGCCCATTGAAAGTACCAAGCAAGAACAAAGCAAACACAGTCAAGAGAGCATTACTAGTTGCCAGGATGGTGGAGCGGTCTAAGGCGTTGCGTTCAGGTCGCAGTCTCCCCAGGAGGCGTGGGTTCGAATCCCGCCTCAGAAAGAGCCCATTGAAAGTACCAAGCAAGAACAAAGCAAACACAGTCAAGAGAGCATTACCAGTTGCCAGGATTGCAGAGCGGTCTAAGGCGTTGCGTTCAGGTCGCAGTCTCCCCTGGAGGCGTGGGTTCGAATCCCGCCTCAGACAGAGCCCATTGAAAGTACCAAGCAAAAACAAAGCAAACACGGTCAAGAGAGCATTACCAGTTGCCAGGATGGCGGAGCGGTCTAAGGCGCTGCGTTCAGGTCGCAGTCTCCCCAGGAGGCGTGGGTTCGAATCCCGCCTCAGACAGAGCCCATTGAAAGTACCAAGCAATAACAAAGGAAACACGGTCAAGAGAGCATTACCAGTTGCCAGGATGGCGGAGCGGTCTAAGGCGTTGCGTTCAGGTCGCAGTCTCCCCAGGAGGCGTGGGTTCGAATCCCACCTCAGACAGTGCCCATTGAAAGTACCAAGCAAGAACAAAGCAAACACAGTCAAGAGAGCATTACCAGATGATAAGATGGCAGAGCGGTCTCAGGCGTTGCGTTCAGGTCACAGTCTCCCCAGGAGGCGTGGGTTTGAATCCCACCTCAGACAGTGCCCATTGAAAGTACCAAGCAAGAACAAAGCAAACACATTCAAGAGAGCATTACCAGTTGCCAGGATGGCGGAACGGTCTAAGGCGTTGCGTTCAGGTCGCAGTCTCCCCAGGAGGCGTGGGTTCGAATCCCACCTCAGACAGTGCCCATTGAAAGTACCAAGCAAGAACAAAGCAAACACATTCAAGAGAGCATTACCAGGTGCCAGGATGGCGGAGCGGTCTAAGGCGTTGCGTTCAGGTCGCAGTCTCCCCAGGAGGCGTGGGTTCGAATCCCGCCTCAGACAGAGCCCATTGAAAGTACCAAGCAATAACTAAGGAAACACGGTCAAGAGAGCATTACCAGTTGCCAGGATGGCGGAGCGGTCTAAGGCGTTGCGTTCAGGTCGCAGTCTCCCCAGGAGGCGTGTGTTCGAATCCCACCTCAGACAGAGCCCATTGAAAGTACCAAGCAATAACAAAGGAAACACGGTCAAGAGAGCATTACCAGTTGCCAGGATGGCGGTGCGGTCTAAGGCGTTGCGTTCAGGTCGCAGTCTCCCCAGGAGGCGTGGGTTCGAATCCCACCTCAGACAGAGCCCATTGAAAGTACCAAGCAAGAACAGCGCAAACACAGTCAAGAGAGCATTACCAGATGATAAGATGGCAGAGCGGTCTCAGGCGTTGCGTTCAGGTCGCAGTCTCCCCAGGAGGCGTGGGTTCGAATCCCACCTCAGACAGTGCCCATTGAAAGTACCAAGCAAGAACAAAGCAAACACAGTCAAGAGAGCATTACCAGTTGCCAGGATGGCGGAGCGGTCAAAGGTGTTGCGTTCAGGTCGCAGTCTCCCCAGGAGGCGTGGGTTCGAATCCCACCTCAGACAGAGCCCATTGAAAGTACCAAGCAAGAACAAAGCAAACACAGTCAAGAGAGCATTACTAGTTGCCAGGATGGTGGAGCGGTCTAAGGCGTTGCGTTCAGGTCGCAGTCTCCCCAGGAGGCGTGGGTTCGAATCCCACCTCAGACAGTGCCCATTGAAACTACAAAGCAAGAACAAAGCAAACACAGTCAAGAGAGCATTACCAGTTGCCAGGATGGCGGAGCGGTCTAAGGCGTTGCGTTCAGGTCGCAGTCTCCCAAGGAGGCGTGGGTTCGAATCCCACCTCAGACAGAGCCCATTGAATGTACCAAGCAAGAACAAAGAAAACACATTCAAGAGAGCATTACCAGGTGCCAGGTTGGCGGAGCGGTCTAAGGCGTTGCGTTCAGGTCGCAGTCTCCCCAGGAGGCGTGGGTTCGAATCCCACCTCAGACAGAGCCCATTGAATGTACCAAGCAAGAACAAAGCAAACACATTCAAGAGAGCTTTACCAGGTGCCAGGATGGCGGAGCGGTCTAAGGCGTTGCGTTCAGGTCGCAGTCTCCCCAGGAGGCGTGGGTTCGAATCCCACCTCAGACAGAGCCCATTGAAAGTACCAAGCAAGAACAAAGGAAACATAGCAAAGAGAGAGCATTACCAGGTGCCAGGATGGCGGAGCGGTCTAAGGCGTTGCGTTCAGGTCGCAGTCTCTCCAGGAGGCGTGGGTTCGAATCCCGCCTCAGACAGTGCCCATTGAAAGTACCAAGCAAGAACAAAGCAAACACAGTAAAGAGAGCATTACCAGTTGCCAGGATGGCGGAGCGTTCTAAGGCGTTGCGTTCAGGTCGCAGTCTCCCCAGGAGGTGTGGGTTCGAATCCCGCCTCAGACAGAGCCCATTGAAAGTACCAAGCAAGAACAAAGCCAACACATTCAAGAGAGCATTACCAGGTGCCAGGATGGCGGAGCGGTCTAAGGCGTTGCGTTCAGGTCGCAGTCTCCCCAGGAGGCGTGGGTTCGAATCCCGCCTCAGAAAGAGCCCATTGAAAGTACCAAGCAAGAACAAAGCAAACACAGTCAAGAGAGCATTACCAGTTGCCAGGATTGCAGAGCGGTCTAAGGCGTTGCGTTCAGGTCGCAGTCTCCCCTGGAGGCGTGGGTTCGAATCCCGCCTCAGACAGAGCCCATTGAAAGTACCAAGCAAAAACAAAGCAAACACGGTCAAGAGAGCATTACCAGTTGCCAGGATGGCGGAGCGGTCTAAGGCGCTGCGTTCAGGTCGCAGTCTCCCCAGGAGGCGTGGGTTCGAATCCCGCCTCAGACAGAGCCCATTGAAAGTACCAAGCAATAACAAAGGAAACACGGTCAAGAGAGCATTACCAGTTGCCAGGATGGCGGAGCGGTCTAAGGCGTTGCGTTCAGGTCGCAGTCTCCCCAGGAGGCGTGGGTTCGAATCCCACCTCAGACAGTGCCCATTGAAAGTACCAAGCAAGAACAAAGCAAACACAGTCAAGAGAGCATTACCAGATGATAAGATGGCAGAGCGGTCTCAGGCGTTGCGTTCAGGTCACAGTCTCCCCAGGAGGCGTGGGTTTGAATCCCACCTCAGACAGTGCCCATTGAAAGTACCAAGCAAGAACAAAGCAAACACATTCAAGAGAGCATTACCAGTTGCCAGGATGGCGGAACGGTCTAAGGCGTTGCGTTCAGGTCGCAGTCTCCCCAGGAGGCGTGGGTTCGAATCCCACCTCAGACAGTGCCCATTGAAAGTACCAAGCAAGAACAAAGCAAACACAGTCAAGAGAGCATTACCAGTTGCCAGGATGGCGGAGCGGTCTAAGGCGTTGCGTTCAGGTCGCAGTCTCCCCAGGAGGCGTGGGTTCGAATCCCGCCTCAGACAGAGCCCATTGAAAGTACCAAGCAAGAACAAAGCAAACACATTCAAGAGAGCATTACCAGGTGCCAGGATGGCGGAGCGGTCTAAGGCGTTGCGTTCAGGTCGCAGTCTCCCCAGGAGGCGTGGGTTCGAATCCCGCCTCAGAAAGAGCCCATTGAAAGTACCAAGCAAGAACAAAGCAAACACAGTCAAGAGAGCATTATCAGTTGCCAGGATTGCAGAGCGGTCTAAGGCGCTGCGTTCAGGTCGCAGTCTCCCCAGGAGGCGTGGGTTCGAATCCCGCCTCAGACAGAGCCCATTGAAAGTACCAAGCAATAACAAAGGAAACACGGTCAAGAGAGCATTACCAGTTGCCAGGATGGCGGAGCGGTCTAAGGCGTTGCGTTCAGGTCGCAGTCTCCCCAGGAGGCGTGTGTTCGAATCCCACCTCAGACAGAGCCCATTGAAAGTACCAAGCAATAACAAAGGAAACACGGTCAAGAGAGCATTACCAGTTGCCAGGATGGCGGTGCGGTCTAAGGCGTTGCGTTCAGGTCGCAGTCTCCCCAGGAGGCGTGGGTTCGAATCCCACCTCAGACAGAGCCCATTGAAAGTACCAAGCAAGAACAGCGCAAACACAGTCAAGAGAGCATTACCAGATGATAAGATGGCAGAGCGGTCTCAGGCGTTGCGTTCAGGTCGCAGTAGCCCCAGGAGGCGTGGGTTCGAATCCCACCTCAGACAGAGCCCATTGAAAGTACCAAGCAAGAACAAAGCAAACACAGTCAAGAGAGCATTACCAGTTGCCAGGATGGTGGAGCGGTCTAAGGCGTTGCGTTCAGGTCGCAGTCTCCCCAGGAGGCGTGGGTTCGAATCCCACCTCAGACAGTGCCCATTGAAACTACAAAGCAAGAACAAAGCAAACACAGCCAAAAGAGCATTACCAGTTGCCAGGATGGCGGAGCGGTCTAAGGCGTTGCGTTCAGGTCGCAGTCTCCCAAGGAGGCGTGGGTTCGAATCCCACCTCAGACAGAGCCCATTGAATGTACCAAGCAAGAACAAAGCAAACACATTCAAGAGAGCATTACCAGGTGCCAGGTTGGCGGAGCGGTCTAAGGCGTTGCGTTCAGGTCGCAGTCTCCCCAGGAGGCGTGGGTTCGAATCCCACCTCAGACAGAGCCCATTGAATGTACCAAGCAAGAACAAAGCAAACACATTCAAGAGAGCTTTACCAGGTGCCAGGATGGCGGAGCGGTCTAAGGCGTTGCGTTCAGGTCGAAGTCTCCCCAGGAGGCGTGGGTTCGAATCCCACCTCAGACAGAGCCCATTGAAAGTACCAAGCAAGAACAAAGCAAACACAGTAAAGAGAGCATTACCAGTTGCCAGGATGGCGGAGCGTTCTAAGGCGTTGCGTTCAGGTCGCAGTCTCCCCAGGAGGTGTGGGTTCGAATCCCGCCTCAGACAGAGCCCATTGAAAGTACCAAGCAAGAACAAAGCCAACACATTCAAGAGAGCATTACCAGGTGCCAGGATGGCGGAGCGGTCTAAGGCGTTGCGTTCAGGTCGCAGTCTCCCCAGGAGGCGTGGGTTCGAATCCCGCCTCAGAAAGAGCCCATTGAAAGTACCAAGCAAGAACAAAGCAAACACAGTGAAGAGAGCATTACCAGTTGCCAGGATTGCAGAGCGGTCTAAGGCGTTGCGTTCAGGTCGCAGTCTCCCCTTGAGGCGTGGGTTCGAATCCCACCTCAGACAGAGCCCATTGAAAGTACCAAGCAAGAACAGAGCAAACACAGTCAAGAGAGCATTACCAGATGATAAGATGGCAGAGCGGTCTCAGGCGTTGCGTTCAGGTCGCAGTCTCCCCAGGAGGCGTGGGTTCGAATCCCACCTCAGACAGAGCCCATTGAAAGTACCAAGCAAGAACAAAGCAAACACATTCAAGAGAGCATTACCAGGTGCCAGGATGGCGGAGCGGTCTAAGGCGTTGCGTTCAGGTCGCAGTCTCCCCAGGAGGCGTGGGTTCGAATCCCGCCTCAGACAGAGCCCATTGAAAGTACCAAGCAAGAACAAAGCAAGCACATTCAAGAGAGCATTACCAGGTGCCAGGATGGCGGAGCGGTCTAAGGCGTTGTGTTCAGGTCGCAGTCTCCTCAGGAGGCGTGGGTTTGAATCCCACCTCAGACAGTACCCATTGAAAGTACCAAGCAAGAACAAAGGAAACACGGTCAAGAGAGCATTACCAGTTGCCAGGATGGCGGAGCGGTCTAAGGCGTTGCGTTCAGGTCGCAGTCTCCCCAGGAGGCGTGGGTTCGAATCCCACCTCAGACAGTGCCCATTGAAAGTACCAAGAAAGAACAAAGCAAACACAGTCAAGAGAGCATTACCAGTTGCCAGGATGGCGGAGCGGTCTAAGGCGTTGCGTTCAGGTCGCAGTCTCCCCAGGAGGCGTGGGTTCGAATCCCGCCTCAGACAGAGCCCATTGAAAGTACCAAGCAAAAACAAAGCAAACACATTCAAGAGAGCATTACCAGGTGCCAGGATGGCGGAGCGGTCTAAGGCGTTGCGTTCAGGTCGCAGTCTCCCCAGGAGGCGTGGGTTGAATCCCGCCTCAGACAGAGCCCATTGAAAGTACCAAGCAATAACAAAGGAAACACGGTCAAGAGAGCATTACCAGTTGCCAGGATGGCGGAGCGGTCTAAGGCGTTGCGTTCAGGTCGCAGTCTCCCCTGGAGGCGTGGGTTCGAATCCCGCCTCAGACAGAGCCCATTGAAAGTACCAAGCAAAAACAAAGCAAACACATTCAAGAGAGCATTACCAGGTGCCAGGATGGCGGAGCGGTCTAAGGCGTTGCCTTCAGGTCGCAGTCTCCCCAGGAGGCGTGGGTTCGAATCCCACCTCAGACAGAGCCCATTGAAAGTACCAAGCAAGAACAAAGCAAACACATTCAAGAGAGCATTACCAGGTGCCAGGATGGCGGAGCGGTCTAAGGCGTTGCGTTCAGGTCGCAGTCTCCCCAGGAGGCGTGGGTTCGAATCCCACCTCAGACAGAGCCCATTGAAAGTACCAAGCAAGAACAAAGCAAACACATTCAAGAGAGCATTACCAGGTGCCAGGATGGCGGAGCGGTCTAAGGCGTTGCGTTCAGGTCGCAGTCTCCCCAGGAGGCGTGGTTTAGAATCCCGCCTAAGACAGAGCCCATTGAAAGTACCAAGCAAGAACAAAGCAAACACATTCAAGAGAGCATTACCAGGTGCCAGGATGGCGGAGCGGTCTAAGGCGTTGCGTTCAGGTCGCAGTCTCCCCAGGAAGCGTGGGTTCGAATCCCACCTCAGACAGAGCCCATTGAAAGTACCAAGCAAGAACAAAGCAAACACATTCAAGAGAGCATTACCAGGTGCCAGGATGGCGGAGCGGTCTAAGGCGTTGCGTTCAGGTCGCAGTCTCCCCAGGAGGCGTGGGTTCGAATCCCGCCTCGGACAGAGCCCATTGAAAGTACCAAGCAAGAACAAAGCAAGCACATTCAAGAGAGCATTACCAGGTGCCAGGATGGCGGAGCGGTCTAAGGCGTTGTGTTCAGGTCGCAGTCTCCCCAGGAGGCGTGGGTTTGAATCCCACCTCAGACAGTACCCATTGAAAGTACCAAGCAAGAACAAAGGAAACACGGTCAAGAGAGCATTACCAGTTGCCAGGATGGCGGAGCGGTCTAAGGCGTTGCGTTCAGGTCGCAGTCTCCCCAGGAGGCGTGGGTTCGAATCCCACCTCAGACAGTGCCCATTGA
Organism: Idiotropiscis lumnitzeri; assembly: GCF_059441095.1. NCBI lineage: Eukaryota > Metazoa > Chordata > Actinopteri > Syngnathiformes > Syngnathidae > Idiotropiscis > Idiotropiscis lumnitzeri. The sequence continues at coordinate 7,743,995 of NC_142412.1, forward strand.
AAGTACCAAGCAAGAACAAAGCAAACACAGTCAAGAGAGCATTACCAGTTGCCAGGATGGCGGAGCGGTCTAAGGCGTTGCGTTCAGGTCGCAGTCTCCCCAGGAGGCGTGGGTTCGAATCCCGCCTCAGACAGAGCCCATTGAAAGTACCAAGCAAGAACAAAGCAAGCACATTCAAGAGAGCATTACCAGGTGCCAGGATGGCGTTACGGTCTAAGGCGTTGTGTTCAGGTCGCAGTCTCCCCAGGAGGCGTGGGTTTGAATCCCACCTCAGACAGTACCCATTGAAAGTACCAAGCAAGAACAAAGGAAACACGGTCAAGAGAGCATTACCAGTTGCCAGGATTGCGGAGCGGTCTAAGGCGTTGCGTTCAGGTCGCAGTCTCCCCAGGAGGCGTGGGTTCGAATCCCACCTCAGACAGTGCCCATTAAAAGTACCAAGCAAGAACAAAGCAAACACAGTCAAGAGAGCATTACCAGTTGCCAGGATGGCGGAGCGGTCTAAGGCGTTGCGTTCAGGTCGCAGTCTCCCCAGGAGGCGTGGGTTCGAATCCCGCCTCAGACAGAGCCCATTGAAAGTACCAAGCAAGAACAAAGCAAACACGTTCAAGAGAGCATTACCAGGTGCCAGGATGGCGGAGCGGTCTAAGGCGTTGCGTTCAGGTCGCAGTCTCCCCAGGAGGCGTGGGTTGAATCCCGCCTCAGACAGAGCCCATTGAAAGTACCAAGCAATAACAAAGGAAACACGGTCAAGAGAGCATTACCAGTTGCCAGGATGGCGGAGCGGTCTAAGGCGTTGCGTTCAGGTCGCAGTCTCCCCTGGAGGCGTGGGTTCGAATCCCGCCTCAGACAGAGCCCATTGAAAGTACCAAGCAAGAACAAAGCAAACACATTCAAGAGAGCTTTACCAGGTGCCAGGATGGCGGAGCGGTCTAAGGCGTTGCGTTCAGGTCGCAGTCTCCCCAGGAGGCGTGGGTTCGAATCCCACCTCAGACAGAGCCCATTGAAAGTACCAAGCAAGAACAAAGGAAACATAGCAAAGAGAGAGCATTACCAGGTGCCAGGATGGCGGAGCGGTCTAAGGCGTTGCGTTCAGGTCGCAGTCTCTCCAGGAGGCGTGGGTTCGAATCCCGCCTCAGACAGTGCCCATTGAAAGTACCAAGCAAGAACAAAGCAAACACAGTAAAGAGAGCATTACCAGTTGCCAGGATGGCGGAGCGTTCTAAGGCGTTGCGTTCAGGTCGCAGTCTCCCCAGGAGGTGTGGGTTCGAATCCCGCCTCAGACAGAGCCCATTGAAAGTACCAAGCAAGAACAAAGCCAACACATTCAAGAGAGCATTACCAGGTGCCAGGATGGCGGAGCGGTCTAAGGCGTTGCGTTCAGGTCGCAGTCTCCCCAGGAGGCGTGGGTTCGAATCCCGCCTCAGAAAGAGCCCATTGAAAGTACCAAGCAAGAACAAAGCAAACACAGTCAAGAGAGCATTACCAGTTGCCAGGATTGCAGAGCGGTCTAAGGCGTTGCGTTCAGGTCGCAGTCTCCCCTGGAGGCGTGGGTTCGAATCCCGCCTCAGACAGAGCCCATTGAAAGTACCAAGCAAAAACAAAGCAAACACGGTCAAGAGAGCATTACCAGTTGCCAGGATGGCGGAGCGGTCTAAGGCGCTGCGTTCAGGTCGCAGTCTCCCCAGGAGGCGTGGGTTCGAATCCCGCCTCAGACAGAGCCCATTGAAAGTACCAAGCAATAACAAAGGAAACACGGTCAAGAGAGCATTACCAGTTGCCAGGATGGCGGAGCGGTCTAAGGCGTTGCGTTCAGGTCGCAGTCTCCCCAGGAGGCGTGGGTTCGAATCCCACCTCAGACAGTGCCCATTGAAAGTACCAAGCAAGAACAAAGCAAACACAGTCAAGAGAGCATTACCAGATGATAAGATGGCAGAGCGGTCTCAGGCGTTGCGTTCAGGTCACAGTCTCCCCAGGAGGCGTGGGTTTGAATCCCACCTCAGACAGTGCCCATTGAAAGTACCAAGCAAGAACAAAGCAAACACATTCAAGAGAGCATTACCAGTTGCCAGGATGGCGGAACGGTCTAAGGCGTTGCGTTCAGGTCGCAGTCTCCCCAGGAGGCGTGGGTTCGAATCCCACCTCAGACAGTGCCCATTGAAAGTACCAAGCAAGAACAAAGCAAACACAGTCAAGAGAGCATTACCAGTTGCCAGGATGGCGGAGCGGTCTAAGGCGTTGCGTTCAGGTCGCAGTCTCCCCAGGAGGCGTGGGTTCGAATCCCGCCTCAGACAGAGCCCATTGAAAGTACCAAGCAAGAACAAAGCAAACACATTCAAGAGAGCATTACCAGGTGCCAGGATGGCGGAGCGGTCTAAGGCGTTGCGTTCAGGTCGCAGTCTCCCCAGGAGGCGTGGGTTCGAATCCCGCCTCAGAAAGAGCCCATTGAAAGTACCAAGCAAGAACAAAGCAAACACAGTCAAGAGAGCATTATCAGTTGCCAGGATTGCAGAGCGGTCTAAGGCGCTGCGTTCAGGTCGCAGTCTCCCCAGGAGGCGTGGGTTCGAATCCCGCCTCAGACAGAGCCCATTGAAAGTACCAAGCAATAACAAAGGAAACACGGTCAAGAGAGCATTACCAGTTGCCAGGATGGCGGAGCGGTCTAAGGCGTTGCGTTCAGGTCGCAGTCTCCCCAGGAGGCGTGTGTTCGAATCCCACCTCAGACAGAGCCCATTGAAAGTACCAAGCAATAACAAAGGAAACACGGTCAAGAGAGCATTACCAGTTGCCAGGATGGCGGTGCGGTCTAAGGCGTTGCGTTCAGGTCGCAGTCTCCCCAGGAGGCGTGGGTTCGAATCCCACCTCAGACAGAGCCCATTGAAAGTACCAAGCAAGAACAGCGCAAACACAGTCAAGAGAGCATTACCAGATGATAAGATGGCAGAGCGGTCTCAGGCGTTGCGTTCAGGTCGCAGTAGCCCCAGGAGGCGTGGGTTCGAATCCCACCTCAGACAGAGCCCATTGAAAGTACCAAGCAAGAACAAAGCAAACACAGTCAAGAGAGCATTACCAGTTGCCAGGATGGTGGAGCGGTCTAAGGCGTTGCGTTCAGGTCGCAGTCTCCCCAGGAGGCGTGGGTTCGAATCCCACCTCAGACAGTGCCCATTGAAACTACAAAGCAAGAACAAAGCAAACACAGCCAAAAGAGCATTACCAGTTGCCAGGATGGCGGAGCGGTCTAAGGCGTTGCGTTCAGGTCGCAGTCTCCCAAGGAGGCGTGGGTTCGAATCCCACCTCAGACAGAGCCCATTGAATGTACCAAGCAAGAACAAAGCAAACACATTCAAGAGAGCATTACCAGGTGCCAGGTTGGCGGAGCGGTCTAAGGCGTTGCGTTCAGGTCGCAGTCTCCCCAGGAGGCGTGGGTTCGAATCCCACCTCAGACAGAGCCCATTGAATGTACCAAGCAAGAACAAAGCAAACACATTCAAGAGAGCTTTACCAGGTGCCAGGATGGCGGAGCGGTCTAAGGCGTTGCGTTCAGGTCGAAGTCTCCCCAGGAGGCGTGGGTTCGAATCCCACCTCAGACAGAGCCCATTGAAAGTACCAAGCAAGAACAAAGCAAACACAGTAAAGAGAGCATTACCAGTTGCCAGGATGGCGGAGCGTTCTAAGGCGTTGCGTTCAGGTCGCAGTCTCCCCAGGAGGTGTGGGTTCGAATCCCGCCTCAGACAGAGCCCATTGAAAGTACCAAGCAAGAACAAAGCCAACACATTCAAGAGAGCATTACCAGGTGCCAGGATGGCGGAGCGGTCTAAGGCGTTGCGTTCAGGTCGCAGTCTCCCCAGGAGGCGTGGGTTCGAATCCCGCCTCAGAAAGAGCCCATTGAAAGTACCAAGCAAGAACAAAGCAAACACAGTGAAGAGAGCATTACCAGTTGCCAGGATTGCAGAGCGGTCTAAGGCGTTGCGTTCAGGTCGCAGTCTCCCCTTGAGGCGTGGGTTCGAATCCCACCTCAGACAGAGCCCATTGAAAGTACCAAGCAAGAACAGAGCAAACACAGTCAAGAGAGCATTACCAGATGATAAGATGGCAGAGCGGTCTCAGGCGTTGCGTTCAGGTCGCAGTCTCCCCAGGAGGCGTGGGTTCGAATCCCACCTCAGACAGAGCCCATTGAAAGTACCAAGCAAGAACAAAGCAAACACATTCAAGAGAGCATTACCAGGTGCCAGGATGGCGGAGCGGTCTAAGGCGTTGCGTTCAGGTCGCAGTCTCCCCAGGAGGCGTGGGTTCGAATCCCGCCTCAGACAGAGCCCATTGAAAGTACCAAGCAAGAACAAAGCAAGCACATTCAAGAGAGCATTACCAGGTGCCAGGATGGCGGAGCGGTCTAAGGCGTTGTGTTCAGGTCGCAGTCTCCTCAGGAGGCGTGGGTTTGAATCCCACCTCAGACAGTACCCATTGAAAGTACCAAGCAAGAACAAAGGAAACACGGTCAAGAGAGCATTACCAGTTGCCAGGATGGCGGAGCGGTCTAAGGCGTTGCGTTCAGGTCGCAGTCTCCCCAGGAGGCGTGGGTTCGAATCCCACCTCAGACAGTGCCCATTGAAAGTACCAAGAAAGAACAAAGCAAACACAGTCAAGAGAGCATTACCAGTTGCCAGGATGGCGGAGCGGTCTAAGGCGTTGCGTTCAGGTCGCAGTCTCCCCAGGAGGCGTGGGTTCGAATCCCGCCTCAGACAGAGCCCATTGAAAGTACCAAGCAAAAACAAAGCAAACACATTCAAGAGAGCATTACCAGGTGCCAGGATGGCGGAGCGGTCTAAGGCGTTGCGTTCAGGTCGCAGTCTCCCCAGGAGGCGTGGGTTGAATCCCGCCTCAGACAGAGCCCATTGAAAGTACCAAGCAATAACAAAGGAAACACGGTCAAGAGAGCATTACCAGTTGCCAGGATGGCGGAGCGGTCTAAGGCGTTGCGTTCAGGTCGCAGTCTCCCCTGGAGGCGTGGGTTCGAATCCCGCCTCAGACAGAGCCCATTGAAAGTACCAAGCAAAAACAAAGCAAACACATTCAAGAGAGCATTACCAGGTGCCAGGATGGCGGAGCGGTCTAAGGCGTTGCCTTCAGGTCGCAGTCTCCCCAGGAGGCGTGGGTTCGAATCCCACCTCAGACAGAGCCCATTGAAAGTACCAAGCAAGAACAAAGCAAACACATTCAAGAGAGCATTACCAGGTGCCAGGATGGCGGAGCGGTCTAAGGCGTTGCGTTCAGGTCGCAGTCTCCCCAGGAGGCGTGGGTTCGAATCCCACCTCAGACAGAGCCCATTGAAAGTACCAAGCAAGAACAAAGCAAACACATTCAAGAGAGCATTACCAGGTGCCAGGATGGCGGAGCGGTCTAAGGCGTTGCGTTCAGGTCGCAGTCTCCCCAGGAGGCGTGGTTTAGAATCCCGCCTAAGACAGAGCCCATTGAAAGTACCAAGCAAGAACAAAGCAAACACATTCAAGAGAGCATTACCAGGTGCCAGGATGGCGGAGCGGTCTAAGGCGTTGCGTTCAGGTCGCAGTCTCCCCAGGAAGCGTGGGTTCGAATCCCACCTCAGACAGAGCCCATTGAAAGTACCAAGCAAGAACAAAGCAAACACATTCAAGAGAGCATTACCAGGTGCCAGGATGGCGGAGCGGTCTAAGGCGTTGCGTTCAGGTCGCAGTCTCCCCAGGAGGCGTGGGTTCGAATCCCGCCTCGGACAGAGCCCATTGAAAGTACCAAGCAAGAACAAAGCAAGCACATTCAAGAGAGCATTACCAGGTGCCAGGATGGCGGAGCGGTCTAAGGCGTTGTGTTCAGGTCGCAGTCTCCCCAGGAGGCGTGGGTTTGAATCCCACCTCAGACAGTACCCATTGAAAGTACCAAGCAAGAACAAAGGAAACACGGTCAAGAGAGCATTACCAGTTGCCAGGATGGCGGAGCGGTCTAAGGCGTTGCGTTCAGGTCGCAGTCTCCCCAGGAGGCGTGGGTTCGAATCCCACCTCAGACAGTGCCCATTGAAAGTACCAAGCAAGAACAAAGCAAACACAGTCAAGAGAGCATTACCAGTTGCCAGGATGGCGGAGCGGTCTAAGGCGTTGCGTTCAGGTCGCAGTCTCCCCAGGAGGCGTGGGTTCGAATCCCGCCTCAGACAGAGCCCATTGAAAGTACCAAGCAAGAACAAAGCAAGCACATTCAAGAGAGCATTACCAGGTGCCAGGATGGCGTTACGGTCTAAGGCGTTGTGTTCAGGTCGCAGTCTCCCCAGGAGGCGTGGGTTTGAATCCCACCTCAGACAGTACCCATTGAAAGTACCAAGCAAGAACAAAGGAAACACGGTCAAGAGAGCATTACCAGTTGCCAGGATTGCGGAGCGGTCTAAGGCGTTGCGTTCAGGTCGCAGTCTCCCCAGGAGGCGTGGGTTCGAATCCCACCTCAGACAGTGCCCATTAAAAGTACCAAGCAAGAACAAAGCAAACACAGTCAAGAGAGCATTACCAGTTGCCAGGATGGCGGAGCGGTCTAAGGCGTTGCGTTCAGGTCGCAGTCTCCCCAGGAGGCGTGGGTTCGAATCCCGCCTCAGACAGAGCCCATTGAAAGTACCAAGCAAGAACAAAGCAAACACGTTCAAGAGAGCATTACCAGGTGCCAGGATGGCGGAGCGGTCTAAGGCGTTGCGTTCAGGTCGCAGTCTCCCCAGGAGGCGTGGGTTGAATCCCGCCTCAGACAGAGCCCATTGAAAGTACCAAGCAATAACAAAGGAAACACGGTCAAGAGAGCATTACCAGTTGCCAGGATGGCGGAGCGGTCTAAGGCGTTGCGTTCAGGTCGCAGTCTCCCCTGGAGGCGTGGGTTCGAATCCCGCCTCAGACAGAGCCCATTGAAAGTACCAAGCAAAAACAAAGCAAACACATTCAAGAGAGCATTACCAGGTGCCAGGATGGCGGAGCGGTCTAAGGCGTTGCGTTCAGGTCGCAGTCTCCCCAGGAGGCGTGGGTTCGAATCCCGCCTCAGACAGAGCCCATTGAAAGTACCAAGTAAGAACAAAGCAAACACATTCAAGAGAGCATTACCAGGTGCCAGGATGGCGGAGCGGTCTAAGGCGCTGCGTTCAGGTCGCAGTCTCCCCAGGAGGCGTGTGTTCGAATCCCACCTCAGACAGAGCCCATTGAAAGTACCAAGCAATAACAAAGGAAACACGGTCAAGAGAGCATTACCAGTTGCCAGGATGGCGGAGCGGTCTAAGGCGTTGCGTTCAGGTCGCAGTCTCCCCAGGAGGCGTGGGTTCGAATCCCACCTCAGACAGAGCCCATTGAAAGTACCAAGCTATAACAAAGCAAACACATTCAAGAGAGCATTACCAGGTGCCAGGATGGCGGAGCGGTCTAAGGCGTTGCGTTCAGGTCGCAGTCTCCCCAGGAGGCGTGGGTTCGAATCCCGCCTCAGACAGAGCCCATTGAAAGTACCAAGCAAGAACAAAGCAAACACAGTCAAGAGAGCATTACCAGTTGCAGGATGGCAGAGCTGTCTAAGGCGCTGCGTTCAGGTCGCAGTCTCCCCAGGAGGCGTGGGTTCGAATCCCGCCTCAGACAGAGCCCATTGAAAGTACCAAGCAAGAACAAAGCAAACACATTCAAGAGAGCATTACCAGGTGTCAGGATGGCGGAGCGGTCTAAGGCGTTGCGTTCAGGTCGCAGTCTCCCCAGGAGGCGTGGTTTAGAATCCCGCCTCAGACAGAGCCCATTGAAAGTACCAAGCAAGAACAAAGCAAACACATTCAAGAGAGCATTACCAGGTGCCAGGATGGCGGAGCGGTCTAAGGCGTTGCGTTCAGGTCGCAGTCTCCCCAGGAGGCGTGGGTTCGAATCCCACCTCAGACAGTGCCCATTGAAAGTACCAAGCAAGAACAAAGCAAACACAGTCAAGAGAGCATTACCAGTTGCCAGGATGGCGGAGCGGTCTAAGGCGCTGCGTTCAGGTCGCAGTCTCCCCAGGAGGCGTGGGTTCGAATCCCACCTCAGACAGTGCCCATTGAAAGTACCAAGCAAGAACAAAGCAAACAGTCAAGAGAGCATTACCAGTTGCCAGGATGGTGGAGCGGTCTAAGGCGTTGCGTTCAGGTCGCAGTCTCCCCAGGAGGCGTGGGTTCGAATCCCACCTCAGACAGTGCCCATTGAAACGACCAAGCAAGAACAAAGCAAACACAGTCAAGAGAGCATTACCAGTTGCCTGGATGGCGGAGCGGTCTAAGGCGTTGCGTTCAGGTCGCAGTCTCCCAAGGAGGCGTGGGTTCGAATCCCACCTCAGACAGAGCCCATTGAATGTACCAAGCAAGAACAAAGCAAACACATTCAAGAGAGCATTACCAGGTGCCAGGATGGCGGAGCGGTCTAAGGCGTTGCGTTCAAGTCACAGTCTCCCCAGGAGGCGTGGGTTCGAATCCCACCTCAGACAGAGCCCATTGAAAGTACCAAGCAAGAACATAGGAAACACAGTAAAGAGAGCATTACCAGTTGCCAGGATGGCGGAGCGGTCTAAGGCGTTGCCTTCAGGTCGCAGTCTCCCCAGGAGGCGTGGGTTCGAATCCCACCTCAGACAGAGCCCATTGAAAGTACCAAGCAAGAACAAAGCAAACACATTCAAGAGAGCATTACCAGGTGCCAGGATGGCGGAGCGGTCTAAGGCGTTGCGTTCAGGTCGCAGTCTCCCCAGGAGGCGTGGGTTCGAATCCCACCTCAGACAGAGCCCATTGAAAGTACCAAGCAAGAACAAAGCAAACACATTCAAGAGAGCATTACCAGGTGCCAGGATGGCGGAGCGGTCTAAGGCGTTGCGTTCAGGTCGCAGTCTCCCCAGGAGGCGTGGTTTAGAATCCCGCCTAAGACAGAGCCCATTGAAAGTACCAAGCAAGAACAAAGCAAACACATTCAAGAGAGCATTACCAGGTGCCAGGATGGCGGAGCGGTCTAAGGCGTTGCGTTCAGGTCGCAGTCTCCCCAGGAGGCGTGGGTTCGAATCCCACCTCAGACAGAGCCCATTGAAAGTACCAAGCAAGAACAAAGCAAACACATTCAAGAGAGCATTACCAGGTGCCAGGATGGCGGAGCGGTCTAAGGCGTTGCGTTCAGGTCGCAGTCTCCCCAGGAGGCGTGGGTTCGAATCCCACCTCAGACAGAGCCCATTGAAAGTACCAAGCAAGAACAAAGCAAACACATTCAAGAGAGCATTACCAGGTGCCAGGATGGCGGAGCGGTCTAAGGCGTTGCGTTCAGGTCGCAGTCTCCCCAGGAGGCGTGGGTTCGAATCCCACCTCAGACAGAGCCCATTGAAAGTACCAAGCAAGAACAAAGCAAACACATTCAAGAGAGCATTACCAGGTGCCAGGATGGCGGAGCGGTCTAAGGCGTTGCGTTCAGGTCGCAGTCTCCCCAGGAGGCGTGGGTTCGAATCCCACCTCAGACAGAGCCCATTTAAAGTACCAAGCAAGAACAAAGCAAACACATTCAAGAGAGCATTACCAGGTGCCAGGATGGCGGAGCGGTCTAAGGCGTTGTGTTCAGGTCGCAGTCTCCCCAGGAGGCGTGGGTTCGAATCCCACCTCAGACAGAGCCCATTGAAATTACGAAGCAAGAACAAAGGAAACACAGTAAAGAGAGCATTACCAGGTGCCAGGATGGCGGAGCGGTCTAAGGCGTTGCGTTCAGGTCGCAGTCTCCCCAGGAGGCGTGGGTTCGAATCCCACCTCAGACAGAGCCCATTTAAAGTACCAAGCAAGAACAAAGCAAACACATTCAAGAGAGCATTACCAGGTGCCAGGATGGCGGAGCGGTCTAAGGCGTTGTGTTCAGGTCGCAGTCTCCCCAGGAGGCGTGGGTTCGAATCCCACCTCAGACAGAGCCCATTGAAATTACGAAGCAAGAACAAAGCAAACACAGTCAAGAGAGCATTATCAGTTGCCAGGATTGCAGAGCGGTCTAAGGCGCTGCGTTCAGGTCGCAGTCTCCCCAGGAGGCGTGGGTTCGAATCCCGCCTCAGACAGAGCCCATTGAAAGTACCAAGCAATAACAAAGGAAACACGGTCAAGAGAGCATTACCAGTTGCCAGGATGGCGGAGCGGTCTAAGGCGTTGCGTTCAGGTCGCAGTCTCCCCAGGAGGCGTGTGTTCGAATCCCACCTCAGACAGAGCCCATTGAAAGTACCAAGCAATAACAAAGGAAACACGGTCAAGAGAGCATTACCAGTTGCCAGGATGGCGGTGCGGTCTAAGGCGTTGCGTTCAGGTCGCAGTCTCCCCAGGAGGCGTGGGTTCGAATCCCACCTCAGACAGAGCCCATTGAAAGTACCAAGCAAGAACAGCGCAAACACAGTCAAGAGAGCATTACCAGATGATAAGATGGCAGAGCGGTCTCAGGCGTTGCGTTCAGGTCGCAGTAGCCCCAGGAGGCGTGGGTTCGAATCCCACCTCAGACAGAGCCCATTGAAAGTACCAAGCAAGAACAAAGCAAACACAGTCAAGAGAGCATTACCAGTTGCCAGGATGGTGGAGCGGTCTAAGGCGTTGCGTTCAGGTCGCAGTCTCCCCAGGAGGCGTGGGTTCGAATCCCACCTCAGACAGTGCCCATTGAAACTACAAAGCAAGAACAAAGCAAACACAGCCAAAAGAGCATTACCAGTTGCCAGGATGGCGGAGCGGTCTAAGGCGTTGCGTTCAGGTCGCAGTCTCCCAAGGAGGCGTGGGTTCGAATCCCACCTCAGACAGAGCCCATTGAATGTACCAAGCAAGAACAAAGCAAACACATTCAAGAGAGCATTACCAGGTGCCAGGTTGGCGGAGCGGTCTAAGGCGTTGCGTTCAGGTCGCAGTCTCCCCAGGAGGCGTGGGTTCGAATCCCACCTCAGACAGAGCCCATTGAATGTACCAAGCAAGAACAAAGCAAACACATTCAAGAGAGCTTTACCAGGTGCCAGGATGGCGGAGCGGTCTAAGGCGTTGCGTTCAGGTCGAAGTCTCCCCAGGAGGCGTGGGTTCGAATCCCACCTCAGACAGAGCCCATTGAAAGTACCAAGCAAGAACAAAGCAAACACAGTAAAGAGAGCATTACCAGTTGCCAGGATGGCGGAGCGTTCTAAGGCGTTGCGTTCAGGTCGCAGTCTCCCCAGGAGGTGTGGGTTCGAATCCCGCCTCAGACAGAGCCCATTGAAAGTACCAAGCAAGAACAAAGCCAACACATTCAAGAGAGCATTACCAGGTGCCAGGATGGCGGAGCGGTCTAAGGCGTTGCGTTCAGGTCGCAGTCTCCCCAGGAGGCGTGGGTTCGAATCCCGCCTCAGAAAGAGCCCATTGAAAGTACCAAGCAAGAACAAAGCAAACACAGTGAAGAGAGCATTACCAGTTGCCAGGATTGCAGAGCGGTCTAAGGCGTTGCGTTCAGGTCGCAGTCTCCCCTTGAGGCGTGGGTTCGAATCCCACCTCAGACAGAGCCCATTGAAAGTACCAAGCAAGAACAGAGCAAACACAGTCAAGAGAGCATTACCAGATGATAAGATGGCAGAGCGGTCTCAGGCGTTGCGTTCAGGTCGCAGTCTCCCCAGGAGGCGTGGGTTCGAATCCCACCTCAGACAGAGCCCATTGAAAGTACCAAGCAAGAACAAAGCAAACACATTCAAGAGAGCATTACCAGGTGCCAGGATGGCGGAGCGGTCTAAGGCGTTGCGTTCAGGTCGCAGTCTCCCCAGGAGGCGTGGGTTCGAATCCCGCCTCAGACAGAGCCCATTGAAAGTACCAAGCAAGAACAAAGCAAGCACATTCAAGAGAGCATTACCAGGTGCCAGGATGGCGGAGCGGTCTAAGGCGTTGTGTTCAGGTCGCAGTCTCCTCAGGAGGCGTGGGTTTGAATCCCACCTCAGACAGTACCCATTGAAAGTACCAAGCAAGAACAAAGGAAACACGGTCAAGAGAGCATTACCAGTTGCCAGGATGGCGGAGCGGTCTAAGGCGTTGCGTTCAGGTCGCAGTCTCCCCAGGAGGCGTGGGTTCGAATCCCACCTCAGACAGTGCCCATTGAAAGTACCAAGAAAGAACAAAGCAAACACAGTCAAGAGAGCATTACCAGTTGCCAGGATGGCGGAGCGGTCTAAGGCGTTGCGTTCAGGTCGCAGTCTCCCCAGGAGGCGTGGGTTCGAATCCCGCCTCAGACAGAGCCCATTGAAAGTACCAAGCAAAAACAAAGCAAACACATTCAAGAGAGCATTACCAGGTGCCAGGATGGCGGAGCGGTCTAAGGCGTTGCGTTCAGGTCGCAGTCTCCCCAGGAGGCGTGGGTTGAATCCCGCCTCAGACAGAGCCCATTGAAAGTACCAAGCAATAACAAAGGAAACACGGTCAAGAGAGCATTACCAGTTGCCAGGATGGCGGAGCGGTCTAAGGCGTTGCGTTCAGGTCGCAGTCTCCCCTGGAGGCGTGGGTTCGAATCCCGCCTCAGACAGAGCCCATTGAAAGTACCAAGCAAAAACAAAGCAAACACATTCAAGAGAGCATTACCAGGTGCCAGGATGGCGGAGCGGTCTAAGGCGTTGCCTTCAGGTCGCAGTCTCCCCAGGAGGCGTGGGTTCGAATCCCACCTCAGACAGAGCCCATTGAAAGTACCAAGCAAGAACAAAGCAAACACATTCAAGAGAGCATTACCAGGTGCCAGGATGGCGGAGCGGTCTAAGGCGTTGCGTTCAGGTCGCAGTCTCCCCAGGAGGCGTGGGTTCGAATCCCACCTCAGACAGAGCCCATTGAAAGTACCAAGCAAGAACAAAGCAAACACATTCAAGAGAGCATTACCAGGTGCCAGGATGGCGGAGCGGTCTAAGGCGTTGCGTTCAGGTCGCAGTCTCCCCAGGAGGCGTGGTTTAGAATCCCGCCTAAGACAGAGCCCATTGAAAGTACCAAGCAAGAACAAAGCAAACACATTCAAGAGAGCATTACCAGGTGCCAGGATGGCGGAGCGGTCTAAGGCGTTGCGTTCAGGTCGCAGTCTCCCCAGGAAGCGTGGGTTCGAATCCCACCTCAGACAGAGCCCATTGAAAGTACCAAGCAAGAACAAAGCAAACACATTCAAGAGAGCATTACCAGGTGCCAGGATGGCGGAGCGGTCTAAGGCGTTGCGTTCAGGTCGCAGTCTCCCCAGGAGGCGTGGGTTCGAATCCCGCCTCGGACAGAGCCCATTGAAAGTACCAAGCAAGAACAAAGCAAGCACATTCAAGAGAGCATTACCAGGTGCCAGGATGGCGGAGCGGTCTAAGGCGTTGTGTTCAGGTCGCAGTCTCCCCAGGAGGCGTGGGTTTGAATCCCACCTCAGACAGTACCCATTGAAAGTACCAAGCAAGAACAAAGGAAACACGGTCAAGAGAGCATTACCAGTTGCCAGGATGGCGGAGCGGTCTAAGGCGTTGCGTTCAGGTCGCAGTCTCCCCAGGAGGCGTGGGTTCGAATCCCACCTCAGACAGTGCCCATTGAAAGTACCAAGCAAGAACAAAGCAAACACAGTCAAGAGAGCATTACCAGTTGCCAGGATGGCGGAGCGGTCTAAGGCGTTGCGTTCAGGTCGCAGTCTCCCCAGGAGGCGTGGGTTCGAATCCCGCCTCAGACAGAGCCCATTGAAAGTACCAAGCAAGAACAAAGCAAGCACATTCAAGAGAGCATTACCAGGTGCCAGGATGGCGTTACGGTCTAAGGCGTTGTGTTCAGGTCGCAGTCTCCCCAGGAGGCGTGGGTTTGAATCCCACCTCAGACAGTACCCATTGAAAGTACCAAGCAAGAACAAAGGAAACACGGTCAAGAGAGCATTACCAGTTGCCAGGATTGCGGAGCGGTCTAAGGCGTTGCGTTCAGGTCGCAGTCTCCCCAGGAGGCGTGGGTTCGAATCCCACCTCAGACAGTGCCCATTAAAAGTACCAAGCAAGAACAAAGCAAACACAGTCAAGAGAGCATTACCAGTTGCCAGGATGGCGGAGCGGTCTAAGGCGTTGCGTTCAGGTCGCAGTCTCCCCAGGAGGCGTGGGTTCGAATCCCGCCTCAGACAGAGCCCATTGAAAGTACCAAGCAAGAACAAAGCAAACACGTTCAAGAGAGCATTACCAGGTGCCAGGATGGCGGAGCGGTCTAAGGCGTTGCGTTCAGGTCGCAGTCTCCCCAGGAGGCGTGGGTTGAATCCCGCCTCAGACAGAGCCCATTGAAAGTACCAAGCAATAACAAAGGAAACACGGTCAAGAGAGCATTACCAGTTGCCAGGATGGCGGAGCGGTCTAAGGCGTTGCGTTCAGGTCGCAGTCTCCCCTGGAGGCGTGGGTTCGAATCCCGCCTCAGACAGAGCCCATTGAAAGTACCAAGCAAAAACAAAGCAAACACATTCAAGAGAGCATTACCAGGTGCCAGGATGGCGGAGCGGTCTAAGGCGTTGCGTTCAGGTCGCAGTCTCCCCAGGAGGCGTGGGTTCGAATCCCGCCTCAGACAGAGCCCATTGAAAGTACCAAGTAAGAACAAAGCAAACACATTCAAGAGAGCATTACCAGGTGCCAGGATGGCGGAGCGGTCTAAGGCGCTGCGTTCAGGTCGCAGTCTCCCCAGGAGGCGTGTGTTCGAATCCCACCTCAGACAGAGCCCATTGAAAGTACCAAGCAATAACAAAGGAAACACGGTCAAGAGAGCATTACCAGTTGCCAGGATGGCGGAGCGGTCTAAGGCGTTGCGTTCAGGTCGCAGTCTCCCCAGGAGGCGTGGGTTCGAATCCCACCTCAGACAGAGCCCATTGAAAGTACCAAGCTATAACAAAGCAAACACATTCAAGAGAGCATTACCAGGTGCCAGGATGGCGGAGCGGTCTAAGGCGTTGCGTTCAGGTCGCAGTCTCCCCAGGAGGCGTGGGTTCGAATCCCGCCTCAGACAGAGCCCATTGAAAGTACCAAGCAAGAACAAAGCAAACACAGTCAAGAGAGCATTACCAGTTGCAGGATGGCAGAGCTGTCTAAGGCGCTGCGTTCAGGTCGCAGTCTCCCCAGGAGGCGTGGGTTCGAATCCCGCCTCAGACAGAGCCCATTGAAAGTACCAAGCAAGAACAAAGCAAACACATTCAAGAGAGCATTACCAGGTGTCAGGATGGCGGAGCGGTCTAAGGCGTTGCGTTCAGGTCGCAGTCTCCCCAGGAGGCGTGGTTTAGAATCCCGCCTCAGACAGAGCCCATTGAAAGTACCAAGCAAGAACAAAGCAAACACATTCAAGAGAGCATTACCAGGTGCCAGGATGGCGGAGCGGTCTAAGGCGTTGCGTTCAGGTCGCAGTCTCCCCAGGAGGCGTGGGTTCGAATCCCACCTCAGACAGTGCCCATTGAAAGTACCAAGCAAGAACAAAGCAAACACAGTCAAGAGAGCATTACCAGTTGCCAGGATGGCGGAGCGGTCTAAGGCGCTGCGTTCAGGTCGCAGTCTCCCCAGGAGGCGTGGGTTCGAATCCCACCTCAGACAGTGCCCATTGAAAGTACCAAGCAAGAACAAAGCAAACAGTCAAGAGAGCATTACCAGTTGCCAGGATGGTGGAGCGGTCTAAGGCGTTGCGTTCAGGTCGCAGTCTCCCCAGGAGGCGTGGGTTCGAATCCCACCTCAGACAGTGCCCATTGAAACGACCAAGCAAGAACAAAGCAAACACAGTCAAGAGAGCATTACCAGTTGCCTGGATGGCGGAGCGGTCTAAGGCGTTGCGTTCAGGTCGCAGTCTCCCAAGGAGGCGTGGGTTCGAATCCCACCTCAGACAGAGCCCATTGAATGTACCAAGCAAGAACAAAGCAAACACATTCAAGAGAGCATTACCAGGTGCCAGGATGGCGGAGCGGTCTAAGGCGTTGCGTTCAAGTCACAGTCTCCCCAGGAGGCGTGGGTTCGAATCCCACCTCAGACAGAGCCCATTGAAAGTACCAAGCAAGAACATAGGAAACACAGTAAAGAGAGCATTACCAGTTGCCAGGATGGCGGAGCGGTCTAAGGCGTTGCCTTCAGGTCGCAGTCTCCCCAGGAGGCGTGGGTTCGAATCCCACCTCAGACAGAGCCCATTGAAAGTACCAAGCAAGAACAAAGCAAACACATTCAAGAGAGCATTACCAGGTGCCAGGATGGCGGAGCGGTCTAAGGCGTTGCGTTCAGGTCGCAGTCTCCCCAGGAGGCGTGGGTTCGAATCCCACCTCAGACAGAGCCCATTGAAAGTACCAAGCAAGAACAAAGCAAACACATTCAAGAGAGCATTACCAGGTGCCAGGATGGCGGAGCGGTCTAAGGCGTTGCGTTCAGGTCGCAGTCTCCCCAGGAGGCGTGGTTTAGAATCCCGCCTAAGACAGAGCCCATTGAAAGTACCAAGCAAGAACAAAGCAAACACATTCAAGAGAGCATTACCAGGTGCCAGGATGGCGGAGCGGTCTAAGGCGTTGCGTTCAGGTCGCAGTCTCCCCAGGAGGCGTGGGTTCGAATCCCACCTCAGACAGAGCCCATTGAAAGTACCAAGCAAGAACAAAGCAAACACATTCAAGAGAGCATTACCAGGTGCCAGGATGGCGGAGCGGTCTAAGGCGTTGCGTTCAGGTCGCAGTCTCCCCAGGAGGCGTGGGTTCGAATCCCACCTCAGACAGAGCCCATTGAAAGTACCAAGCAAGAACAAAGCAAACACATTCAAGAGAGCATTACCAGGTGCCAGGATGGCGGAGCGGTCTAAGGCGTTGCGTTCAGGTCGCAGTCTCCCCAGGAGGCGTGGGTTCGAATCCCACCTCAGACAGAGCCCATTGAAAGTACCAAGCAAGAACAAAGCAAACACATTCAAGAGAGCATTACCAGGTGCCAGGATGGCGGAGCGGTCTAAGGCGTTGCGTTCAGGTCGCAGTCTCCCCAGGAGGCGTGGGTTCGAATCCCACCTCAGACAGAGCCCATTTAAAGTACCAAGCAAGAACAAAGCAAACACATTCAAGAGAGCATTACCAGGTGCCAGGATGGCGGAGCGGTCTAAGGCGTTGTGTTCAGGTCGCAGTCTCCCCAGGAGGCGTGGGTTCGAATCCCACCTCAGACAGAGCCCATTGAAATTACGAAGCAAGAACAAAGGAAACACAGTAAAGAGAGCATTACCAGGTGCCAGGATGGCGGAGCGGTCTAAGGCGTTGCGTTCAGGTCGCAGTCTCCCCAGGAGGCGTGGGTTCGAATCCCACCTCAGACAGTGCCCATTGAAAGTACCAAGCAAGAACAAATCAAACACAGTCAAGAGAGCATTACCAGGTGCCAGGATGGCGGAGCGGTCTAAGGCGTTGCGTTCAGGTCGCAGTCTCCCCAGGAGGCGTGGGTTCGAATACCACCTCAGACAGAGCCCATTGAAAGTACCAAGCAAGAACAAAGCAAACACATTCAAGAGAGCATTACCAGGTGCCAGGATGGCGGAGCGGTCTAAGGCGTTGCGTTCAGGTCGCAGTCTCCCCAGGAGGCGTGGGTTCGAATCCCGCCTCAGAAAGAGCCCATTGAAAGTACCAAGCAAGAACAAAGCAAACACAGTCAAGAGAGCAGTACCAGTTGCCAGGATTGCAGAGCGGTCTAAGGCGTTGCGTTCAGGTCGCAGTCTCCCCTGGAGGCGTGGGTTCGAATACCGCCTCAGACAGAGCCCATTGAAAGTACCAAGCAATAACAAAGGAAACACGGTCAAGAGAGCATTACCAGTTGCCAGGATGGCGGAGCGGTCTAAGGCGTTGCGTTCAGGTCGCAGTCTCCCCAGGAGGCGTGGGTTCGAATCCCACCTCAGACAGTGCCCATTGAAAGTACCAAGCAAGAACAAAGTAAACACAGTCAAGAGAGCATTACCAGTTGCCAGGATGGCGGAGCGGTCTAAAGCGTTGCGTTCAGGTCGCAGTCTCCCCAGGAAGCGTGGGTTCGAATCCCACCTCAGACAGAGCCCATTGAAAGTACCAAGCAAGAACAAAGCAAACACATTCAAGAGAGCATTACCAGGTGCCAGAATGGCGGAGCGGTCTAAGGCGTTGCGTTCAGGTCGCAGTCTCCCCAGGAGGTGTGGGTTCGAATCCCACCTCAGACAGAGCCCATTGAAAGTACCAAGTGAGAACAAAGGAAACACAGTAAAGAGAGCATTACCAGTTGCCAGGATGGTGGAGCGGTCTAAGGCGTTGCGTTCAGGTCGTAGTCTCCCCAGGAGGCGTGGGTTCGAATCCCGCCTCAGACAGAGCCCATTGAAAGTACCAAGCAAGAACAAAGCAAGCACATTCAAGAGAGCATTACCAGGTGCCAGGATGGCGGAGCGGTCTAAGGCGTTGCGTTCAGGTCGCAGTCTCCCCAGGAAGCGTGGGTTCGAATCCCACCTCAGACAGTGCCCATTGAAAGTACCAAGCAAGAACAAAGTAAACACAGTCAAGAGAGCATTACCAGTTGCCAGGATGGCGGAGCGGTCTAAAGCGTTGCGTTCAGGTCGCAGTCTCCCCTGGAGGCGTGGGTTCGAATACCGCCTCAGACAGAGCCCATTGAAAGTACCAAGCAAAAACAAAGCCAACACAGTCAAGAGAGCATTACCAGATGCCAGGATGGCAGAGCGGTCTAAGGCGCTGCGTTCAGGTCGCAGTCTACCCAGGAGGCGTGGGTTCGAATCCCGCCTCAGACAGAGCCCATTGAAAGTACCAAGCAATAACAAAGGAAACACGGTCAAGAGAGCATTACCAGTTGCCAGGATGGCGGAGCGGTCTAAGGCGTTGCGTTCAGGTCGCAGTCTCCCCAGGAGGCGTGGGTTCGAATCCCACCTCAGACAGTGCCCATTGAAAGTACCAAGCAAGAACAAAGTAAACACAGTCAAGAGAGCATTACCAGTTGCCAGGATGGCGGAGCGGTCTAAAGCGTTGCGTTCAGGTCGCAGTCTCCCCAGGAAGCGTGGGTTCGAATCCCACCTCAGACAGAGCCCATTGAAAGTACCAAGCAAGAACAAAGCAAACACATTCAAGAGAGCATTACCAGGTGCCAGAATGGCGGAGCGGTCTAAGGCGTTGCGTTCAGGTCGCAGTCTCCCCAGGAGGCGTGGGTTCGAATCCCGCCTCAGACAGAGCCCAGTGAAAGTACCAAGCAAGAACAAAGCAAGCACATTCAAGAGAGCATTACCAGGTGCCAGGATGGCGGAGCGGTCTAAGGCGTTGTGTTCAGGTCGCAGTCTCCCCAGGAGGCGTGGGTTTGAATCGCACCTCAGACAGTGCCCATTGAAAGTACCAAGCAAGAACAAAGCAATCACAGTCAAGAGAGCATTACCAGTTGCCAGGATGGCGGAGCGGTCTAAGGCGCTGCGTTCAGGTCGCAGTCTCCCCAGGAGGCGTGGGTTCGAATCCCACCTCAGACAGTGCCCATTGAAAGTACCAAGCAAGAACAAAGCAAACACAGTCAAGAGAGCATTACCAGTTGCCAGGATGGTGGAGCGGTCTAAGGCGTTGCGTTGAGGTCGCAGTCTCCCCAGGAGGCGTGGGTTCGAACCCCACCTCAGACCGTGCCCATTGAAACTACCAAGCAAGAACAAAGCAAACACAGTCAAGAGAGCATTACCAGTTGCCTGGATGGCGGAGCGGTCTAAGGCGTTGAGTTCAGGTCGCAGTCTCCCAAGGAGGCGTGGGTTCGAATCCCACCTCAGACAGAGCCCATTGAATGTACCAAGCAAGAACAAAGCAAACACATTCAAGAGAGCATTACCAGGTGCCAGGATGGCGGAGCGGTCTAAGGCGTTGCGTTCAGGTCGCAGTCTCCCCAGGAGGCGTGGGTTCGAATCCCACCTCAGACAGAGCCCATTGAAAGTACCAAGCAAGAACAAAGCAAACACATTCAAGAGAGCATTACCAGGTGCCAGGATGGCGGAGCGGTCTAAGGCGTTGCGTTCAGGTCGCAGTCTCCCCAGGAGGCGTGGGTTCGAATCCCACCTCAGACAGAGCCCATTGAAAGTACCAAGCAAGAACAAAGCAAACACATTCAAGAGAGCATTACCAGGTGCCAGGATGGCGGAGCGGTCTAAGGCGTTGCGTTCAGGTCGCAGTCTCCCCAGGAGGCGTGGGTTCGAATCCCACTTCAGACAGAGCCCATTGAAATTACGAAGCAAGAACAAAGGAAACACAGTAAAGAGAGCATTACCAGGTGCCAGGATGGCGGAGCGGTCTAAGGCGTTGCGTTCAGGTCGCAGTCTCCCCAGGAGGCGTGGGTTCGAATCCCACCTCAGACAGTGCCCATTGAAAGTACCAAGCAAGAACAAATCAAACACAGTCAAGAGAGCATTACCAGGTGCCAGGGTGGCGGAGCGGTCTAAGGCGTTGCGTTCAGGTCGCAGTCTCCCCAGGAGGCGTGGGTTCGAATACCGCCTCAGACAGAGCCCATTGAAAGTACCAAGCAAGAACAAAGCAAACACATTCAAGAGAGCATTACCAGGTGCCAGGATGGCGGAGCGGTCTAAGGCGTTGCGTTCAGGTCGCAGTCTCCCCAGGAGGCGTGGGTTCGAATCCCGCCTCAGAAAGAGCCCATTGAAAGTACCAAGCAAGAACAAAGCAAACACAGTCAAGAGAGCAGTACCAGTTGCCAGGATTGCAGAGCGGTCTAAGGCGTTGCGTTCAGGTCGCAGTCTCCCCTGGAGGCGTGGGTTCGAATACCGCCTCAGACAGAGCCCATTGAAAGTACCAAGCAAAAACAAAGCCAACACAGTCAAGAGAGCATTACCAGTTGCCAGGATGGCAGAGCGGTCTAAGGCGCTGCGTTCAGGTCGCAGTCTCCCCAGGAGGCGTGGGTTCGAATCCCGCCTCAGACAGAGCCCATTGAAAGTACCAAGCAATAACAAAGGAAACACGGTCAAGAGAGCATTCATTACCAGTTGCCAGGATGGCGGAGCGGTCTAAGGCGTTGCGTTCAGGTCGCAGTCTCCCCAGGAGGCGTGGGTTCGAATCCCACCTCAGAGAGTGCCCATTGAAAGTACCAAGCAAGAACAAAGTAAACACAGTCAAGAGATCATTACCAGTTGCCAGGATGGCGGAGCTGTCTAAAGCGTTGCGTTCAGGTCGCAGTCTCCCCAGGAAGCGTGGGTTCGAATCCCACCTCAGACAGTGCCCATTGAAAGTACCAAGCAAGAACAAAGCAAACAGTCAAGAGAGCATTACCAGTTGCCAGGATGGTGGAGCGGTCTAAGGCGTTGCGTTCAGGTCGCAGTCTCCCCAGGAGGCGTGGGTTCGAATCCCACCTCAGACAGTGCCCATTGAAACGACCAAGCAAGAACAAAGCAAACACAGTCAAGAGAGCATTACCAGTTGCCTGGATGGCGGAGCGGTCTAAGGCGTTGCGTTCAGGTCGCAGTCTCCCAAGGAGGCGTGGGTTCGAATCCCACCTCAGACAGAGCCCATTGAATGTACCAAGCAAGAACAAAGCAAACACATTCAAGAGAGCATTACCAGGTGCCAGGATGGCGGAGCGGTCTAAGGCGTTGCGTTCAAGTCACAGTCTCCCCAGGAGGCGTGGGTTCGAATCCCACCTCAGACAGAGCCCATTGAAAGTACCAAGCAAGAACATAGGAAACACAGTAAAGAGAGCATTACCAGTTGCCAGGATGGCGGAGCGGTCTAAGGCGTTGCCTTCAGGTCGCAGTCTCCCCAGGAGGCGTGGGTTCGAATCCCACCTCAGACAGAGCCCATTGAAAGTACCAAGCAAGAACAAAGCAAACACATTCAAGAGAGCATTACCAGGTGCCAGGATGGCGGAGCGGTCTAAGGCGTTGCGTTCAGGTCGCAGTCTCCCCAGGAGGCGTGGGTTCGAATCCCACCTCAGACAGAGCCCATTGAAAGTACCAAGCAAGAACAAAGCAAACACATTCAAGAGAGCATTACCAGGTGCCAGGATGGCGGAGCGGTCTAAGGCGTTGCGTTCAGGTCGCAGTCTCCCCAGGAGGCGTGGTTTAGAATCCCGCCTAAGACAGAGCCCATTGAAAGTACCAAGCAAGAACAAAGCAAACACATTCAAGAGAGCATTACCAGGTGCCAGGATGGCGGAGCGGTCTAAGGCGTTGCGTTCAGGTCGCAGTCTCCCCAGGAGGCGTGGGTTCGAATCCCACCTCAGACAGAGCCCATTGAAAGTACCAAGCAAGAACAAAGCAAACACATTCAAGAGAGCATTACCAGGTGCCAGGATGGCGGAGCGGTCTAAGGCGTTGCGTTCAGGTCGCAGTCTCCCCAGGAGGCGTGGGTTCGAATCCCACCTCAGACAGAGCCCATTGAAAGTACCAAGCAAGAACAAAGCAAACACATTCAAGAGAGCATTACCAGGTGCCAGGATGGCGGAGCGGTCTAAGGCGTTGCGTTCAGGTCGCAGTCTCCCCAGGAGGCGTGGGTTCGAATCCCACCTCAGACAGAGCCCATTGAAAGTACCAAGCAAGAACAAAGCAAACACATTCAAGAGAGCATTACCAGGTGCCAGGATGGCGGAGCGGTCTAAGGCGTTGCGTTCAGGTCGCAGTCTCCCCAGGAGGCGTGGGTTCGAATCCCACCTCAGACAGAGCCCATTGAAAGTACCAAGCAAGAACAAAGCAAACACATTCAAGAGAGCATTACCAGGTGCCAGGATGGCGGAGCGGTCTAAGGCGTTGCGTTCAGGTCGCAGTCTCCCCAGGAGGCGTGGGTTCGAATCCCACCTCAGACAGAGCCCATTGAAAGTACCAAGCAAGAACAAAGCAAACACATTCAAGAGAGCATTACCAGGTGCCAGGATGGCGGAGCGGTCTAAGGCGTTGCGTTCAGGTCGCAGTCTCCCCAGGAGGCGTGGGTTCGAATCCCACCTCAGACAGAGCCCATTTAAAGTACCAAGCAAGAACAAAGCAAACACATTCAAGAGAGCATTACCAGGTGCCAGGATGGCGGAGCGGTCTAAGGCGTTGTGTTCAGGTCGCAGTCTCCCCAGGAGGCGTGGGTTCGAATCCCACCTCAGACAGAGCCCATTGAAATTACGAAGCAAGAACAAAGGAAACACAGTAAAGAGAGCATTACCAGGTGCCAGGATGGCGGAGCGGTCTAAGGCGTTGCGTTCAGGTCGCAGTCTCCCCAGGAGGCGTGGGTTCGAATCCCACCTCAGACAGTGCCCATTGAAAGTACCAAGCAAGAACAAATCAAACACAGTCAAGAGAGCATTACCAGGTGCCAGGATGGCGGAGCGGTCTAAGGCGTTGCGTTCAGGTCGCAGTCTCCCCAGGAGGCGTGGGTTCGAATACCACCTCAGACAGAGCCCATTGAAAGTACCAAGCAAGAACAAAGCAAACACATTCAAGAGAGCATTACCAGGTGCCAGGATGGCGGAGCGGTCTAAGGCGTTGCGTTCAGGTCGCAGTCTCCCCAGGAGGCGTGGGTTCGAATCCCGCCTCAGAAAGAGCCCATTGAAAGTACCAAGCAAGAACAAAGCAAACACAGTCAAGAGAGCAGTACCAGTTGCCAGGATTGCAGAGCGGTCTAAGGCGTTGCGTTCAGGTCGCAGTCTCCCCTGGAGGCGTGGGTTCGAATACCGCCTCAGACAGAGCCCATTGAAAGTACCAAGCAATAACAAAGGAAACACGGTCAAGAGAGCATTACCAGTTGCCAGGATGGCGGAGCGGTCTAAGGCGTTGCGTTCAGGTCGCAGTCTCCCCAGGAGGCGTGGGTTCGAATCCCACCTCAGACAGTGCCCATTGAAAGTACCAAGCAAGAACAAAGTAAACACAGTCAAGAGAGCATTACCAGTTGCCAGGATGGCGGAGCGGTCTAAAGCGTTGCGTTCAGGTCGCAGTCTCCCCAGGAAGCGTGGGTTCGAATCCCACCTCAGACAGAGCCCATTGAAAGTACCAAGCAAGAACAAAGCAAACACATTCAAGAGAGCATTACCAGGTGCCAGAATGGCGGAGCGGTCTAAGGCGTTGCGTTCAGGTCGCAGTCTCCCCAGGAGGTGTGGGTTCGAATCCCACCTCAGACAGAGCCCATTGAAAGTACCAAGTGAGAACAAAGGAAACACAGTAAAGAGAGCATTACCAGTTGCCAGGATGGTGGAGCGGTCTAAGGCGTTGCGTTCAGGTCGTAGTCTCCCCAGGAGGCGTGGGTTCGAATCCCGCCTCAGACAGAGCCCATTGAAAGTACCAAGCAAGAACAAAGCAAGCACATTCAAGAGAGCATTACCAGGTGCCAGGATGGCGGAGCGGTCTAAGGCGTTGCGTTCAGGTCGCAGTCTCCCCAGGAAGCGTGGGTTCGAATCCCACCTCAGACAGTGCCCATTGAAAGTACCAAGCAAGAACAAACTAAACACAGTCAAGAGAGCATTACCAGTTGCCAGGATGGCGGAGCGGTCTAAAGCGTTGCGTTCAGGTCGCAGTCTCCCCTGGAGGCGTGGGTTCGAATACCGCCTCAGACAGAGCCCATTGAAAGTACCAAGCAAAAACAAAGCCAACACAGTCAAGAGAGCATTACCAGTTGCCAGGATGGCAGAGCGGTCTAAGGCGCTGCGTTCAGGTCGCAGTCTACCCAGGAGGCGTGGGTTCGAATCCCGCCTCAGACAGAGCCCATTGAAAGTACCAAGCAATAACAAAGGAAACACGGTCAAGAGAGCATTACCAGTTGCCAGGATGGCGGAGCGGTCTAAGGCGTTGCGTTCAGGTCGCAGTCTCCCCAGGAGGCGTGGGTTCGAATCCCACCTCAGACAGTGCCCATTGAAAGTACCAAGCAAGAACAAAGTAAACACAGTCAAGAGAGCATTACCAGTTGCCAGGATGGCGGAGCGGTCTAAAGCGTTGCGTTCAGGTCGCAGTCTCCCCAGGAAGCGTGGGTTCGAATCCCACCTCAGACAGAGCCCATTGAAAGTACCAAGCAAGAACAAAGCTAACACATTCAAGAGAGCATTACCAGGTGCCAGAATGGCGGAGCGGTCTAAGGCGTTGCGTTCAGGTCGCAGTCTCCCCAGGAGGCGTGGGTTCGAATCCCGCCTCAGACAGAGCCCAGTGAAAGTACCAAGCAAGAACAAAGCAAGCACATTCAAGAGAGCATTACCAGGTGCCAGGATGGCGGAGCGGTCTAAGGCGTTGTGTTCAGGTCGCAGTCTCCCCAGGAGGCGTGGGTTTGAATCGCACCTCAGACAGTGCCCATTGAAAGTACCAAGCAAGAACAAAGCAATCACAGTCAAGAGAGCATTACCAGTTGCCAGGATGGCGGAGCGGTCTAAGGCGCTGCGTTCAGGTCGCAGTCTCCCCAGGAGGCGTGGGTTCGAATCCCACCTCAGACAGTGCCCATTGAAAGTACCAAGCAAGAACAAAGCAAACACAGTCAAGAGAGCATTACCAGTTGCCAGGATGGTGGAGCGGTCTAAGGCGTTGCGTTGAGGTCGCAGTCTCCCCAGGAGGCGTGGGTTCGAACCCCACCTCAGACCGTGCCCATTGAAACTACCAAGCAAGAACAAAGCAAACACAGTCAAGAGAGCATTACCAGTTGCCTGGATGGCGGAGCGGTCTAAGGCGTTGAGTTCAGGTCGCAGTCTCCCAAGGAGGCGTGGGTTCGAATCCCACCTCAGACAGAGCCCATTGAATGTACCAAGCAAGAACAAAGCAAACACATTCAAGAGAGCATTACCAGGTGCCAGGATGGCGGAGCGGTCTAAGGCGTTGCGTTCAGGTCGCAGTCTCCCCAGGAGGCGTGGGTTCGAATCCCACCTCAGACAGAGCCCATTGAAAGTACCAAGCAAGAACAAAGCAAACACATTCAAGAGAGCATTACCAGGTGCCAGGATGGCGGAGCGGTCTAAGGCGTTGCGTTCAGGTCGCAGTCTCCCCAGGAGGCGTGGGTTCGAATCCCACCTCAGACAGAGCCCATTGAAAGTACCAAGCAAGAACAAAGCAAACACATTCAAGAGAGCATTACCAGGTGCCAGGATGGCGGAGCGGTCTAAGGCGTTGCGTTCAGGTCGCAGTCTCCCCAGGAGGCGTGGGTTCGAATCCCACCTCAGACAGAGCCCATTGAAATTACGAAGCAAGAACAAAGGAAACACAGTAAAGAGAGCATTACCAGGTGCCAGGATGGCGGAGCGGTCTAAGGCGTTGCGTTCAGGTCGCAGTCTCCCCAGGAGGCGTGGGTTCGAATCCCACCTCAGACAGTGCCCATTGAAAGTACCAAGCAAGAACAAATCAAACACAGTCAAGAGAGCATTACCAGGTGCCAGGGTGGCGGAGCGGTCTAAGGCGTTGCGTTCAGGTCGCAGTCTCCCCAGGAGGCGTGGGTTCGAATACCGCCTCAGACAGAGCCCATTGAAAGTACCAAGCAAGAACAAAGCAAACACATTCAAGAGAGCATTACCAGGTGCCAGGATGGCGGAGCGGTCTAAGGCGTTGCGTTCAGGTCGCAGTCTCCCCAGGAGGCGTGGGTTCGAATCCCGCCTCAGAAAGAGCCCATTGAAAGTACCAAGCAAGAACAAAGCAAACACAGTCAAGAGAGCAGTACCAGTTGCCAGGATTGCAGAGCGGTCTAAGGCGTTGCGTTCAGGTCGCAGTCTCCCCTGGAGGCGTGGGTTCGAATACCGCCTCAGACAGAGCCCATTGAAAGTACCAAGCAAAAACAAAGCCAACACAGTCAAGAGAGCATTACCAGTTGCCAGGATGGCAGAGCGGTCTAAGGCGCTGCGTTCAGGTCGCAGTCTCCCCAGGAGGCGTGGGTTCGAATCCCGCCTCAGACAGAGCCCATTGAAAGTACCAAGCAATAACAAAGGAAACACGGTCAAGAGAGCATTACCAGTTGCCAGGATGGCGGAGCGGTCTAAGGCGTTGCGTTCAGGTCGCAGTCTCCCCAGGAGGCGTGGGTTCGAATCCCACCTCAGAGAGTGCCCATTGAAAGTACCAAGCAAGAACAAAGTAAACACAGTCAAGAGATCATTACCAGTTGCCAGGATGGCGGAGCGGTCTAAAGCGTTGCGTTCAGGTCGCAGTCTCCCCAGGAAGCGTGGGTTCGAATCCCACCTCAGACAGAGCCCATTGAAAGTACCAAGCAAGAACAAAGCAAACACATTCAAGAGAGCATTACCAGGTGCCAGGATGGCGGAGCGGTCTAAGGCGTTGCGTTCAGGTCGCAGTCTCCCCAGGAGGCGTGGGTTCGAATCCCGCCTCAGACAGAGCCCATTGAAAGTACCAAGCAAGAACAAAGCAAGCACATTCAAGAGAGCATTACCAGGTGCCAGGATGGCGGAGCGGTCTAAGGCGTTGTGTTCAGGTCGCAGTCTCCCCAGGAGGCGTGGGTTTGAATCCCACCTCAGACAGTGCCCATTGAAAGTACCAAGCAAGAACAAAGCAAACACAGTCAAGAGATCATTACCAGTTGCCAGGATGGCGGAGCGGTCTAAGGCGCTGCGTTCAGGTCGCAGTCTCCCCAGGAGGCGTGGGTTCGAATCCCACCTCAGACAGTGCCCATTGAAAGTACCAAGCAAGAACAAAGCAAACACAGTCAAGAGAGCATTACCAGTTGCCAGGATGGTGGAGCGGTCTAAGGCGTTGCGTTGAGGTCGCAGTCTCCCCAGGAGGCGTGGGTTCGAACCCCACCTCAGACAGTGCCCATTGAAACTACCAAGCAAGAACAAAGCAAACACAGTCAAGAGAGCATTACCAGTTGCCTGGATGGCGGAGCGGTCTAAGGCGTTGAGTTCAGGTCGCAGTCTCCCAAGGAGGCGTGGGTTCGAATCCCACCTCAGACAGAGCCCATTGAATGTACCAAGCAAGAACAAAGCAAACACATTCAAGAGAGCATTACCAGGTGCCAGGATGGCGGAGCGGTCAAAGGCGTTGCGTTCAGGTCGCAGTCTCCCCAGGAGGCGTGGGTTCGAATCCCACCTCAGACAGAGCCCATTGAAAGTACCAAGCAAGAACAAAGCTAACACATTCAAGAGAGCATTACCAGGTGCCAGAATGGCGGAGCGGTCTAAGGCGTTGCGTTCAGGTCGCAGTCTCCCCAGGAGGCGTGGGTTCGAATCCCGCCTCAGACAGAGCCCAGTGAAAGTACCAAGCAAGAACAAAGCAAGCACATTCAAGAGAGCATTACCAGGTGCCAGGATGGCGGAGCGGTCTAAGGCGTTGTGTTCAGGTCGCAGTCTCCCCAGGAGGCGTGGGTTTGAATCGCACCTCAGACAGTGCCCATTGAAAGTACCAAGCAAGAACAAAGCAATCACAGTCAAGAGAGCATTACCAGTTGCCAGGATGGCGGAGCGGTCTAAGGCGCTGCGTTCAGGTCGCAGTCTCCCCAGGAGGCGTGGGTTCGAATCCCACCTCAGACAGTGCCCATTGAAAGTACCAAGCAAGAACAAAGCAAACACAGTCAAGAGAGCATTACCAGTTGCCAGGATGGTGGAGCGGTCTAAGGCGTTGCGTTGAGGTCGCAGTCTCCCCAGGAGGCGTGGGTTCGAACCCCACCTCAGACCGTGCCCATTGAAACTACCAAGCAAGAACAAAGCAAACACAGTCAAGAGAGCATTACCAGTTGCCTGGATGGCGGAGCGGTCTAAGGCGTTGAGTTCAGGTCGCAGTCTCCCAAGGAGGCGTGGGTTCGAATCCCACCTCAGACAGAGCCCATTGAATGTACCAAGCAAGAACAAAGCAAACACATTCAAGAGAGCATTACCAGGTGCCAGGATGGCGGAGCGGTCTAAGGCGTTGCGTTCAGGTCGCAGTCTCCCCAGGAGGCGTGGGTTCGAATCCCACCTCAGACAGAGCCCATTGAAAGTACCAAGCAAGAACAAAGCAAACACATTCAAGAGAGCATTACCAGGTGCCAGGATGGCGGAGCGGTCTAAGGCGTTGCGTTCAGGTCGCAGTCTCCCCAGGAGGCGTGGGTTCGAATCCCACCTCAGACAGAGCCCATTGAAAGTACCAAGCAAGAACAAAGCAAACACATTCAAGAGAGCATTACCAGGTGCCAGGATGGCGGAGCGGTCTAAGGCGTTGCGTTCAGGTCGCAGTCTCCCCAGGAGGCGTGGGTTCGAATCCCACCTCAGACAGAGCCCATTGAAATTACGAAGCAAGAACAAAGGAAACACAGTAAAGAGAGCATTACCAGGTGCCAGGATGGCGGAGCGGTCTAAGGCGTTGCGTTCAGGTCGCAGTCTCCCCAGGAGGCGTGGGTTCGAATCCCACCTCAGACAGTGCCCATTGAAAGTACCAAGCAAGAACAAATCAAACACAGTCAAGAGAGCATTACCAGGTGCCAGGGTGGCGGAGCGGTCTAAGGCGTTGCGTTCAGGTCGCAGTCTCCCCAGGAGGCGTGGGTTCGAATACCGCCTCAGACAGAGCCCATTGAAAGTACCAAGCAAGAACAAAGCAAACACATTCAAGAGAGCATTACCAGGTGCCAGGATGGCGGAGCGGTCTAAGGCGTTGCGTTCAGGTCGCAGTCTCCCCAGGAGGCGTGGGTTCGAATCCCGCCTCAGAAAGAGCCCATTGAAAGTACCAAGCAAGAACAAAGCAAACACAGTCAAGAGAGCAGTACCAGTTGCCAGGATTGCAGAGCGGTCTAAGGCGTTGCGTTCAGGTCGCAGTCTCCCCTGGAGGCGTGGGTTCGAATACCGCCTCAGACAGAGCCCATTGAAAGTACCAAGCAAAAACAAAGCCAACACAGTCAAGAGAGCATTACCAGTTGCCAGGATGGCAGAGCGGTCAAAGACGCTGCGTTCAGGTCGCAGTCTCCCCAGGAGACGTGGGTTCGAATCCCGCCTCAGACAGAGCCCATTGAAAGTACCAAGCAATAACAAAGCAAACACAGTCAAGAGAGCATTACCAGCTGCCAGGATGGCAGTGTGTTCTAAGGCGTTGCGTTCAGGTCGCAGTAACCCCAGGAGGCGTGGGTTGGAATCCCGCCTCAGACAGAGCCCATTGAAAGTACCAAGCAAGAAAAAAGCAAACACAGTCAAGAGAGAATTACCAGTTGCCAGGATGGCAGAGTGGTCTAAGGCGTTGCGTTCAGGTCGCAGTCTCCCCAGGAGGCGTGGGTTCGAATCCCGCCTCAGACAGAGCCCATTGAAAGTACCAAGCAAGAACAAAGCAAACACATTCAAGAGAGCATTACCAGGTGCCAGGATGGCGGAGCGGTCTAAGGCGTTGCGTTCAGGTCGCAGTCTCCCCAGGAGGCGTGGGTTCGAATCCCACCTCAGACAGAGCCCATTGAAAGTACCAAGCAAGAACAAAGCAAACACATTCAAGAGAGCATTACCAGGTGCCAGGATGGCGGAGCGGTCTAAGGCGTTGCGTTCAGGTCGCAGTCTCCCCAGGAGGCGTGGGTTCGAATCCCACCTCAGACAGAGCCCATTGAAAGTACCAAGCAAGAACAAAGCAAACACATTCAAGAGAGCATTACCAGGTGCCAGGATGGCGGAGCGGTCTAAGGCGTTGCGTTCAGGTCGCAGTCTCCCCAGGAGGCGTGGGTTCGAATCCCACCTCAGACAGAGCCCATTGAAAGTACCAAGCAAGAACAAAGCAAACACATTCAAGAGAGCATTACCAGGTGCCAGGATGGCGGAGCGGTCTAAGGCGTTGCGTTCAGGTCGCAGTCTCCCCAGGAGGCGTGGGTTCGAATCCCACCTCAGACAGAGCCCATTGAAAGTACCAAGCAAGAACAAAGCAAACACATTCAAGAGAGCATTACCAGGTGCCAGGATGGCGGAGCGGTCTAAGGCGTTGCGTTCAGGTCGCAGTCTCCCCAGGAGGCGTGGGTTCGAATCCCACCTCAGACAGAGCCCATTGAAAGTACCAAGCAAGAACAAAGCAAACACATTCAAGAGAGCATTACCAGGTGCCAGGATGGCGGAGCGGTCTAAGGCGTTGCGTTCAGGTCGCAGTCTCCCCAGGAGGCGTGGGTTCGAATCCCACCTCAGACAGAGCCCATTTAAAGTACCAAGCAAGAACAAAGCAAACACATTCAAGAGAGCATTACCAGGTGCCAGGATGGCGGAGCGGTCTAAGGCGTTGTGTTCAGGTCGCAGTCTCCCCAGGAGGCGTGGGTTCGAATCCCACCTCAGACAGAGCCCATTGAAATTACGAAGCAAGAACAAAGGAAACACAGTAAAGAGAGCATTACCAGGTGCCAGGATGGCGGAGCGGTCTAAGGCGTTGCGTTCAGGTCGCAGTCTCCCCAGGAGGCGTGGGTTCGAATCCCACCTCAGACAGTGCCCATTGAAAGTACCAAGCAAGAACAAATCAAACACAGTCAAGAGAGCATTACCAGGTGCCAGGATGGCGGAGCGGTCTAAGGCGTTGCGTTCAGGTCGCAGTCTCCCCAGGAGGCGTGGGTTCGAATACCACCTCAGACAGAGCCCATTGAAAGTACCAAGCAAGAACAAAGCAAACACATTCAAGAGAGCATTACCAGGTGCCAGGATGGCGGAGCGGTCTAAGGCGTTGCGTTCAGGTCGCAGTCTCCCCAGGAGGCGTGGGTTCGAATCCCGCCTCAGAAAGAGCCCATTGAAAGTACCAAGCAAGAACAAAGCAAACACAGTCAAGAGAGCAGTACCAGTTGCCAGGATTGCAGAGCGGTCTAAGGCGTTGCGTTCAGGTCGCAGTCTCCCCTGGAGGCGTGGGTTCGAATACCGCCTCAGACAGAGCCCATTGAAAGTACCAAGCAATAACAAAGGAAACACGGTCAAGAGAGCATTACCAGTTGCCAGGATGGCGGAGCGGTCTAAGGCGTTGCGTTCAGGTCGCAGTCTCCCCAGGAGGCGTGGGTTCGAATCCCACCTCAGACAGTGCCCATTGAAAGTACCAAGCAAGAACAAAGTAAACACAGTCAAGAGAGCATTACCAGTTGCCAGGATGGCGGAGCGGTCTAAAGCGTTGCGTTCAGGTCGCAGTCTCCCCAGGAAGCGTGGGTTCGAATCCCACCTCAGACAGAGCCCATTGAAAGTACCAAGCAAGAACAAAGCAAACACATTCAAGAGAGCATTACCAGGTGCCAGAATGGCGGAGCGGTCTAAGGCGTTGCGTTCAGGTCGCAGTCTCCCCAGGAGGTGTGGGTTCGAATCCCACCTCAGACAGAGCCCATTGAAAGTACCAAGTGAGAACAAAGGAAACACAGTAAAGAGAGCATTACCAGTTGCCAGGATGGTGGAGCGGTCTAAGGCGTTGCGTTCAGGTCGTAGTCTCCCCAGGAGGCGTGGGTTCGAATCCCGCCTCAGACAGAGCCCATTGAAAGTACCAAGCAAGAACAAAGCAAGCACATTCAAGAGAGCATTACCAGGTGCCAGGATGGCGGAGCGGTCTAAGGCGTTGCGTTCAGGTCGCAGTCTCCCCAGGAAGCGTGGGTTCGAATCCCACCTCAGACAGTGCCCATTGAAAGTACCAAGCAAGAACAAACTAAACACAGTCAAGAGAGCATTACCAGTTGCCAGGATGGCGGAGCGGTCTAAAGCGTTGCGTTCAGGTCGCAGTCTCCCCTGGAGGCGTGGGTTCGAATACCGCCTCAGACAGAGCCCATTGAAAGTACCAAGCAAAAACAAAGCCAACACAGTCAAGAGAGCATTACCAGTTGCCAGGATGGCAGAGCGGTCTAAGGCGCTGCGTTC
Source organism: Idiotropiscis lumnitzeri (assembly GCF_059441095.1). NCBI lineage: Eukaryota > Metazoa > Chordata > Actinopteri > Syngnathiformes > Syngnathidae > Idiotropiscis > Idiotropiscis lumnitzeri. The sequence goes on from NC_142412.1 coordinate 7,776,617, forward strand.
AGGTCGCAGTCTACCCAGGAGGCGTGGGTTCGAATCCCGCCTCAGACAGAGCCCATTGAAAGTACCAAGCAATAACAAAGGAAACACGGTCAAGAGAGCATTACCAGTTGCCAGGATGGCGGAGCGGTCTAAGGCGTTGCGTTCAGGTCGCAGTCTCCCCAGGAGGCGTGGGTTCGAATCCCACCTCAGACAGTGCCCATTGAAAGTACCAAGCAAGAACAAAGTAAACACAGTCAAGAGAGCATTACCAGTTGCCAGGATGGCGGAGCGGTCTAAAGCGTTGCGTTCAGGTCGCAGTCTCCCCAGGAAGCGTGGGTTCGAATCCCACCTCAGACAGAGCCCATTGAAAGTACCAAGCAAGAACAAAGCTAACACATTCAAGAGAGCATTACCAGGTGCCAGAATGGCGGAGCGGTCTAAGGCGTTGCGTTCAGGTCGCAGTCTCCCCAGGAGGCGTGGGTTCGAATCCCGCCTCAGACAGAGCCCAGTGAAAGTACCAAGCAAGAACAAAGCAAGCACATTCAAGAGAGCATTACCAGGTGCCAGGATGGCGGAGCGGTCTAAGGCGTTGTGTTCAGGTCGCAGTCTCCCCAGGAGGCGTGGGTTTGAATCGCACCTCAGACAGTGCCCATTGAAAGTACCAAGCAAGAACAAAGCAATCACAGTCAAGAGAGCATTACCAGTTGCCAGGATGGCGGAGCGGTCTAAGGCGCTGCGTTCAGGTCGCAGTCTCCCCAGGAGGCGTGGGTTCGAATCCCACCTCAGACAGTGCCCATTGAAAGTACCAAGCAAGAACAAAGCAAACACAGTCAAGAGAGCATTACCAGTTGCCAGGATGGTGGAGCGGTCTAAGGCGTTGCGTTGAGGTCGCAGTCTCCCCAGGAGGCGTGGGTTCGAACCCCACCTCAGACCGTGCCCATTGAAACTACCAAGCAAGAACAAAGCAAACACAGTCAAGAGAGCATTACCAGTTGCCTGGATGGCGGAGCGGTCTAAGGCGTTGAGTTCAGGTCGCAGTCTCCCAAGGAGGCGTGGGTTCGAATCCCACCTCAGACAGAGCCCATTGAATGTACCAAGCAAGAACAAAGCAAACACATTCAAGAGAGCATTACCAGGTGCCAGGATGGCGGAGCGGTCTAAGGCGTTGCGTTCAGGTCGCAGTCTCCCCAGGAGGCGTGGGTTCGAATCCCACCTCAGACAGAGCCCATTGAAAGTACCAAGCAAGAACAAAGCAAACACATTCAAGAGAGCATTACCAGGTGCCAGGATGGCGGAGCGGTCTAAGGCGTTGCGTTCAGGTCGCAGTCTCCCCAGGAGGCGTGGGTTCGAATCCCACCTCAGACAGAGCCCATTGAAAGTACCAAGCAAGAACAAAGCAAACACATTCAAGAGAGCATTACCAGGTGCCAGGATGGCGGAGCGGTCTAAGGCGTTGCGTTCAGGTCGCAGTCTCCCCAGGAGGCGTGGGTTCGAATCCCACCTCAGACAGAGCCCATTGAAATTACGAAGCAAGAACAAAGGAAACACAGTAAAGAGAGCATTACCAGGTGCCAGGATGGCGGAGCGGTCTAAGGCGTTGCGTTCAGGTCGCAGTCTCCCCAGGAGGCGTGGGTTCGAATCCCACCTCAGACAGTGCCCATTGAAAGTACCAAGCAAGAACAAATCAAACACAGTCAAGAGAGCATTACCAGGTGCCAGGGTGGCGGAGCGGTCTAAGGCGTTGCGTTCAGGTCGCAGTCTCCCCAGGAGGCGTGGGTTCGAATACCGCCTCAGACAGAGCCCATTGAAAGTACCAAGCAAGAACAAAGCAAACACATTCAAGAGAGCATTACCAGGTGCCAGGATGGCGGAGCGGTCTAAGGCGTTGCGTTCAGGTCGCAGTCTCCCCAGGAGGCGTGGGTTCGAATCCCGCCTCAGAAAGAGCCCATTGAAAGTACCAAGCAAGAACAAAGCAAACACAGTCAAGAGAGCAGTACCAGTTGCCAGGATTGCAGAGCGGTCTAAGGCGTTGCGTTCAGGTCGCAGTCTCCCCTGGAGGCGTGGGTTCGAATACCGCCTCAGACAGAGCCCATTGAAAGTACCAAGCAAAAACAAAGCCAACACAGTCAAGAGAGCATTACCAGTTGCCAGGATGGCAGAGCGGTCTAAGGCGCTGCGTTCAGGTCGCAGTCTCCCCAGGAGGCGTGGGTTCGAATCCCGCCTCAGACAGAGCCCATTGAAAGTACCAAGCAATAACAAAGGAAACACGGTCAAGAGAGCATTACCAGTTGCCAGGATGGCGGAGCGGTCTAAGGCGTTGCGTTCAGGTCGCAGTCTCCCCAGGAGGCGTGGGTTCGAATCCCACCTCAGAGAGTGCCCATTGAAAGTACCAAGCAAGAACAAAGTAAACACAGTCAAGAGATCATTACCAGTTGCCAGGATGGCGGAGCGGTCTAAAGCGTTGCGTTCAGGTCGCAGTCTCCCCAGGAAGCGTGGGTTCGAATCCCACCTCAGACAGAGCCCATTGAAAGTACCAAGCAAGAACAAAGCAAACACATTCAAGAGAGCATTACCAGGTGCCAGGATGGCGGAGCGGTCTAAGGCGTTGCGTTCAGGTCGCAGTCTCCCCAGGAGGCGTGGGTTCGAATCCCGCCTCAGACAGAGCCCATTGAAAGTACCAAGCAAGAACAAAGCAAGCACATTCAAGAGAGCATTACCAGGTGCCAGGATGGCGGAGCGGTCTAAGGCGTTGTGTTCAGGTCGCAGTCTCCCCAGGAGGCGTGGGTTTGAATCCCACCTCAGACAGTGCCCATTGAAAGTACCAAGCAAGAACAAAGCAAACACAGTCAAGAGATCATTACCAGTTGCCAGGATGGCGGAGCGGTCTAAGGCGCTGCGTTCAGGTCGCAGTCTCCCCAGGAGGCGTGGGTTCGAATCCCACCTCAGACAGTGCCCATTGAAAGTACCAAGCAAGAACAAAGCAAACACAGTCAAGAGAGCATTACCAGTTGCCAGGATGGTGGAGCGGTCTAAGGCGTTGCGTTGAGGTCGCAGTCTCCCCAGGAGGCGTGGGTTCGAACCCCACCTCAGACAGTGCCCATTGAAACTACCAAGCAAGAACAAAGCAAACACAGTCAAGAGAGCATTACCAGTTGCCTGGATGGCGGAGCGGTCTAAGGCGTTGAGTTCAGGTCGCAGTCTCCCAAGGAGGCGTGGGTTCGAATCCCACCTCAGACAGAGCCCATTGAATGTACCAAGCAAGAACAAAGCAAACACATTCAAGAGAGCATTACCAGGTGCCAGGATGGCGGAGCGGTCAAAGGCGTTGCGTTCAGGTCGCAGTCTCCCCAGGAGGCGTGGGTTCGAATCCCACCTCAGACAGAGCCCATTGAAAGTACCAAGCAAGAACAAAGCTAACACATTCAAGAGAGCATTACCAGGTGCCAGAATGGCGGAGCGGTCTAAGGCGTTGCGTTCAGGTCGCAGTCTCCCCAGGAGGCGTGGGTTCGAATCCCGCCTCAGACAGAGCCCAGTGAAAGTACCAAGCAAGAACAAAGCAAGCACATTCAAGAGAGCATTACCAGGTGCCAGGATGGCGGAGCGGTCTAAGGCGTTGTGTTCAGGTCGCAGTCTCCCCAGGAGGCGTGGGTTTGAATCGCACCTCAGACAGTGCCCATTGAAAGTACCAAGCAAGAACAAAGCAATCACAGTCAAGAGAGCATTACCAGTTGCCAGGATGGCGGAGCGGTCTAAGGCGCTGCGTTCAGGTCGCAGTCTCCCCAGGAGGCGTGGGTTCGAACCCCACCTCAGACCGTGCCCATTGAAACTACCAAGCAAGAACAAAGCAAACACAGTCAAGAGAGCATTACCAGTTGCCTGGATGGCGGAGCGGTCTAAGGCGTTGAGTTCAGGTCGCAGTCTCCCAAGGAGGCGTGGGTTCGAATCCCACCTCAGACAGAGCCCATTGAATGTACCAAGCAAGAACAAAGCAAACACATTCAAGAGAGCATTACCAGGTGCCAGGATGGCGGAGCGGTCTAAGGCGTTGCGTTCAGGTCGCAGTCTCCCCAGGAGGCGTGGGTTCGAATCCCACCTCAGACAGAGCCCATTGAAAGTACCAAGCAAGAACAAAGCAAACACATTCAAGAGAGCATTACCAGGTGCCAGGATGGCGGAGCGGTCTAAGGCGTTGCGTTCAGGTCGCAGTCTCCCCAGGAGGCGTGGGTTCGAATCCCACCTCAGACAGAGCCCATTGAAAGTACCAAGCAAGAACAAAGCAAACACATTCAAGAGAGCATTACCAGGTGCCAGGATGGCGGAGCGGTCTAAGGCGTTGCGTTCAGGTCGCAGTCTCCCCAGGAGGCGTGGGTTCGAATCCCACCTCAGACAGAGCCCATTGAAATTACGAAGCAAGAACAAAGGAAACACAGTAAAGAGAGCATTACCAGGTGCCAGGATGGCGGAGCGGTCTAAGGCGTTGCGTTCAGGTCGCAGTCTCCCCAGGAGGCGTGGGTTCGAATCCCACCTCAGACAGTGCCCATTGAAAGTACCAAGCAAGAACAAATCAAACACAGTCAAGAGAGCATTACCAGGTGCCAGGGTGGCGGAGCGGTCTAAGGCGTTGCGTTCAGGTCGCAGTCTCCCCAGGAGGCGTGGGTTCGAATACCGCCTCAGACAGAGCCCATTGAAAGTACCAAGCAAGAACAAAGCAAACACATTCAAGAGAGCATTACCAGGTGCCAGGATGGCGGAGCGGTCTAAGGCGTTGCGTTCAGGTCGCAGTCTCCCCAGGAGGCGTGGGTTCGAATCCCGCCTCAGAAAGAGCCCATTGAAAGTACCAAGCAAGAACAAAGCAAACACAGTCAAGAGAGCAGTACCAGTTGCCAGGATTGCAGAGCGGTCTAAGGCGTTGCGTTCAGGTCGCAGTCTCCCCTGGAGGCGTGGGTTCGAATACCGCCTCAGACAGAGCCCATTGAAAGTACCAAGCAAAAACAAAGCCAACACAGTCAAGAGAGCATTACCAGTTGCCAGGATGGCAGAGCGGTCTAAGGCGCTGCGTTCAGGTCGCAGTCTCCCCAGGAGGCGTGGGTTCGAATCCCGCCTCAGACAGAGCCCATTGAAAGTACCAAGCAATAACAAAGGAAACACGGTCAAGAGAGCATTACCAGTTGCCAGGATGGCGGAGCGGTCTAAGGCGTTGCGTTCAGGTCGCAGTCTCCCCAGGAGGCGTGGGTTCGAATCCCACCTCAGAGAGTGCCCATTGAAAGTACCAAGCAAGAACAAAGTAAACACAGTCAAGAGATCATTACCAGTTGCCAGGATGGCGGAGCGGTCTAAAGCGTTGCGTTCAGGTCGCAGTCTCCCCAGGAAGCGTGGGTTCGAATCCCACCTCAGACAGAGCCCATTGAAAGTACCAAGCAAGAACAAAGCAAACACATTCAAGAGAGCATTACCAGGTGCCAGGATGGCGGAGCGGTCTAAGGCGTTGCGTTCAGGTCGCAGTCTCCCCAGGAGGCGTGGGTTCGAATCCCGCCTCAGACAGAGCCCATTGAAAGTACCAAGCAAGAACAAAGCAAGCACATTCAAGAGAGCATTACCAGGTGCCAGGATGGCGGAGCGGTCTAAGGCGTTGTGTTCAGGTCGCAGTCTCCCCAGGAGGCGTGGGTTTGAATCCCACCTCAGACAGTGCCCATTGAAAGTACCAAGCAAGAACAAAGCAAACACAGTCAAGAGATCATTACCAGTTGCCAGGATGGCGGAGCGGTCTAAGGCGCTGCGTTCAGGTCGCAGTCTCCCCAGGAGGCGTGGGTTCGAATCCCACCTCAGACAGTGCCCATTGAAAGTACCAAGCAAGAACAAAGCAAACACAGTCAAGAGAGCATTACCAGTTGCCAGGATGGTGGAGCGGTCTAAGGCGTTGCGTTGAGGTCGCAGTCTCCCCAGGAGGCGTGGGTTCGAACCCCACCTCAGACAGTGCCCATTGAAACTACCAAGCAAGAACAAAGCAAACACAGTCAAGAGAGCATTACCAGTTGCCTGGATGGCGGAGCGGTCTAAGGCGTTGAGTTCAGGTCGCAGTCTCCCAAGGAGGCGTGGGTTCGAATCCCACCTCAGACAGAGCCCATTGAATGTACCAAGCAAGAACAAAGCAAACACATTCAAGAGAGCATTACCAGGTGCCAGGATGGCGGAGCGGTCAAAGGCGTTGCGTTCAGGTCGCAGTCTCCCCAGGAGGCGTGGGTTCGAATCCCACCTCAGACAGAGCCCATTGAAAGTACCAAGCAAGAACAAAGCAAACACATTCAAGAGAGCATTACCAGGTGCCAGGATGGCGGAGCGGTCTAAGGCGTTGCGTTCAGGTCGCAGTCTCCCCAAGAGGCGTGGGTTCGAATCCCACCTCAGACAGAGCCCATTGAAATTACCAAGCAAGAACAAAGGAAACACAGTAAAGAGAGCATTACCAGGTGCCAGGATGGCGGAGCGGTCTAAGGCGTTGCGTTCAGGTCGCAGTGTCCCCAGGAGGCGTGGGTTCGAATCCCACCTCAGACAGTGCCCATTGAAAGTACCAAGCAAGAACAAAGCAAACACAGTCAAGAGAGCATTACGATGGCGGAGCGGTCTAAGGCGTTGCGTTCAGGTCGCAGTCTCCCCAGGAGGCGTGTGTTCGAATCCCACCTCAGACAGAGCCCATTGAAAGTACCAAGCAAAAACAAAGGAAACACGGTCAAGAGAGCATTACCAGTTGCCAGGATGGCGGAGCGGTCTAAGGCGTTGCGTTCAGGTCGCAGTCTCCCCAGGAGGCGTGGGTTCGAATCCCACCTCAGACAGAGCCCATTGAAAGTACCAAGCAAGAACAGAGCAAACACAGTCAAGAGAGCATTACCAGATGATAAGATGGCAGAGCGGTCTCAGGCGTTGCGTTCAGGTCGCAGTCTCCCCAGGAGGCGTGGGTTCGAATCCCACCTCAGACAGAGCCCATTGAAAGTACCAAGTGAGAACAAAGGAAACACAGTAAAGAGAGCATTACCAGTTGCCAGGATGGCGGAGCGGTCTAAGGCGTTGCGTTCAGGTCGTAGTCTCCCCAGGAGGCGTGGGTTCGAATCCCGCCTCAGACAGAGCCCATTGAAAGTACCAAGCAAGAACAAAGCAAGCACATTCAAGAGAGCATTACCAGGTGCCAGGATGGCGGAGCGGTCTAAGGCGTTGCGTTCAGGTCGCAGTCTCCCCAGGAAGCGTGGGTTCGAATCCCACCTCAGACAGTGCCCATTGAAAGTACCAAGCAAGAACAAAGTAAACACAGTCAAGAGAGCATTACCAGGTGCCAGGATGGCGGAGCGGTCTAAGGCGTTGCGTTCAGGTCGCAGTCTCCCCAGGAGGCGTGGGTTCGAATCCCACCTCAGACAGAGCCCATTGAAAGTACCAAGCAAGAACAAAGCAAACACATTCAAGAGAGCATTACCAGGTGCCAGGATGGCGGAGCGGTCTAAGGCGTTGCGTTCAGGTCGCAGTCTCCCCAGGAGGCGTGGGTTCGAATCCCACCTCAGACAGAGCCCATTGAAAGTACCAAGCAAGAACAAAGCAAACACATTCAAGAGAGCATTACCAGGTGCCAGGATGGCGGAGCGGTCTAAGGCGTTGCGTTCAGGTCGCAGTCTCCCCAGGAGGCGTGGGTTCGAATCCCACCTCAGACAGAGCCCATTGAAATTACGAAGCAAGAACAAAGGAAACACAGTAAAGAGAGCATTACCAGGTGCCAGGATGGCGGAGCGGTCTAAGGCGTTGCGTTCAGGTCGCAGTCTCCCCAGGAGGCGTGGGTTCGAATCCCACCTCAGACAGTGCCCATTGAAAGTACCAAGCAAGAACAAATCAAACACAGTCAAGAGAGCATTACCAGGTGCCAGGATGGCGGAGCGGTCTAAGGCGTTGCGTTCAGGTCGCAGTCTCCCCAGGAGGCGTGGGTTCGAATACCACCTCAGACAGAGCCCATTGAAAGTACCAAGCAAGAACAAAGCAAACACATTCAAGAGAGCATTACCAGGTGCCAGGATGGCGGAGCGGTCTAAGGCGTTGCGTTCAGGTCGCAGTCTCCCCAGGAGGCGTGGGTTCGAATCCCGCCTCAGAAAGAGCCCATTGAAAGTACCAAGCAAGAACAAAGCAAACACAGTCAAGAGAGCAGTACCAGTTGCCAGGATTGCAGAGCGGTCTAAGGCGTTGCGTTCAGGTCGCAGTCTCCCCTGGAGGCGTGGGTTCGAATACCGCCTCAGACAGAGCCCATTGAAAGTACCAAGCAAAAACAAAGCCAACACAGTCAAGAGAGCATTACCAGTTGCCAGGATGGCAGAGCAGTCTAAGGCGCTGCGTTCAGGTCGCAGTCTCCCCAGGAGGCGTGGGTTCGAATCCCGCCTCAGACAGAGCCCATTGAAAGTACCAAGCAATAACAAAGGAAACACGGTCAAGAGAGCATTACCAGTTGCCAGGATGGCGGAGCGGTCTAAGGCGTTGCGTTCAGGTCGCAGTCTCCCCAGGAGGCGTGGGTTCGAATCCCGCCTCAGACAGAGCCCATTGAAAGTACCAAGCAAGAACAAAGCAAGCACATTCAAGAGAGCATTACCAGGTGCCAGGATGGCGGAGCGGTCTAAGGCGTTGTGTTCAGGTCGCAGTCTCCCCAGGAGGCGTGGGTTTGAATCCCACCTCAGACAGTGCCCATTGAAAGTACCAAGCAAGAACAAAGCAAACACAGTCAAGAGATCATTACCAGTTGCCAGGATGGCGGAGCGGTCTAAGGCGCTGCGTTCAGGTCGCAGTCTCCCCAGGAGGCGTGGGTTCGAATCCCACCTCAGACAGTGCCCATTGAAAGTACCAAGCAAGAACAAAGCAAACACAGTCAAGAGAGCATTACCAGTTGCCAGGATGGTGGAGCGGTCTAAGGCGTTGCGTTGAGGTCGCAGTCTCCCCAGGAGGCGTGGGTTCGAACCCCACCTCAGACAGTGCCCATTGAAACTACCAAGCAAGAACAAAGCAAACACAGTCAAGAGAGCATTACCAGTTGCCTGGATGGCGGAGCGGTCTAAGGCGTTGAGTTCAGGTCGCAGTCTCCCAAGGAGGCGTGGGTTCGAATCCCACCTCAGACAGAGCCCATTGAATGTACCAAGCAAGAACAAAGCAAACACATTCAAGAGAGCATTACCAGGTGCCAGGATGGCGGAGCGGTCAAAGGCGTTGCGTTCAGGTCGCAGTCTCCCCAGGAGGCGTGGGTTCGAATCCCACCTCAGACAGAGCCCATTGAAAGTACCAAGCAAGAACAAAGCAAACACATTCAAGAGAGCATTACCAGGTGCCAGGATGGCGGAGCGGTCTAAGGCGTTGCGTTCAGGTCGCAGTCTCCCCAGGAGGCGTGGGTTCGAATCCCACCTCAGACAGTGCCCATTGAAAGTACCAAGCAAGAACAAAGTAAACACAGTCAAGAGAGCATTACCAGTTGCCAGGATGGCGGAGCGGTCTAAAGCGTTGCGTTCAGGTCGCAGTCTCCCCAGGAAGCGTGGGTTCGAATCCCACCTCAGACAGAGCCCATTGAAAGTACCAAGCAAGAACAAAGCAAACACATTCAAGAGAGCATTACCAGGTGCCAGGATGGCGGAGCGGTCTAAGGCGTTGCGTTCAGGTCGCAGTCTCCCCAGGAGGCGTGGGTTCGAATCCCGCCTCAGACAGAGCCCATTGAAAGTACCAAGCAAGAACAAAGCAAGCACATTCAAGAGAGCATTACCAGGTGCCAGGATGGCGGAGCGGTCTAAGGCGTTGTGTTCAGGTCGCAGTCTCCCCAGGAGGCGTGGGTTTGAATCGCACCTCAGACAGTGCCCATTGAAAGTACCAAGCAAGAACAAAGCAATCACAGTCAAGAGAGCATTACCAGTTGCCAGGATGGCGGAGCGGTCTAAGGCGCTGCGTTCAGGTCGCAGTCTCCCCAGGAGGCGTGGGTTCGAATCCCACCTCAGACAGTGCCCATTGAAAGTACCAAGCAAGAACAAAGCAAACACAGTCAAGAGAGCATTACCAGTTGCCAGGATGGTGGAGCGGTCTAAGGCGTTGCGTTGAGGTCGCAGTCTCCCCAGGAGGCGTGGGTTCGAACCCCACCTCAGACCGTGCCCATTGAAACTACCAAGCAAGAACAAAGCAAACACAGTCAAGAGAGCATTACCAGTTGCCTGGATGGCGGAGCGGTCTAAGGCGTTGAGTTCAGGTCGCAGTCTCCCAAGGAGGCGTGGGTTCGAATCCCACCTCAGACAGAGCCCATTGAATGTACCAAGCAAGAACAAAGCAAACACATTCAAGAGAGCATTACCAGGTGCCAGGATGGCGGAGCAGTCTAAGGCGTTGCGTTCAGGTCGCAGTCTCCCCAGGAGGCGTGGGTTCGAATCCCACCTCAGACAGAGCCCATTGAAAGTACCAAGCAAGAACAAAGCAAACACATTCAAGAGAGCATTACCAGGTGCCAGGATGGCGGAGCGGTCTAAGGCGTTGCGTTCAGGTCGCAGTCTCCCCAGGAGGCGTGGGTTCGAATCCCACCTCAGACAGAGCCCATTGAAAGTACCAAGCAAGAACAAAGCAAACACATTCAAGAGAGCATTACCAGGTGCCAGGATGGCGGAGCGGTCTAAGGCGTTGCGTTCAGGTCGCAGTCTCCCCAGGAAGCGTGGGTTCGAATCCCACCTCAGACAGAGCCCATTGAAATTACGAAGCAAGAACAAAGGAAACACAGTAAAGAGAGCATTACCAGGTGCCAGGATGGCGGAGCGGTCTAAGACGTTGCGTTCAGGTCGCAGTCTCCCCAGGAGGCGTGGGTTCGAATCCCACCTCAGACAGTGCCCATTGAAAGTACCAAGCAAGAACAAATCAAACACAGTCAAGAGAGCATTACCAGGTGCCAGGATGGCGGAGCGGTCTAAGGCGTTGCGTTCAGGTCGCAGTCTCCCCAGGAGGCGTGGGTTCGAATACCACCTCAGACAGAGCCCATTGAAAGTACCAAGCAAGAACAAAGCAAACACATTCAAGAGAGCATTACCAGGTGCCAGGATGGCGGAGCGGTCTAAGGCGTTGCGTTCAGGTCGCAGTCTCCCCAGGAGGCGTGGGTTCGAATCCCGCCTCAGAAAGAGCCCATTGAAAGTAACAAGCAAGAACAAAGCAAACACAGTCAAGAGAGCAGTACCAGTTGCCAGGATTGCAGAGCGGTCTAAGGCGTTGCGTTCAGGTCGCAGTCTCCCCTGGAGGCGTGGGTTCGAATACCGCCTCAGACAGAGCCCATTGAAAGTACCAAGCAAAAACAAAGCCAACACAGTCAAGAGAGCATTACCAGTTGCCAGGATGGCAGAGCGGTCTAAGGCGCTGCGTTCAGGTCGCAGTCTCCCCAGGAGGCGTGGGTTCGAATCCCGCCTCAGACAGAGCCCATTGAAAGTACCAAGCAATAACAAAGGAAACACGGTCAAGAGAGCATTACCAGTTGCCAGGATGGCGGAGCGGTCTAAGGCGTTGCGTTCAGGTCGCAGTCTCCCCAGGAGGCGTGGGTTCGAATCCCACCTCAGACAGTGCCCATTGAAAGTACCAAGCAAGAACAAAGTAAACACAGTCAAGAGAGCATTACCAGTTGCCAGGATGGCGGAGCGGTCTAAAGCGTTGCGTTCAGGTCGCAGTCTCCCCAGGAGGCGTGGGTTTGAATCCCACCTCAGACAGTGCCCATTGAAAGTACCAAGCAAGAACAAAGCAAACACAGTCAAGAGATCATTACCAGTTGCCAGGATGGCGGAGCGGTCTAAGGCGCTGCGTTCAGGTCGCAGTCTCCCCAGGAGGCGTGGGTTCGAATCCCACCTCAGACAGTGCCCATTGAAAGTACCAAGCAAGAACAAAGCAAACACAGTCAAGAGAGCATTACCAGTTGCCAGGATGGTGGAGCGGTCTAAGGCGTTGCGTTGAGGTCGCAGTCTCCCCAGGAGGCGTGGGTTCGAACCCCACCTCAGACAGTGCCCATTGAAACTACCAAGCAAGAACAAAGCAAACACAGTCAAGAGAGCATTACCAGTTGCCTGGATGGCGGAGCGGTCTAAGGCGTTGAGTTCAGGTCGCAGTCTCCCAAGGAGGCGTGGGTTCGAATCCCACCTCAGACAGAGCCCATTGAATGTACCAAGCAAGAACAAAGCAAACACATTCAAGAGAGCATTACCAGGTGCCAGGATGGCGGAGCGGTCAAAGGCGTTGCGTTCAGGTCGCAGTCTCCCCAGGAGGCGTGGGTTCGAATCCCACCTCAGACAGAGCCCATTGAAAGTACCAAGCAAGAACAAAGCAAACACAGTCAAGAGAGCATTACCAGTTGCCAGGATGGCGGAGCGGTCTAAAGCGTTGCGTTCAGGTCGCAGTCTCCCCAGGAGGCGTGGGTTCGAATCCCACCTCAGACAGAGCCCATTGAAATTACGAAGCAAGAACAAAGGAAACACAGTAAAGAGAGCATTACCAGGTGCCAGGATGGCGGAGCGGTCTAAGGCGTTGCGTTCAGGTCGCAGTCTCCCCAGGAGGCGTGGGTTCGAATCCCACCTCAGACAGTGCCCATTGAAAGTACCAAGCAAGAACAAATCAAACACAGTCAAGAGAGCATTACCAGGTGCCAGGATGGCGGAGCGGTCTAAGGCGTTGCGTTCAGGTCGCAGTCTCCCCAGGAGGCGTGGGTTCGAATACCACCTCAGACAGAGCCCATTGAAAGTACCAAGCAAGAACAAAGCAAACACATTCAAGAGAGCATTACCAGGTGCCAGGATGGCGGAGCGGTCTAAGGCGTTGCGTTCAGGTCGCAGTCTCCCCAGGAGGCGTGGGTTCGAATCCCGCCTCAGAAAGAGCCCATTGAAAGTACCAAGCAAGAACAAAGCAAACACAGTCAAGAGAGCAGTACCAGTTGCCAGGATTGCAGAGCGGTCTAAGGCGTTGCGTTCAGGTCGCAGTCTCCCCTGGAGGCGTGGGTTCGAATACCGCCTCAGACAGAGCCCATTGAAAGTACCAAGCAAAAACAAAGCCAACACAGTCAAGAGAGCATTACCAGTTGCCAGGATGGCAGAGCGGTCTAAGGCGCTGCGTTCAGGTCGCAGTCTCCCCAGGAGGCGTGGGTTCGAATCCCGCCTCAGACAGAGCCCATTGAAAGTACCAAGCAATAACAAAGGAAACACGGTCAAGAGAGCATTACCAGTTGCCAGGATGGCGGAGCGGTCTAAGGCGCTGCGTTCAGGTCGCAGTCTCCCCAGGAGGCGTGGGTTCGAATCCCACCTCAGACAGTGCCCATTGAAAGTACCAAGCAAGAACAAAGTAAACACAGTCAAGAGAGCATTACCAGTTGCCAGGATGGCGGAGCGGTCTAAAGCGTTGCGTTCAGGTCGCAGTCTCCCCAGGAAGCGTGGGTTCGAATCCCACCTCAGACAGAGCCCATTGAAAGTACCAAGCAAGAACAAAGCAAACACATTCAAGAGAGCATTACCAGGTGCCAGGATGGCGGAGCGGTCTAAGGCGTTGCGTTCAGGTCGCAGTCTCCCCAGGAGGCGTGGGTTCGAATCCCGCCTCAGACAGAGCCCATTGAAAGTACCAAGCAAGAACAAAGCAATCACAGTCAAGAGAGCATTACCAGTTGCCAGGATGGCGGAGCGGTCTAAGGCGCTGCGTTCAGGTCGCAGTCTCCCCAGGAGGCGTGGGTTCGAATCCCACCTCAGACAGTGCCCATTGAAAGTACCAAGCAAGAACAAAGCAAACACAGTCAAGAGAGCATTACCAGTTGCCAGGATGGTGGAGCGGTCTAAGGCGTTGCGTTGAGGTCGCAGTCTCCCCAGGAGGCGTGGGTTCGAACCCCACCTCAGACCGTGCCCATTGAAACTACCAAGCAAGAACAAAGCAAACACAGTCAAGAGAGCATTACCAGTTGCCTGGATGGCGGAGCGGTCTAAGGCGTTGAGTTCAGGTCGCAGTCTCCCAAGGAGGCGTGGGTTCGAATCCCACCTCAGACAGAGCCCATTGAATGTACCAAGCAAGAACAAAGCAAACACATTCAAGAGAGCATTACCAGGTGCCAGGATGGCGGAGCAGTCTAAGGCGTTGCGTTCAGGTCGCAGTCTCCCCAGGAGGCGTGGGTTCGAATCCCACCTCAGACAGAGCCCATTGAAAGTACCAAGCAAGAACAAAGCAAACACATTCAAGAGAGCATTACCAGGTGCCAGGATGGCGGAGCGGTCTAAGGCGTTGCGTTCAGGTCGCAGTCTCCCCAGGAGGCGTGGGTTCGAATCCCACCTCAGACAGAGCCCATTGAAAGTACCAAGCAAGAACAAAGCAAACACATTCAAGAGAGCATTACCAGGTGCCAGGATGGCGGAGCGGTCTAAGGCGTTGCGTTCAGGTCGCAGTCTCCCCAGGAAGCGTGGGTTCGAATCCCACCTCAGACAGAGCCCATTGAAATTACGAAGCAAGAACAAAGGAAACACAGTAAAGAGAGCATTACCAGGTGCCAGGATGGCGGAGCGGTCTAAGACGTTGCGTTCAGGTCGCAGTCTCCCCAGGAGGCGTGGGTTCGAATCCCACCTCAGACAGTGCCCATTGAAAGTACCAAGCAAGAACAAATCAAACACAGTCAAGAGAGCATTACCAGGTGCCAGGATGGCGGAGCGGTCTAAGGCGTTGCGTTCAGGTCGCAGTCTCCCCAGGAGGCGTGGGTTCGAATACCACCTCAGACAGAGCCCATTGAAAGTACCAAGCAAGAACAAAGCAAACACATTCAAGAGAGCATTACCAGGTGCCAGGATGGCGGAGCGGTCTAAGGCGTTGCGTTCAGGTCGCAGTCTCCCCAGGAGGCGTGGGTTCGAATCCCGCCTCAGAAAGAGCCCATTGAAAGTAACAAGCAAGAACAAAGCAAACACAGTCAAGAGAGCAGTACCAGTTGCCAGGATTGCAGAGCGGTCTAAGGCGTTGCGTTCAGGTCGCAGTCTCCCCTGGAGGCGTGGGTTCGAATACCGCCTCAGACAGAGCCCATTGAAAGTACCAAGCAAAAACAAAGCCAACACAGTCAAGAGAGCATTACCAGTTGCCAGGATGGCAGAGCGGTCTAAGGCGCTGCGTTCAGGTCGCAGTCTCCCCAGGAGGCGTGGGTTCGAATCCCGCCTCAGACAGAGCCCATTGAAAGTACCAAGCAATAACAAAGGAAACACGGTCAAGAGAGCATTACCAGTTGCCAGGATGGCGGAGCGGTCTAAGGCGTTGCGTTCAGGTCGCAGTCTCCCCAGGAGGCGTGGGTTCGAATCCCACCTCAGACAGTGCCCATTGAAAGTACCAAGCAAGAACAAAGTAAACACAGTCAAGAGAGCATTACCAGTTGCCAGGATGGCGGAGCGGTCTAAAGCGTTGCGTTCAGGTCGCAGTCTCCCCAGGAAGCGTGGGTTCGAATCCCACCTCAGACAGAGCCCATTGAAAGTACCAAGCAAGAACAAAGCAAACACATTCAAGAGAGCATTACCAGGTGCCAGGATGGCGGAGCGGTCTAAGGCGTTGTGTTCAGGTCGCAGTCTCCCCAGGAGGCGTGGGTTTGAATCCCACCTCAGACAGTGCCCATTGAAAGTACCAAGCAAGAACAAAGCAAACACAGTCAAGAGATCATTACCAGTTGCCAGGATGGCGGAGCGGTCTAAGGCGCTGCGTTCAGGTCGCAGTCTCCCCAGGAGGCGTGGGTTCGAATCCCACCTCAGACAGTGCCCATTGAAAGTACCAAGCAAGAACAAAGCAAACACAGTCAAGAGAGCATTACCAGTTGCCAGGATGGTGGAGCGGTCTAAGGCGTTGCGTTGAGGTCGCAGTCTCCCCAGGAGGCGTGGGTTCGAACCCCACCTCAGACAGTGCCCATTGAAACTACCAAGCAAGAACAAAGCAAACACAGTCAAGAGAGCATTACCAGTTGCCTGGATGGCGGAGCGGTCTAAGGCGTTGAGTTCAGGTCGCAGTCTCCCAAGGAGGCGTGGGTTCGAATCCCACCTCAGACAGAGCCCATTGAATGTACCAAGCAAGAACAAAGCAAACACATTCAAGAGAGCATTACCAGGTGCCAGGATGGCGGAGCGGTCAAAGGCGTTGCGTTCAGGTCGCAGTCTCCCCAGGAGGCGTGGGTTCGAATCCCACCTCAGACAGAGCCCATTGAAAGTACCAAGCAAGAACAAAGCAAACACAGTCAAGAGAGCATTACCAGTTGCCAGGATGGCGGAGCGGTCTAAAGCGTTGCGTTCAGGTCGCAGTCTCCCCAGGAAGCGTGGGTTCGAATCCCACCTCAGACAGAGCCCATTGAAAGCACCAAGCAAGAACAAAGCAAACACATTCAAGAGAGCATTACCAGGTGCCAGGATGGCGGAGCGGTCTAAGGCGTTGCGTTCAGGTCGCAGTCTCCCCAGGAGGCGTGGGTTCGAATCCCGCCTCAGACAGAGCCCATTGAAAGTACCAAGCAAGAACAAAGCAAGCACATTCAAGAGAGCATTACCAGGTGCCAGGATGGCGGAGCGGTCTAAGGCGTTGCGTTCAGGTCGCAGTCTCCCCAGGAGGCGTGGGTTCGAATCCCACCTCAGACAGAGCCCATTGAAATTACGAAGCAAGAACAAAGGAAACACAGTAAAGAGAGCATTACCAGGTGCCAGGATGGCGGAGCGGTCTAAGGCGTTGCGTTCAGGTCGCAGTCTCCCCAGGAGGCGTGGGTTCGAATCCCACCTCAGACAGTGCCCATTGAAAGTACCAAGCAAGAACAAATCAAACACAGTCAAGAGAGCATTACCAGGTGCCAGGATGGCGGAGCGGTCTAAGGCGTTGCGTTCAGGTCGCAGTCTCCCCAGGAGGCGTGGGTTCGAATACCACCTCAGACAGAGCCCATTGAAAGTACCAAGCAAGAACAAAGCAAACACATTCAAGAGAGCATTACCAGGTGCCAGGATGGCGGAGCGGTCTAAGGCGTTGCGTTCAGGTCGCAGTCTCCCCAGGAGGCGTGGGTTCGAATCCCGCCTCAGAAAGAGCCCATTGAAAGTACCAAGCAAGAACAAAGCAAACACAGTCAAGAGAGCAGTACCAGTTGCCAGGATTGCAGAGCGGTCTAAGGCGTTGCGTTCAGGTCGCAGTCTCCCCTGGAGGCGTGGGTTCGAATACCGCCTCAGACAGAGCCCATTGAAAGTACCAAGCAAAAACAAAGCCAACACAGTCAAGAGAGCATTACCAGTTGCCAGGATGGCAGAGCGGTCTAAGGCGCTGCGTTCAGGTCGCAGTCTCCCCAGGAGGCGTGGGTTCGAATCCCGCCTCAGACAGAGCCCATTGAAAGTACCAAGCAATAACAAAGGAAACACGGTCAAGAGAGCATTACCAGTTGCCAGGATGGCGGAGCGGTCTAAGGCGCTGCGTTCAGGTCGCAGTCTCCCCAGGAGGCGTGGGTTCGAATCCCACCTCAGACAGTGCCCATTGAAAGTACCAAGCAAGAACAAAGTAAACACAGTCAAGAGAGCATTACCAGTTGCCAGGATGGCGGAGCGGTCTAAAGCGTTGCGTTCAGGTCGCAGTCTCCCCAGGAAGCGTGGGTTCGAATCCCACCTCAGACAGAGCCCATTGAAAGTACCAAGCAAGAACAAAGCAAACACATTCAAGAGAGCATTACCAGGTGCCAGGATGGCGGAGCGGTCTAAGGCGTTGCGTTCAGGTCGCAGTCTCCCCAGGAGGCGTGGGTTCGAATCCCGCCTCAGACAGAGCCCATTGAAAGTACCAAGCAAGAACAAAGCAATCACAGTCAAGAGAGCATTACCAGTTGCCAGGATGGCGGAGCGGTCTAAGGCGCTGCGTTCAGGTCGCAGTCTCCCCAGGAGGCGTGGGTTCGAATCCCACCTCAGACAGTGCCCATTGAAAGTACCAAGCAAGAACAAAGCAAACACAGTCAAGAGAGCATTACCAGTTGCCAGGATGGTGGAGCGGTCTAAGGCGTTGCGTTGAGGTCGCAGTCTCCCCAGGAGGCGTGGGTTCGAACCCCACCTCAGACCGTGCCCATTGAAACTACCAAGCAAGAACAAAGCAAACACAGTCAAGAGAGCATTACCAGTTGCCTGGATGGCGGAGCGGTCTAAGGCGTTGAGTTCAGGTCGCAGTCTCCCAAGGAGGCGTGGGTTCGAATCCCACCTCAGACAGAGCCCATTGAATGTACCAAGCAAGAACAAAGCAAACACATTCAAGAGAGCATTACCAGGTGCCAGGATGGCGGAGCAGTCTAAGGCGTTGCGTTCAGGTCGCAGTCTCCCCAGGAGGCGTGGGTTCGAATCCCACCTCAGACAGAGCCCATTGAAAGTACCAAGCAAGAACAAAGCAAACACATTCAAGAGAGCATTACCAGGTGCCAGGATGGCGGAGCGGTCTAAGGCGTTGCGTTCAGGTCGCAGTCTCCCCAGGAGGCGTGGGTTCGAATCCCACCTCAGACAGAGCCCATTGAAAGTACCAAGCAAGAACAAAGCAAACACATTCAAGAGAGCATTACCAGGTGCCAGGATGGCGGAGCGGTCTAAGGCGTTGCGTTCAGGTCGCAGTCTCCCCAGGAAGCGTGGGTTCGAATCCCACCTCAGACAGAGCCCATTGAAATTACGAAGCAAGAACAAAGGAAACACAGTAAAGAGAGCATTACCAGGTGCCAGGATGGCGGAGCGGTCTAAGACGTTGCGTTCAGGTCGCAGTCTCCCCAGGAGGCGTGGGTTCGAATCCCACCTCAGACAGTGCCCATTGAAAGTACCAAGCAAGAACAAATCAAACACAGTCAAGAGAGCATTACCAGGTGCCAGGATGGCGGAGCGGTCTAAGGCGTTGCGTTCAGGTCGCAGTCTCCCCAGGAGGCGTGGGTTCGAATACCACCTCAGACAGAGCCCATTGAAAGTACCAAGCAAGAACAAAGCAAACACATTCAAGAGAGCATTACCAGGTGCCAGGATGGCGGAGCGGTCTAAGGCGTTGCGTTCAGGTCGCAGTCTCCCCAGGAGGCGTGGGTTCGAATCCCGCCTCAGAAAGAGCCCATTGAAAGTAACAAGCAAGAACAAAGCAAACACAGTCAAGAGAGCAGTACCAGTTGCCAGGATTGCAGAGCGGTCTAAGGCGTTGCGTTCAGGTCGCAGTCTCCCCTGGAGGCGTGGGTTCGAATACCGCCTCAGACAGAGCCCATTGAAAGTACCAAGCAAAAACAAAGCCAACACAGTCAAGAGAGCATTACCAGTTGCCAGGATGGCAGAGCGGTCTAAGGCGCTGCGTTCAGGTCGCAGTCTCCCCAGGAGGCGTGGGTTCGAATCCCGCCTCAGACAGAGCCCATTGAAAGTACCAAGCAATAACAAAGGAAACACGGTCAAGAGAGCATTACCAGTTGCCAGGATGGCGGAGCGGTCTAAGGCGTTGCGTTCAGGTCGCAGTCTCCCCAGGAGGCGTGGGTTCGAATCCCACCTCAGACAGTGCCCATTGAAAGTACCAAGCAAGAACAAAGTAAACACAGTCAAGAGAGCATTACCAGTTGCCAGGATGGCGGAGCGGTCTAAAGCGTTGCGTTCAGGTCGCAGTCTCCCCAGGAAGCGTGGGTTCGAATCCCACCTCAGACAGAGCCCATTGAAAGTACCAAGCAAGAACAAAGCAAACACATTCAAGAGAGCATTACCAGGTGCCAGGATGGCGGAGCGGTCTAAGGCGTTGTGTTCAGGTCGCAGTCTCCCCAGGAGGCGTGGGTTTGAATCCCACCTCAGACAGTGCCCATTGAAAGTACCAAGCAAGAACAAAGCAAACACAGTCAAGAGATCATTACCAGTTGCCAGGATGGCGGAGCGGTCTAAGGCGCTGCGTTCAGGTCGCAGTCTCCCCAGGAGGCGTGGGTTCGAATCCCACCTCAGACAGTGCCCATTGAAAGTACCAAGCAAGAACAAAGCAAACACAGTCAAGAGAGCATTACCAGTTGCCAGGATGGTGGAGCGGTCTAAGGCGTTGCGTTGAGGTCGCAGTCTCCCCAGGAGGCGTGGGTTCGAACCCCACCTCAGACAGTGCCCATTGAAACTACCAAGCAAGAACAAAGCAAACACAGTCAAGAGAGCATTACCAGTTGCCTGGATGGCGGAGCGGTCTAAGGCGTTGAGTTCAGGTCGCAGTCTCCCAAGGAGGCGTGGGTTCGAATCCCACCTCAGACAGAGCCCATTGAATGTACCAAGCAAGAACAAAGCAAACACATTCAAGAGAGCATTACCAGGTGCCAGGATGGCGGAGCGGTCAAAGGCGTTGCGTTCAGGTCGCAGTCTCCCCAGGAGGCGTGGGTTCGAATCCCACCTCAGACAGAGCCCATTGAAAGTACCAAGCAAGAACAAAGCAAACACAGTCAAGAGAGCATTACCAGTTGCCAGGATGGCGGAGCGGTCTAAAGCGTTGCGTTCAGGTCGCAGTCTCCCCAGGAAGCGTGGGTTCGAATCCCACCTCAGACAGAGCCCATTGAAAGCACCAAGCAAGAACAAAGCAAACACATTCAAGAGAGCATTACCAGGTGCCAGGATGGCGGAGCGGTCTAAGGCGTTGCGTTCAGGTCGCAGTCTCCCCAGGAGGCGTGGGTTCGAATCCCGCCTCAGACAGAGCCCATTGAAAGTACCAAGCAAGAACAAAGCAAGCACATTCAAGAGAGCATTACCAGGTGCCAGGATGGCGGAGCGGTCTAAGGCGTTGTGTTCAGGTCGCAGTCTCCCCAGGAGGCGTGGGTTTGAATCCCACCTCAGACAGTGCCCATTGAAAGTACCAAGCAAGAACAAAGCAAACACAGTCAAGAGATCATTACCAGTTGCCAGGATGGCGGAGCGGTCTAAGGCGCTGCGTTCAGGTCGCAGTCTCCCCAGGAGGCGTGGGTTCGAATCCCACCTCAGACAGTGCCCATTGAAAGTACCAAGCAAGAACAAAGCAAACACAGTCAAGAGAGCATTACCAGTTGCCAGGATGGTGGAGCGGTCTAAGGCGTTGCGTTGAGGTCGCAGTCTCCCCAGGAGGCGTGGGTTCGAACCCCACCTCAGACAGTGCCCATTGAAACTACCAAGCAAGAATAAAGCAAACACAGTCAAGAGAGCATTACCAGTTGCCTGGATGGCGGAGCGGTCTAAGGCGTTGAGTTCAGGTCGCAGTCTCCCAAGGAGGCGTGGGTTCGAATCCCACCTCAGACAGAGCCCATTGAATGTACCAAGCAAGAACAAAGCAAACACATTCAAGAGAGCATTACCAGGTGCCAGGATGGCGGAGCGGTCAAAGGCGTTGCGTTCAGGTCGCAGTCTCCCCAGGAGGCGTGGGTTCGAATCCCACCTCAGACAGAGCCCATTGAAAGTACCAAGCAAGAACAAAGCAAACACATTCAAGAGAGCATTACCAGGTGCCAGGATGGCGGAGCGGTCTAAGGCGTTGCGTTCAGGTCGCAGTCTCCCCAAGAGGCGTGGGTTCGAATCCCACCTCAGACAGAGCCCATTGAAATTACCAAGCAAGAACAAAGGAAACACAGTAAAGAGAGCATTACCAGGTGCCAGGATGGCGGAGCGGTCTAAGGCGTTGCGTTCAGGTCGCAGTCTCCCCAGGAGGCGTGGGTTCGAATCCCACCTCAGACAGTGCCCATTGAAAGTACCAAGCAAGAACAAAGCAAACACAGTCAAGAGAGCATTACGATGGCGGAGCGGTCTAAGGCGTTGCGTTCAGGTCGCAGTCTCCCCAGGAGGCGTGTGTTCGAATCCCACCTCAGACAGAGCCCGTTGAAAGTACCAAGCAAAAACAAAGGAAACACGGTCAAGAGAGCATTACCAGTTGCCAGGATGGCGGAGCGGTCTAAGGCGTTGCGTTCAGGTCGCAGTCTCCCCAGGAGGCGTGGGTTCGAATCCCACCTCAGACAGAGCCCATTGAAAGTACCAAGCAAGAACAGAGCAAACACAGTCAAGAGAGCATTACCAGATGATAAGATGGCAGAGCGGTCTCAGGCGTTGCGTTCAGGTCGCAGTCTCCCCAGGAGGCGTGGGTTCGAATCCCACCTCAGACAGAGCCCATTGAAAGTACCAAGCAAGAACAAAGCAAACACATTCAAGAGAGCATTACCAGGTGCCAGGATGGCGGAGCGGTCTAAGGCGTTGCGTTCAGGTCGCAGTCTCCCCAGGAGGCGTGGGTTCGAATCCCGCCTCAGACAGAGCCCATTGAAAGTACCAAGCAAGAACAAAGCAAGCACATTCAAGAGAGCATTACCAGGTGCCAGGATGGCGGAGCGGTCTAAGGCGTTGTGTTCAGGTCGCAGTCTCCCCAGGAGGCGTGGGTTTGAATCCCACCTCAGACAGTACCCATTGAAAGTACCAAGCAAGAACAAAGCAAACACAGTAAAGAGAGCATTACCAGTTGCCAGGATGGCGGAGCGTTCTAAGGCGTTGCGTTCAGGTCGCAGTCTCCCCAGGAGGCGTGGGTTCGAATCCCGCCTCAGACAGAGCCCATTGAAAGTACCAAGCAAGAACAAAGCAAGCACATTCAAGAGAGCATTACCAGGTGCCAGGATGGCGGAGCGGTCTAAGGCGTTGTGTTCAGGTCGCAGTCTCCCCAGGAGGCGTGGGTTTGAATCCCACCTCAGACAGTGCCCATTGAAAGTACCAAGCAAGAACAAAGCAAACACAGTCAAGAGATCATTACCAGTTGCCAGGATGGCGGAGCGGTCTAAGGCGCTGCGTTCAGGTCGCAGTCTCCCCAGGAGGCGTGGGTTCGAATCCCACCTCAGACAGTGCCCATTGAAAGTACCAAGCAAGAACAAAGCAAACACAGTCAAGAGAGCATTACCAGTTGCCAGGATGGTGGAGCGGTCTAAGGCGTTGCGTTGAGGTCGCAGTCTCCCCAGGAGGCGTGGGTTCGAACCCCACCTCAGACAGTGCCCATTGAAACTACCAAGCAAGAACAAAGCAAACACAGTCAAGAGAGCATTACCAGTTGCCTGGATGGCGGAGCGGTCTAAGGCGTTGAGTTCAGGTCGCAGTCTCCCAAGGAGGCGTGGGTTCGAATCCCACCTCAGACAGAGCCCATTGAATGTACCAAGCAAGAACAAAGCAAACACATTCAAGAGAGCATTACCAGGTGCCAGGATGGCGGAGCGGTCAAAGGCGTTGCGTTCAGGTCGCAGTCTCCCCAGGAGGCGTGGGTTCGAATCCCACCTCAGACAGAGCCCATTGAAAGTACCAAGCAAGAACAAAGCAAACACAGTCAAGAGAGCATTACCAGTTGCCAGGATGGCGGAGCGGTCTAAAGCGTTGCGTTCAGGTCGCAGTCTCCCCAGGAAGCGTGGGTTCGAATCCCACCTCAGACAGAGCCCATTGAAAGCACCAAGCAAGAACAAAGCAAACACATTCAAGAGAGCATTACCAGGTGCCAGGATGGCGGAGCGGTCTAAGGCGTTGCGTTCAGGTCGCAGTCTCCCCAGGAGGCGTGGGTTCGAATCCCGCCTCAGACAGAGCCCATTGAAAGTACCAAGCAAGAACAAAGCAAGCACATTCAAGAGAGCATTACCAGGTGCCAGGATGGCGGAGCGGTCTAAGGCGTTGTGTTCAGGTCGCAGTCTCCCCAGGAGGCGTGGGTTTGAATCCCACCTCAGACAGTGCCCATTGAAAGTACCAAGCAAGAACAAAGCAAACACAGTCAAGAGATCATTACCAGTTGCCAGGATGGCGGAGCGGTCTAAGGCGCTGCGTTCAGGTCGCAGTCTCCCCAGGAGGCGTGGGTTCGAATCCCACCTCAGACAGTGCCCATTGAAAGTACCAAGCAAGAACAAAGCAAACACAGTCAAGAGAGCATTACCAGTTGCCAGGATGGTGGAGCGGTCTAAGGCGTTGCGTTGAGGTCGCAGTCTCCCCAGGAGGCGTGGGTTCGAACCCCACCTCAGACAGTGCCCATTGAAACTACCAAGCAAGAACAAAGCAAACACAGTCAAGAGAGCATTACCAGTTGCCTGGATGGCGGAGCGGTCTAAGGCGTTGAGTTCAGGTCGCAGTCTCCCAAGGAGGCGTGGGTTCGAATCCCACCTCAGACAGAGCCCATTGAATGTACCAAGCAAGAACAAAGCAAACACATTCAAGAGAGCATTACCAGGTGCCAGGATGGCGGAGCGGTCAAAGGCGTTGCGTTCAGGTCGCAGTCTCCCCAGGAGGCGTGGGTTCGAATCCCACCTCAGACAGAGCCCATTGAAATTACCAAGCAAGAACAAAGGAAACACAGTAAAGAGAGCATTACCAGGTGCCAGGATGGCGGAGCGGTCTAAGGCGTTGCGTTCAGGTCGCAGTCTCCCCAGGAGGCGTGGGTTCGAATCCCACCTCAGACAGTGCCCATTGAAAGTACCAAGCAAGAACAAAGCAAACACAGTCAAGAGAGCATTACGATGGCGGAGCGGTCTAAGGCGTTGCGTTCAGGTCGCAGTCTCCCCAGGAGGCGTGTGTTCGAATCCCACCTCAGACAGAGCCCGTTGAAAGTACCAAGCAAAAACAAAGGAAACACGGTCAAGAGAGCATTACCAGTTGCCAGGATGGCGGAGCGGTCTAAGGCGTTGCGTTCAGGTCGCAGTCTCCCCAGGAGGCGTGGGTTCGAATCCCACCTCAGACAGAGCCCATTGAAAGTACCAAGCAAGAACAGAGCAAACACAGTCAAGAGAGCATTACCAGATGATAAGATGGCAGAGCGGTCTCAGGCGTTGCGTTCAGGTCGCAGTCTCCCCAGGAGGCGTGGGTTCGAATCCCACCTCAGACAGAGCCCATTGAAAGTACCAAGCAAGAACAAAGCAAACACATTCAAGAGAGCATTACCAGGTGCCAGGATGGCGGAGCGGTCTAAGGCGTTGCGTTCAGGTCGCAGTCTCCCCAGGAGGCGTGGGTTCGAATCCCGCCTCAGACAGAGCCCATTGAAAGTACCAAGCAAGAACAAAGCAAGCACATTCAAGAGAGCATTACCAGGTGCCAGGATGGCGGAGCGGTCTAAGGCGTTGTGTTCAGGTCGCAGTCTCCCCAGGAGGCGTGGGTTTGAATCCCACCTCAGACAGTACCCATTGAAAGTACCAAGCAAGAACAAAGCAAACACAGTAAAGAGAGCATTACCAGTTGCCAGGATGGCGGAGCGTTCTAAGGCGTTGCGTTCAGGTCGCAGTCTCCCCAGGAGGCGTGGGTTCGAATCCCGCCTCAGACAGAGCCCATTGAAAGTACCAAGCAAGAACAAAGCAAGCACATTCAAGAGAGCATTACCAGGTGCCAGGATGGCGGAGCGGTCTAAGGCGTTGTGTTCAGGTCGCAGTCTCCCCAGGAGGCGTGGGTTTGAATCCCACCTCAGACAGTGCCCATTGAAAGTACCAAGCAAGAACAAAGCAAACACAGTCAAGAGATCATTACCAGTTGCCAGGATGGCGGAGCGGTCTAAGGCGCTGCGTTCAGGTCGCAGTCTCCCCAGGAGGCGTGGGTTCGAATCCCACCTCAGACAGTGCCCATTGAAAGTACCAAGCAAGAACAAAGCAAACACAGTCAAGAGAGCATTACCAGTTGCCAGGATGGTGGAGCGGTCTAAGGCGTTGCGTTGAGGTCGCAGTCTCCCCAGGAGGCGTGGGTTCGAACCCCACCTCAGACAGTGCCCATTGAAACTACCAAGCAAGAACAAAGCAAACACAGTCAAGAGAGCATTACCAGTTGCCTGGATGGCGGAGCGGTCTAAGGCGTTGAGTTCAGGTCGCAGTCTCCCAAGGAGGCGTGGGTTCGAATCCCACCTCAGACAGAGCCCATTGAATGTACCAAGCAAGAACAAAGCAAACACATTCAAGAGAGCATTACCAGGTGCCAGGATGGCGGAGCGGTCAAAGGCGTTGCGTTCAGGTCGCAGTCTCCCCAGGAGGCGTGGGTTCGAATCCCACCTCAGACAGAGCCCATTGAAAGTACCAAGCAAGAACAAAGCAAACACATTCAAGAGAGCATTACCAGGTGCCAGGATGGCGGAGCGGTCTAAGGCGTTGCGTTCAGGTCGCAGTCTCCCCAGGAGGCGTGGGTTCGAATCCCACCTCAGACAGTGCCCATTGAAAGTACCAAGCAAGAACAAAGTAAACACAGTCAAGAGAGCATTACCAGTTGCCAGGATGGCGGAGCGGTCTAAAGCGTTGCGTTCAGGTCGCAGTCTCCCCAGGAAGCGTGGGTTCGAATCCCACCTCAGACAGAGCCCATTGAAAGTACCAAGCAAGAACAAAGCAAACACATTCAAGAGAGCATTACCAGGTGCCAGGATGGCGGAGCGGTCTAAGGCGTTGCGTTCAGGTCGCAGTCTCCCCAGGAGGCGTGGGTTCGAATCCCGCCTCAGACAGAGCCCATTGAAAGTAACAAGCAAGAACAAAGCAAGCACATTCAAGAGAGCATTACCAGGTGCCAGGATGGCGGAGCGGTCTAAGGCATTGTGTTCAGGTCGCAGTCTCCCCAGGAGGCGTGGGTTTGAATCGCACCTCAGACAGTGCCCATTGAAAGTACCAAGCAAGAACAAAGCAATCACAGTCAAGAGAGCATTACCAGTTGCCAGGATGGCGGAGCGGTCTAAGGCGCTGCGTTCAGGTCGCAGTCTCCCCAGGAGGCGTGGGTTCGAATCCCACCTCAGACAGTGCCCATTGAAAGTACCAAGCAAGAACAAAGCAAACACAGTCAAGAGAGCATTACCAGTTGCCAGGATGGTGGAGCGGTCTAAGGCGTTGCGTTGAGGTCGCAGTCTCCCCAGGAGGCGTGGGTTCGAACCCCACCTCAGACCGTGCCCATTGAAACTACCAAGCAAGAACAAAGCAAACACAGTCAAGAGAGCATTACCAGTTGCCTGGATGGCGGAGCGGTCTAA
Organism: Idiotropiscis lumnitzeri; assembly: GCF_059441095.1. Lineage (NCBI taxonomy): Eukaryota > Metazoa > Chordata > Actinopteri > Syngnathiformes > Syngnathidae > Idiotropiscis > Idiotropiscis lumnitzeri. The sequence goes on from NC_142412.1 coordinate 7,803,503, forward strand.
GGCGTTGAGTTCAGGTCGCAGTCTCCCAAGGAGGCGTGGGTTCGAATCCCACCTCAGACAGAGCCCATTGAAAGTACCAAGCAAGAACAAAGCAAACACATTCAAGAGAGCATTACCAGGTGCCAGGATGGCGGAGCGGTCTAAGGCGTTGCGTTCAGGTCGCAGTCTCCCCAGGAGGCGTGGGTTCGAATCCCACCTCAGACAGAGCCCATTGAAAGTACCAAGCAAGAACAAAGCAAACACATTCAAGAGAGCATTACCAGGTGCCAGGATGGCGGAGCGGTCTAAGGCGTTGCGTTCAGGTCGCAGTCTCCCCAGGAAGCGTGGGTTCGAATCCCACCTCAGACAGAGCCCATTGAAATTACGAAGCAAGAACAAAGGAAACACAGTAAAGAGAGCATTACCAGGTGCCAGGATGGCGGAGCGGTCTAAGACGTTGCGTTCAGGTCGCAGTCTCCCCAGGAGGCGTGGGTTCGAATCCCACCTCAGACAGTGCCCATTGAAAGTACCAAGCAAGAACAAATCAAACACAGTCAAGAGAGCATTACCAGGTGCCAGGATGGCGGAGCGGTCTAAGGCGTTGCGTTCAGGTCGCAGTCTCCCCAGGAGGCGTGGGTTCGAATACCACCTCAGACAGAGCCCATTGAAAGTACCAAGCAAGAACAAAGCAAACACATTCAAGAGAGCATTACCAGGTGCCAGGATGGCGGAGCGGTCTAAGGCGTTGCGTTCAGGTCGCAGTCTCCCCAGGAGGCGTGGGTTCGAATCCCGCCTCAGAAAGAGCCCATTGAAAGTAACAAGCAAGAACAAAGCAAACACAGTCAAGAGAGCAGTACCAGTTGCCAGGATTGCAGAGCGGTCTAAGGCGTTGCGTTCAGGTCGCAGTCTCCCCTGGAGGCGTGGGTTCGAATACCGCCTCAGACAGAGCCCATTGAAAGTACCAAGCAAAAACAAAGCCAACACAGTCAAGAGAGCATTACCAGTTGCCAGGATGGCAGAGCGGTCTAAGGCGCTGCGTTCAGGTCGCAGTCTCCCCAGGAGGCGTGGGTTCGAATCCCGCCTCAGACAGAGCCCATTGAAAGTACCAAGCAATAACAAAGGAAACACGGTCAAGAGAGCATTACCAGTTGCCAGGATGGCGGAGCGGTCTAAGGCGTTGCGTTCAGGTCGCAGTCTCCCCAGGAGGCGTGGGTTCGAATCCCACCTCAGACAGTGCCCATTGAAAGTACCAAGCAAGAACAAAGTAAACACAGTCAAGAGAGCATTACCAGTTGCCAGGATGGCGGAGCGGTCTAAAGCGTTGCGTTCAGGTCGCAGTCTCCCCAGGAAGCGTGGGTTCGAATCCCACCTCAGACAGAGCCCATTGAAAGTACCAAGCAAGAACAAAGCAAACACATTCAAGAGAGCATTACCAGGTGCCAGGATGGCGGAGCGGTCTAAGGCGTTGTGTTCAGGTCGCAGTCTCCCCAGGAGGCGTGGGTTTGAATCCCACCTCAGACAGTGCCCATTGAAAGTACCAAGCAAGAACAAAGCAAACACAGTCAAGAGATCATTACCAGTTGCCAGGATGGCGGAGCGGTCTAAGGCGCTGCGTTCAGGTCGCAGTCTCCCCAGGAGGCGTGGGTTCGAATCCCACCTCAGACAGTGCCCATTGAAAGTACCAAGCAAGAACAAAGCAAACACAGTCAAGAGAGCATTACCAGTTGCCTGGATGGCGGAGCGGTCTAAGGCGTTGAGTTCAGGTCGCAGTCTCCCAAGGAGGCGTGGGTTCGAATCCCACCTCAGACAGAGCCCATTGAATGTACCAAGCAAGAACAAAGCAAACACATTCAAGAGAGCATTACCAGGTGCCAGGATGGCGGAGCGGTCAAAGGCGTTGCGTTCAGGTCGCAGTCTCCCCAGGAGGCGTGGGTTCGAATCCCACCTCAGACAGAGCCCATTGAAAGTACCAAGCAAGAACAAAGCAAACACATTCAAGAGAGCATTACCAGGTGCCAGGATGGCGGAGCGGTCTAAGGCGTTGCGTTCAGGTCGCAGTCTCCCCAGGAGGCGTGGGTTCGAATCCCACCTCAGACAGAGCCCATTGAAATTACGAAGCAAGAACAAAGGAAACACAGTAAAGAGAGCATTACCAGGTGCCAGGATGGCGTAGCGGTCTAAGGCGTTGCGTTCAGGTCGCAGTCTCCCCAGGAGGCGTGGGTTCGAATCCCACCTCAGACAGTGCCCATTGAAAGTACCAAGCAAGAACAAATCAAACACAGTCAAGAGAGCATTACCAGGTGCCAGGATGGCGGAGCGGTCTAAGGCGTTGCGTTCAGGTCGCAGTCTCCCCAGGAGGCGTGGGTTCGAATACCACCTCAGACAGAGCCCATTGAAAGTACCAAGCAAGAACAAAGCAAACACATTCAAGAGAGCATTACCAGGTGCCAGGATGGCGGAGCGGTCTAAGGCGTTGCGTTCAGGTCGCAGTCTCCCCAGGAGGCGTGGGTTCGAATCCCGCCTCAGAAAGAGCCCATTGAAAGTACCAAGCAAGAACAAAGCAAACACAGTCAAGAGAGCAGTACCAGTTGCCAGGATTGCAGAGCGGTCTAAGGCGTTGCGTTCAGGTCGCAGTCTCCCCTGGAGGCGTGGGTTCGAATACCGCCTCAGACAGAGCCCATTGAAAGTACCAAGCAAAAACAAAGCCAACACAGTCAAGAGAGCATTACCAGTTGCCAGGATGGCAGAGCGGTCTAAGGCGCTGCGTTCAGGTCGCAGTCTCCCCAGGAGGCGTGGGTTCGAATCCCGCCTCAGACAGAGCCCATTGAAAGTACCAAGCAATAACAAAGGAAACACGGTCAAGAGAGCATTACCAGTTGCCAGGATGGCGGAGCGGTCTAAGGCGCTGCGTTCAGGTCGCAGTCTCCCCAGGAGGCGTGGGTTCGAATCCCGCCTCAGAAAGAGCCCATTGAAAGTACCAAGCAAGAACAAAGCAAACACAGTCAAGAGAGCATTACCAGGTGCCAGGATGGCGGAGCGGTCTAAGGCGTTGCGTTCAGGTCGCAGTCTCCCCAAGAGGCGTGGGTTCGAATCCCACCTCAGACAGAGCCCATTGAAATTACCAAGCAAGAACAAAGGAAACACAGTAAAGAGAGCATTACCAGGTGCCAGGATGGCGGAGCGGTCTAAGGCGTTGCGTTCAGGTCGCAGTCTCCCCAGGAGGCGTGGGTTCGAATCCCACCTCAGACAGTGCCCATTGAAAGTACCAAGCAAGAACAAAGCAAACACAGTCAAGAGAGCATTACGATGGCGGAGCGGTCTAAGGCGTTGCGTTCAGGTCGCAGTCTCCCCAGGAGGCGTGTGTTCGAATCCCACCTCAGACAGAGCCCGTTGAAAGTACCAAGCAAAAACAAAGGAAACACGGTCAAGAGAGCATTACCAGTTGCCAGGATGGCGGAGCGGTCTAAGGCGTTGCGTTCAGGTCGCAGTCTCCCCAGGAGGCGTGGGTTCGAATCCCACCTCAGACAGAGCCCATTGAAAGTACCAAGCAAGAACAGAGCAAACACAGTCAAGAGAGCATTACCAGATGATAAGATGGCAGAGCGGTCTCAGGCGTTGCGTTCAGGTCGCAGTCTCCCCAGGAGGCGTGGGTTCGAATCCCACCTCAGACAGAGCCCATTGAAAGTACCAAGCAAGAACAAAGCAAACACATTCAAGAGAGCATTACCAGGTGCCAGGATGGCGGAGCGGTCTAAGGCGTTGCGTTCAGGTCGCAGTCTCCCCAGGAGGCGTGGGTTCGAATCCCGCCTCAGACAGAGCCCATTGAAAGTACCAAGCAAGAACAAAGCAAGCACATTCAAGAGAGCATTACCAGGTGCCAGGATGGCGGAGCGGTCTAAGGCGTTGTGTTCAGGTCGCAGTCTCCCCAGGAGGCGTGGGTTTGAATCCCACCTCAGACAGTACCCATTGAAAGTACCAAGCAAGAACAAAGCAAACACAGTAAAGAGAGCATTACCAGTTGCCAGGATGGCGGAGCGTTCTAAGGCGTTGCGTTCAGGTCGCAGTCTCCCCAGGAGGCGTGGGTTCGAATCCCGCCTCAGACAGAGCCCATTGAAAGTACCAAGCAAGAACAAAGCAAGCACATTCAAGAGAGCATTACCAGGTGCCAGGATGGCGGAGCGGTCTAAGGCGTTGTGTTCAGGTCGCAGTCTCCCCAGGAGGCGTGGGTTTGAATCCCACCTCAGACAGAGCCCATTGAAAGTACCAAGCAAGAACAAAGCAAACACAGTCAAGAGATCATTACCAGTTGCCAGGATGGCGGAGCGGTCTAAGGCGCTGCGTTCAGGTCGCAGTCTCCCCAGGAGGCGTGGGTTCGAATCCCACCTCAGACAGTGCCCATTGAAAGTACCAAGCAAGAACAAAGCAAACACAGTCAAGAGAGCATTACCAGTTGCCAGGATGGTGGAGCGGTCTAAGGCGTTGCGTTGAGGTCGCAGTCTCCCCAGGAGGCGTGGGTTCGAACCCCACCTCAGACAGTGCCCATTGAAACTACCAAGCAAGAACAAAGCAAACACAGTCAAGAGAGCATTACCAGTTGCCTGGATGGCGGAGCGGTCTAAGGCGTTGAGTTCAGGTCGCAGTCTCCCAAGGAGGCGTGGGTTCGAATCCCACCTCAGACAGAGCCCATTGAATGTACCAAGCAAGAACAAAGCAAACACATTCAAGAGAGCATTACCAGGTGCCAGGATGGCGGAGCGGTCAAAGTCGTTGCGTTCAGGTCGCAGTCTCCCCAGGAGGCGTGGGTTCGAATCCCACCTCAGACAGAGCCCATTGAAAGTACCAAGCAAGAACAAAGCAAACACAGTCAAGAGAGCATTACCAGTTGCCAGGATGGCGGAGCGGTCTAAAGCGTTGCGTTCAGGTCGCAGTCTCCCCAGGAAGCGTGGGTTCGAATCCCACCTCAGACAGAGCCCATTGAAAGCACCAAGCAAGAACAAAGCAAACACATTCAAGAGAGCATTACCAGGTGCCAGGATGGCGGAGCGGTCTAAGGCGTTGCGTTCAGGTCGCAGTCTCCCCAGGAGGCGTGGGTTCGAATCCCGCCTCAGACAGAGCCCATTGAAAGTACCAAGCAAGAACAAAGCAAGCACATTCAAGAGAGCATTACCAGGTGCCAGGATGGCGGAGCGGTCTAAGGCGTTGTGTTCAGGTCGCAGTCTCCCCAGGAGGCGTGGGTTTGAATCCCACCTCAGACAGTGCCCATTGAAAGTACCAAGCAAGAACAAAGCAAACACAGTCAAGAGATCATTACCAGTTGCCAGGATGGCGGAGCGGTCTAAGGCGCTGCGTTCAGGTCGCAGTCTCCCCAGGAGGCGTGGGTTCGAATCCCACCTCAGACAGTGCCCATTGAAAGTACCAAGCAAGAACAAAGCAAACACAGTCAAGAGAGCATTACCAGTTGCCAGGATGGTGGAGCGGTCTAAGGCGTTGCGTTGAGGTCGCAGTCTCCCCAGGAGGCGTGGGTTCGAACCCCACCTCAGACAGTGCCCATTGAAACTACCAAGCAAGAACAAAGCAAACACAGTCAAGAGAGCATTACCAGTTGCCTGGATGGCGGAGCGGTCTAAGGCGTTGAGTTCAGGTCGCAGTCTCCCAAGGAGGCGTGGGTTCGAATCCCACCTCAGACAGAGCCCATTGAATGTACCAAGCAAGAACAAAGCAAACACATTCAAGAGAGCATTACCAGGTGCCAGGATGGCGGAGCGGTCAAAGGCGTTGCGTTCAGGTCGCAGTCTCCCCAGGAGGCGTGGGTTCGAATCCCACCTCAGACAGAGCCCATTGAAAGTACCAAGCAAGAACAAAGCAAACACATTCAAGAGAGCATTACCAGGTGCCAGGATGGCGGAGCGGTCTAAGGCGTTGCGTTCAGGTCGCAGTCTCCCCAAGAGGCGTGGGTTCGAATCCCACCTCAGACAGAGCCCATTGAAATTACCAAGCAAGAACAAAGGAAACACAGTAAAGAGAGCATTACCAGGTGCCAGGATGGCGGAGCGGTCTAAGGCGTTGCGTTCAGGTCGCAGTCTCCCCAGGAGGCGTGGGTTCGAATCCCACCTCAGACAGTGCCCATTGAAAGTACCAAGCAAGAACAAAGCAAACACAGTCAAGAGAGCATTACGATGGCGGAGCGGTCTAAGGCGTTGCGTTCAGGTCGCAGTCTCCCCAGGAGGCGTGTGTTCGAATCCCACCTCAGACAGAGCCCGTTGAAAGTACCAAGCAAAAACAAAGGAAACACGGTCAAGAGAGCATTACCAGTTGCCAGGATGGCGGAGCGGTCTAAGGCGTTGCGTTCAGGTCGCAGTCTCCCCAGGAGGCGTGGGTTCGAATCCCACCTCAGACAGAGCCCATTGAAAGTACCAAGCAAGAACAGAGCAAACACAGTCAAGAGAGCATTACCAGATGATAAGATGGCAGAGCGGTCTCAGGCGTTGCGTTCAGGTCGCAGTCTCCCCAGGAGGCGTGGGTTCGAATCCCACCTCAGACAGAGCCCATTGAAAGTACCAAGCAAGAACAAAGCAAACACATTCAAGAGAGCATTACCAGGTGCCAGGATGGCGGAGCGGTCTAAGGCGTTGCGTTCAGGTCGCAGTCTCCCCAGGAGGCGTGGGTTCGAATCCCGCCTCAGACAGAGCCCATTGAAAGTACCAAGCAAGAACAAAGCAAGCACATTCAAGAGAGCATTACCAGGTGCCAGGATGGCGGAGCGGTCTAAGGCGTTGTGTTCAGGTCGCAGTCTCCCCAGGAGGCGTGGGTTTGAATCCCACCTCAGACAGTACCCATTGAAAGTACCAAGCAAGAACAAAGCAAACACAGTAAAGAGAGCATTACCAGTTGCCAGGATGGCGGAGCGTTCTAAGGCGTTGCGTTCAGGTCGCAGTCTCCCCAGGAGGCGTGGGTTCGAATCCCGCCTCAGACAGAGCCCATTGAAAGTACCAAGCAAGAACAAAGCAAGCACATTCAAGAGAGCATTACCAGGTGCCAGGATGGCGGAGCGGTCTAAGGCGTTGTGTTCAGGTCGCAGTCTCCCCAGGAGGCGTGGGTTTGAATCCCACCTCAGACAGTGCCCATTGAAAGTACCAAGCAAGAACAAAGCAAACACAGTCAAGAGATCATTACCAGTTGCCAGGATGGCGGAGCGGTCTAAGGCGCTGCGTTCAGGTCGCAGTCTCCCCAGGAGGCGTGGGTTCGAATCCCACCTCAGACAGTGCCCATTGAAAGTACCAAGCAAGAACAAAGCAAACACAGTCAAGAGAGCATTACCAGTTGCCAGGATGGTGGAGCGGTCTAAGGCGTTGCGTTGAGGTCGCAGTCTCCCCAGGAGGCGTGGGTTCGAACCCCACCTCAGACAGTGCCCATTGAAACTACCAAGCAAGAACAAAGCAAACACAGTCAAGAGAGCATTACCAGTTGCCTGGATGGCGGAGCGGTCTAAGGCGTTGAGTTCAGGTCGCAGTCTCCCAAGGAGGCGTGGGTTCGAATCCCACCTCAGACAGAGCCCATTGAATGTACCAAGCAAGAACAAAGCAAACACATTCAAGAGAGCATTACCAGGTGCCAGGATGGGGGAGCGGTCAAAGGCGTTGCGTTCAGGTCGCAGTCTCCCCAGGAGGCGTGGGTTCGAATCCCACCTCAGACAGAGCCCATTGAAAGTACCAAGCAAGAACAAAGCAAACACATTCAAGAGAGCATTACCAGGTGCCAGGATGGCGGAGCGGTCTAAGGCGTTGCGTTCAGGTCGCAGTCTCCCCAGGAGGCGTGGGTTCGAATCCCACCTCAGACAGTGCCCATTGAAAGTACCAAGCAAGAACAAAGTAAACACAGTCAAGAGAGCATTACCAGTTGCCAGGATGGCGGAGCGCTCTAAAGCGTTGCGTTCAGGTCGCAGTCTCCCCAGGAAGCGTGGGTTCGAATCCCACCTCAGACAGAGCCCATTGAAAGTACCAAGCAAGAACAAAGCAAACACATTCAAGAGAGCATTACCAGGTGCCAGGATGGCGGAGCGGTCTAAGGCGTTGCGTTCAGGTCGCAGTCTCCCCAGGAGGCGTGGGTTCGAATCCCGCCTCAGACAGAGCCCATTGAAAGTAACAAGCAAGAACAAAGCAAGCACATTCAAGAGAGCATTACCAGGTGCCAGGATGGCGGAGCGGTCTAAGGCATTGTGTTCAGGTCGCAGTCTCCCCAGGAGGCGTGGGTTTGAATCGCACCTCAGACAGTGCCCATTGAAAGTACCAAGCAAGAACAAAGCAATCACAGTCAAGAGAGCATTACCAGTTGCCAGGATGGCGGAGCGGTCTAAGGCGCTGCGTTCAGGTCGCAGTCTCCCCAGGAGGCGTGGGTTCGAATCCCACCTCAGACAGTGCCCATTGAAAGTACCAAGCAAGAACAAAGCAAACACAGTCAAGAGAGCATTACCAGTTGCCAGGATGGTGGAGCGGTCTAAGGCGTTGCGTTGAGGTCGCAGTCTCCCCAGGAGGCGTGGGTTCGAACCCCACCTCAGACCGTGCCCATTGAAACTACCAAGCAAGAACAAAGCAAACACAGTCAAGAGAGCATTACCAGTTGCCTGGATGGCGGAGCGGTCTAAGGCGTTGAGTTCAGGTCGCAGTCTCCCAAGGAGGCGTGGGTTCGAATCCCACCTCAGACAGAGCCCATTGAATGTACCAAGCAAGAACAAAGCAAACACATTCAAGAGAGCATTACCAGGTGCCAGGATGGCGGAGCAGTCTAAGGCGTTGCGTTCAGGTCGCAGTCTCCCCAGGAGGCGTGGGTTCGAATCCCACCTCAGACAGAGCCCATTGAAAGTACCAAGCAAGAACAAAGCAAACACATTCAAGAGAGCATTACCAGGTGCCAGGATGGCGGAGCGGTCTAAGGCGTTGCGTTCAGGTCGCAGTCTCCCCAGGAGGCGTGGGTTCGAATCCCACCTCAGACAGAGCCCATTGAAAGTACCAAGCAAGAACAAAGCAAACACATTCAAGAGAGCATTACCAGGTGCCAGGATGGCGGAGCGGTCTAAGGCGTTGCGTTCAGGTCGCAGTCTCCCCAGGAAGCGTGGGTTCGAATCCCACCTCAGACAGAGCCCATTGAAATTACGAAGCAAGAACAAAGGAAACACAGTAAAGAGAGCATTACCAGGTGCCAGGATGGCGGAGCGGTCTAAGACGTTGCGTTCAGGTCGCAGTCTCCCCAGGAGGCGTGGGTTCGAATCCCACCTCAGACAGTGCCCATTGAAAGTACCAAGCAAGAACAAATCAAACACAGTCAAGAGAGCATTACCAGGTGCCAGGATGGCGGAGCGGTCTAAGGCGTTGCGTTCAGGTCGCAGTCTCCCCAGGAGGCGTGGGTTCGAATACCACCTCAGACAGAGCCCATTGAAAGTACCAAGCAAGAACAAAGCAAACACATTCAAGAGAGCATTACCAGGTGCCAGGATGGCGGAGCGGTCTAAGGCGTTGCGTTCAGGTCGCAGTCTCCCCAGGAGGCGTGGGTTCGAATCCCGCCTCAGAAAGAGCCCATTGAAAGTAACAAGCAAGAACAAAGCAAACACAGTCAAGAGAGCAGTACCAGTTGCCAGGATTGCAGAGCGGTCTAAGGCGTTGCGTTCAGGTCGCAGTCTCCCCTGGAGGCGTGGGTTCGAATACCGCCTCAGACAGAGCCCATTGAAAGTACCAAGCAAAAACAAAGCCAACACAGTCAAGAGAGCATTACCAGTTGCCAGGATGGCAGAGCGGTCTAAGGCGCTGCGTTCAGGTCGCAGTCTCCCCAGGAGGCGTGGGTTCGAATCCCGCCTCAGACAGAGCCCATTGAAAGTACCAAGCAATAACAAAGGAAACACGGTCAAGAGAGCATTACCAGTTGCCAGGATGGCGGAGCGGTCTAAGGCGTTGCGTTCAGGTCGCAGTCTCCCCAGGAGGCGTGGGTTCGAATCCCACCTCAGACAGTGCCCATTGAAAGTACCAAGCAAGAACAAAGTAAACACAGTCAAGAGAGCATTACCAGTTGCCAGGATGGCGGAGCGGTCTAAAGCGTTGCGTTCAGGTCGCAGTCTCCCCAGGAAGCGTGGGTTCGAATCCCACCTCAGACAGAGCCCATTGAAAGTACCAAGCAAGAACAAAGCAAACACATTCAAGAGAGCATTACCAGGTGCCAGGATGGCGGAGCGGTCTAAGGCGTTGTGTTCAGGTCGCAGTCTCCCCAGGAGGCGTGGGTTTGAATCCCACCTCAGACAGTGCCCATTGAAAGTACCAAGCAAGAACAAAGCAAACACAGTCAAGAGATCATTACCAGTTGCCAGGATGGCGGAGCGGTCTAAGGCGCTGCGTTCAGGTCGCAGTCTCCCCAGGAGGCGTGGGTTCGAATCCCACCTCAGACAGTGCCCATTGAAAGTACCAAGCAAGAACAAAGCAAACACAGTCAAGAGAGCATTACCAGTTGCCTGGATGGCGGAGCGGTCTAAGGCGTTGAGTTCAGGTCGCAGTCTCCCAAGGAGGCGTGGGTTCGAATCCCACCTCAGACAGAGCCCATTGAATGTACCAAGCAAGAACAAAGCAAACACATTCAAGAGAGCATTACCAGGTGCCAGGATGGCGGAGCGGTCAAAGGCGTTGCGTTCAGGTCGCAGTCTCCCCAGGAGGCGTGGGTTCGAATCCCACCTCAGACAGAGCCCATTGAAAGTACCAAGCAAGAACAAAGCAAACACATTCAAGAGAGCATTACCAGGTGCCAGGATGGCGGAGCGGTCTAAGGCGTTGCGTTCAGGTCGCAGTCTCCCCAGGAGGCGTGGGTTCGAATCCCACCTCAGACAGAGCCCATTGAAATTACGAAGCAAGAACAAAGGAAACACAGTAAAGAGAGCATTACCAGGTGCCAGGATGGCGTAGCGGTCTAAGGCGTTGCGTTCAGGTCGCAGTCTCCCCAGGAGGCGTGGGTTCGAATCCCACCTCAGACAGTGCCCATTGAAAGTACCAAGCAAGAACAAATCAAACACAGTCAAGAGAGCATTACCAGGTGCCAGGATGGCGGAGCGGTCTAAGGCGTTGCGTTCAGGTCGCAGTCTCCCCAGGAGGCGTGGGTTCGAATACCACCTCAGACAGAGCCCATTGAAAGTACCAAGCAAGAACAAAGCAAACACATTCAAGAGAGCATTACCAGGTGCCAGGATGGCGGAGCGGTCTAAGGCGTTGCGTTCAGGTCGCAGTCTCCCCAGGAGGCGTGGGTTCGAATCCCGCCTCAGAAAGAGCCCATTGAAAGTACCAAGCAAGAACAAAGCAAACACAGTCAAGAGAGCAGTACCAGTTGCCAGGATTGCAGAGCGGTCTAAGGCGTTGCGTTCAGGTCGCAGTCTCCCCTGGAGGCGTGGGTTCGAATACCGCCTCAGACAGAGCCCATTGAAAGTACCAAGCAAAAACAAAGCCAACACAGTCAAGAGAGCATTACCAGTTGCCAGGATGGCAGAGCGGTCTAAGGCGCTGCGTTCAGGTCGCAGTCTCCCCAGGAGGCGTGGGTTCGAATCCCGCCTCAGACAGAGCCCATTGAAAGTACCAAGCAATAACAAAGGAAACACGGTCAAGAGAGCATTACCAGTTGCCAGGATGGCGGAGCGGTCTAAGGCGCTGCGTTCAGGTCGCAGTCTCCCCAGGAGGCGTGGGTTCGAATCCCGCCTCAGAAAGAGCCCATTGAAAGTACCAAGCAAGAACAAAGCAAACACAGTCAAGAGAGCAGTACCAGTTGCCAGGATTGCAGAGCGGTCTAAGGCGTTGCGTTCAGGTCGCAGTCTCCCCTGGAGGCGTGGGTTCGAATACCGCCTCAGACAGAGCCCATTGAAAGTACCAAGCAAAAACAAAGCCAACACAGTCAAGAGAGCATTACCAGTTGCCAGGATGGCAGAGCGGTCTAAGGCGCTGCGTTCAGGTCGCAGTCTCCCCAGGAGGCGTGGGTTCGAATCCCGCCTCAGACAGAGCCCATTGAAAGTACCAAGCAATAACAAAGGAAACACGGTCAAGAGAGCATTACCAGTTGCCAGGATGGCGGAGCGGTCTAAGGCGTTGCGTTCAGGTCGCAGTCTCCCCAGGAGGCGTGGGTTCGAATCCCACCTCAGACAGTGCCCATTGAAAGTACCAAGCAAGAACAAAGTAAACACAGTCAAGAGAGCATTACCAGTTGCCAGGATGGCGGAGCGGTCTAAAGCGTTGCGTTCAGGTCGCAGTCTCCCCAGGAAGCGTGGGTTCGAATCCCACCTCAGACAGAGCCCATTGAAAGCACCAAGCAAGAACAAAGCAAACACATTCAAGAGAGCATTACCAGGTGCCAGGATGGCGGAGCGGTCTAAGGCGTTGCGTTCAGGTCGCAGTCTCCCCAGGAGGCGTGGGTTCGAATCCCGCCTCAGACAGAGCCCATTGAAAGTACCAAGCAAGAACAAAGCAAGCACATTCAAGAGAGCATTACCAGGTGCCAGGATGGCGGAGCGGTCTAAGGCGTTGTGTTCAGGTCGCAGTCTCCCCAGGAGGCGTGGGTTTGAATCCCACCTCAGACAGTGCCCATTGAAAGTACCAAGCAAGAACAAAGCAAACACAGTCAAGAGATCATTACCAGTTGCCAGGATGGCGGAGCGGTCTAAGGCGCTGCGTTCAGGTCGCAGTCTCCCCAGGAGGCGTGGGTTCGAATCCCACCTCAGACAGTGCCCATTGAAAGTACCAAGCAAGAACAAAGCAAACACAGTCAAGAGAGCATTACCAGTTGCCAGGATGGTGGAGCGGTCTAAGGCGTTGCGTTGAGGTCGCAGTCTCCCCAGGAGGCGTGGGTTCGAACCCCACCTCAGACAGTGCCCATTGAAACTACCAAGCAAGAACAAAGCAAACACAGTCAAGAGAGCATTACCAGTTGCCTGGATGGCGGAGCGGTCTAAGGCGTTGAGTTCAGGTCGCAGTCTCCCAAGGAGGCGTGGGTTCGAATCCCACCTCAGACAGAGCCCATTGAATGTACCAAGCAAGAACAAAGCAAACACATTCAAGAGAGCATTACCAGGTGCCAGGATGGCGGAGCGGTCTAAGGCGTTGCGTTCAGGTCGCAGTCTCCCCAAGAGGCGTGGGTTCGAATCCCACCTCAGACAGAGCCCATTGAAATTACCAAGCAAGAACAAAGGAAACACAGTAAAGAGAGCATTACCAGGTGCCAGGATGGCGGAGCGGTCTAAGGCGTTGCGTTCAGGTCGCAGTCTCCCCAGGAGGCGTGGGTTCGAATCCCACCTCAGACAGTGCCCATTGAAAGTACCAAGCAAGAACAAAGCAAACACAGTCAAGAGAGCATTACGATGGCGGAGCGGTCTAAGGCGTTGCGTTCAGGTCGCAGTCTCCCCAGGAGGCGTGTGTTCGAATCCCACCTCAGACAGAGCCCATTGAAAGTACCAAGCAAAAACAAAGGAAACACGGTCAAGAGAGCATTACCAGTTGCCAGGATGGCGGAGCGGTCTAAGGCGTTGCGTTCAGGTCGCAGTCTCCCCAGGAGGCGTGGGTTCGAATCCCACCTCAGACAGAGCCCATTGAAAGTACCAAGCAAGAACAGAGCAAACACAGTCAAGAGAGCATTACCAGATGATAAGATGGCAGAGCGGTCTCAGGCGTTGCGTTCAGGTCGCAGTCTCCCCAGGAGGCGTGGGTTCGAATCCCACCTCAGACAGAGCCCATTGAAAGTACCAAGCAAGAACAAAGCAAACACATTCAAGAGAGCATTACCAGGTGCCAGGATGGCGGAGCGGTCTAAGGCGTTGCGTTCAGGTCGCAGTCTCCCCAGGAGGCGTGGGTTCGAATCCCGCCTCAGACAGAGCCCATTGAAAGTACCAAGCAAGAACAAAGCAAGCACATTCAAGAGAGCATTACCAGGTGCCAGGATGGCGGAGCGGTCTAAGGCGTTGTGTTCAGGTCGCAGTCTCCCCAGGAGGCGTGGGTTTGAATCCCACCTCAGACAGTACCCATTGAAAGTACCAAGCAAGAACAAAGGAAACACGGTCAAGAGAGCATTACCAGTTGCCAGGATGGCGGAGCGGTCTAAGGCGTTGCGTTCAGGTCGCAGTCTCCCCAGGAGGCGTGGGTTCGAATCCCACCTCAGACAGTGCCCATTGAAAGTACCAAGCAAGAACAAAGCAAACACAGTCAAGAGAGCATTACCAGTTGCCAGGATGGCGGAGCGGTCTAAAGCGTTGCGTTCAGGTCGCAGTCTCCCCAGGAAGCGTGGGTTCGAATCCCACCTCAGACAGAGCCCATTGAAAGTACCAAGCAAGAACAAAGCAAACACATTCAAGAGAGCATTACCAGGTGCCAGGATGGCGGAGCGGTCTAAGGCGTTGCGTTCAGGTCGCAGTCTCCCCAGGAGGCGTGGGTTCGAATCCCGCCTCAGACAGAGCCCATTGAAAGTACCAAGCAAGAACAAAGCAAGCACATTCAAGAGAGCATTACCAGGTGCCAGGATGGCGGAGCGGTCTAAGGCGTTGTGTTCAGGTCGCAGTCTCCCCAGGAGGCGTGGGTTTGAATCGCACCTCAGACAGTGCCCATTGAAAGTACCAAGCAAGAACAAAGCAATCACAGTCAAGAGAGCATTACCAGTTGCCAGGATGGCGGAGCGGTCTAAGGCGCTGCGTTCAGGTCGCAGTCTCCCCAGGAGGCGTGGGTTCGAATCCCACCTCAGACAGTGCCCATTGAAAGTACCAAGCAAGAACAAAGCAAACACAGTCAAGAGAGCATTACCAGTTGCCAGGATGGTGGAGCGGTCTAAGGCGTTGCGTTGAGGTCGCAGTCTCCCCAGGAGGCGTGGGTTCGAACCCCACCTCAGACCGTGCCCATTGAAACTACCAAGCAAGAACAAAGCAAACACAGTCAAGAGAGCATTACCAGTTGCCTGGATGGCGGAGCGGTCTAAGGCGTTGAGTTCAGGTCGCAGTCTCCCAAGGAGGCGTGGGTTCGAATCCCACCTCAGACAGAGCCCATTGAATGTACCAAGCAAGAACAAAGCAAACACATTCAAGAGAGCATTACCAGGTGCCAGGATGGCGGAGCGGTCTAAGGCGTTGCGTTCAGGTCGCAGTCTCCCCAGGAGGCGTGGGTTCGAATCCCACCTCAGACAGAGCCCATTGAAAGTACCAAGCAAGAACAAAGCAAACACATTCAAGAGAGCATTACCAGGTGCCAGGATGGCGGAGCGGTCTAAGGCGTTGCGTTCAGGTCGCAGTCTCCCCAGGAGGCGTGGGTTCGAATCCCACCTCAGAAAGAGCCCATTGAAAGTACCAAGCAAGAACAAAGCAAACAATGTCAAGAGAGCATTACCAGTTGCCAGGATGGCGGAGCGGTCTAAGGCGTTGCGTTCAGGTCGCAGTCTCCCCAGGAGGCGTGGGTTCGAATCCCACCTCAGACAGAGCCCATTGAAAGTACCAAGCAAGAACAGAGCAAACACAGTCAAGAGAGCATTACCAGATGATAAGATGGCAGAGCGGTCTCAGGCGTTGCGTTCAGGTCGCAGTCTCCCCAGGAGGCGTGGGTTCGAATCCCACCTCAGACAGAGCCCATTGAATGTACCAAGCAAGAACAAAGCAAACACATTCAAGAGAGCTTTACCAGGTGCCAGGATGGCGGAGCGGTCTAAGGCGTTGCGTTCAGGTCGCAGTCTCCCCAGGAGGCGTGGGTTCGAATCCCACCTCAGACAGAGCCCATTGAAAGTACCAAGCAAGAACAAAGGAAACACAGCAAAGAGAGAGCATTACCAGGTGCCAGGATGGCGGAGCGGTCTAAGGCGTTGCGTTGAGGTCGCAGTCTCCCCAGGAGGCGTGGGTTCGAACCCCACCTCAGACAGTGCCCATTGAAACTACCAAGCAAGAACAAAGCAAACACAGTCAAGAGAGCATTACCAGTTGCCTGGATGGCGGAGCGGTCTAAGGCGTTGAGTTCAGGTCGCAGTCTCCCAAGGAGGCGTGGGTTCGAATCCCACCTCAGACAGAGCCCATTGAATGTACCAAGCAAGAACAAAGCAAACACATTCAAGAGAGCATTACCAGGTGCCAGGATGGCGGAGCGGTCAAAGGCGTTGCGTTCAGGTCGCAGTCTCCCCAGGAGGCGTGGGTTCGAATCCCACCTCAGACAGAGCCCATTGAAAGTACCAAGCAAGAACAAAGTAAACACAGTCAAGAGAGCATTACCAGTTGCCAGGATGGCGGAGCGGTCTAAAGCGTTGCGTTCAGGTCGCAGTCTCCCCAGGAGGCGTGGGTTCGAATCCCGCCTCAGACAGAGCCCATTGAAAGTACCAAGCAAGAACAAAGCAAGCACATTCAAGAGAGCATTACCAGGTGCCAGGATGGCGGAGCGGTCTAAGGCGTTGTGTTCAGGTCGCAGTCTCCCCAGGAGGCGTGGGTTTGAATCCCACCTCAGACAGTGCCCATTGAAAGTACCAAGCAAGAACAAAGCAAACACAGTCAAGAGATCATTACCAGTTGCCAGGATGGCGGAGCGGTCTAAGGCGCTGCGTTCAGGTCGCAGTCTCCCCAGGAGGCGTGGTTTCGAATCCCACCTCAGACAGTGCCCATTGAAAGTACCAAGCAAGAACAAAGCAAACACAGTCAAGAGAGCATTACCAGTTGCCAGGATGGTGGAGCGGTCTAAGGCGTTGCGTTGAGGTCACAGTCTCCCCAGGAGGCGTGGGTTCGAACCCCACCTCAGACAGTGCCCATTGAAACTACCAAGCAAGAACAAAGCAAACACAGTCAAGAGAGCATTACCAGTTGCCTGGATGGCGGAGCGGTCTAAGGCGTTGAGTTCAGGTCGCAGTCTCCCAAGGAGGCGTGGGTTCGAATCCCACCTCAGACAGAGCCCATTGAATGTACCAAGCAAGAACAAAGCAAACACATTCAAGAGAGCATTACCAGGTGCCAGGATGGCGGAGCGGTCAAAGGCGTTGCGTTCAGGTCGCAGTCTCCCCAGGAGGCGTGGGTTCGAATCCCACCTCAGACAGAGCCCATTGAAAGTACCAAGCAAGAACAAAGCAAACACATTCAAGAGAGCATTACCAGGTGCCAGGATGGCGGAGCGGTCTAAGGCGTTGCGTTCAGGTCGCAGTCTCCCCAAGAGGCGTGGGTTCGAATCCCACCTCAGACAGAGCCCATTGAAATTACCAAGCAAGAACAAAGGAAACACAGTAAAGAGAGCATTACCAGGTGCCAGGATGGCGGAGCGGTCTAAGGCGTTGCGTTCAGGTCGCAGTCTCCCCAGGAGGCGTGGGTTCGAATCCCACCTCAGACAGTGCCCATTGAAAGTACCAAGCAAGAACAAAGCAAACACAGTCAAGAGAGCATTACGATGGCGGAGCGGTCTAAGGCGTTGCGTTCAGGTCGCAGTCTCCCCAGGAGGCGTGTGTTCGAATCCCACCTCAGACAGAGCCCATTGAAAGTACCAAGCAAAAACAAAGGAAACACGGTCAAGAGAGCATTACCAGTTGCCAGGATGGCGGAGCGGTCTAAGGCGTTGCGTTCAGGTCGCAGTCTCCCCAGGAGGCGTGGGTTCGAATCCCACCTCAGACAGAGCCCATTGAAAGTACCAAGCAAGAACAGAGCAAACACAGTCAAGAGAGCATTACCAGATGATAAGATGGCAGAGCGGTCTCAGGCGTTGCGTTCAGGTCGCAGTCTCCCCAGGAGGCGTGGGTTCGAATCCCACCTCAGACAGAGCCCATTGAAAGTACCAAGCAAGAACAAAGCAAACACATTCAAGAGAGCATTACCAGGTGCCAGGATGGCGGAGCGGTCTAAGGCGTTGCGTTCAGGTCGCAGTCTCCCCAGGAGGCGTGGGTTCGAATCCCGCCTCAGACAGAGCCCATTGAAAGTACCAAGCAAGAACAAAGCAAGCACATTCAAGAGAGCATTACCAGGTGCCAGGATGGCGGAGCGGTCTAAGGCGTTGTGTTCAGGTCGCAGTCTCCCCAGGAGGCGTGGGTTTGAATCCCACCTCAGACAGTACCCATTGAAAGTACCAAGCAAGAACAAAGGAAACACGGTCAAGAGAGCATTACCAGTTGCCAGGATGGCGGAGCGGTCTAAGGCGTTGCGTTCAGGTCGCAGTCTCCCCAGGAGGCGTGGGTTCGAATCCCACCTCAGACAGTGCCCATTGAAAGTACCAAGCAAGAACAAAGCAAACACAGTCAAGAGAGCATTACCAGTTGCCAGGATGGCGGAGCGGTCTAAGGCGTTGCGTTCAGGTCGCAGTCTCCCCAGGAGGCGTGGGTTCGAATCCCGCCTCAGACAGAGCCCATTGAACAGCGCAAACACAGTCAAGAGAGCATTACCAGATGATAAGATGGCAGAGCGGTCTCAGGCGTTGCGTTCAGGTCGCAGTCTCCCCAGGAGGCGTGGGTTCGAATCCCACCTCAGACAGTGCCCATTGAAAGTACCAAGCAAGAACAAAGCAAACACAGTCAAGAGAGCATTACCAGTTGCCAGGATGGCGGAGCGGTCAAAGGTGTTGCGTTCAGGTCGCAGTCTCCCCAGGAGGCGTGGGTTCGAATCCCACCTCAGACAGAGCCCATTGAAAGTACCAAGCAAGAACAAAGCAAACACAGTCAAGAGAGCATTACCAGTTGCCAGGATGGTGGACCGGTCTAAGGCGTTGCGTTCAGGTCGCAGTCTCCCCAGGAGGCGTGGGTTCGAATCCCACCTCAGACAGTGCCCATTGAAACTACAAAGCAAGAACAAAGCAAACACAGTCAAGAGAGCATTACCAGTTGCCAGGATGGCGGAGCGGTCTAAGGCGTTGCGTTCAGGTCGCAGTCTCCCAAGGAGGCGTGGGTTCGAATCCCACCTCAGACAGAGCCCATTGAATGTACCAAGCAAGAACAAAGAAAACACATTCAAGAGAGCATTACCAGGTGCCAGGTTGGCGGAGCGGTCTAAGGCGTTGCGTTCAGGTCGCAGTCTCCCCAGGAGGCGTGGGTTCGAATCCCACCTCAGACAGAGCCCATTGAATGTACCAAGCAAGAACAAAGCAAACACATTCAAGAGAGCTTTACCAGGTGCCAGGATGGCGGAGCGGTCTAAGGCGTTGCGTTCAGGTCGCAGTCTCCCCAGGAGGCGTGGGTTCGAATCCCACCTCAGACAGAGCCCATTGAAAGTACCAAGCAAGAACAAAGGAAACACAGCAAAGAGAGAGCATTACCAGGTGCCAGGATGGCGGAGCGGTCTAAGGCGTTGCGTTGAGGTCGCAGTCTCCCCAGGAGGCGTGGGTTCGAACCCCACCTCAGACAGTGCCCATTGAAACTACCAAGCAAGAACAAAGCAAACACAGTCAAGAGAGCATTACCAGTTGCCTGGATGGCGGAGCGGTCTAAGGCGTTGAGTTCAGGTCGCAGTCTCCCAAGGAGGCGTGGGTTCGAATCCCACCTCAGACAGAGCCCATTGAATGTACCAAGCAAGAACAAAGCAAACACATTCAAGAGAGCATTACCAGGTGCCAGGATGGCGGAGCGGTCAAAGGCGTTGCGTTCAGGTCGCAGTCTCCCCAGGAGGCGTGGGTTCGAATCCCACCTCAGACAGAGCCCATTGAAAGTACCAAGCAAGAACAAAGCAAACACATTCAAGAGAGCATTACCAGGTGCCAGGATGGCGGAGCGGTCTAAGGCGTTGCGTTCAGGTCGCAGTCTCCCCAAGAGGCGTGGGTTCGAATCCCACCTCAGACAGAGCCCATTGAAAGTACCAAGCAAAAACAAAGGAAACACGGTCAAGAGAGCATTACCAGTTGCCAGGATGGCGGAGCGGTCTAAGGCGTTGCGTTCAGGTCGCAGTCTCCCCAGGAGGCGTGGGTTCGAATCCCACCTCAGACAGAGCCCATTGAAAGTACCAAGCAAGAACAGAGCAAACACAGTCAAGAGAGCATTACCAGATGATAAGATGGCAGAGCGGTCTCAGGCGTTGCGTTCAGGTCGCAGTCTCCCCAGGAGGCGTGGGTTCGAATCCCACCTCAGACAGAGCCCATTGAAAGTACCAAGCAAGAACAAAGCAAACACATTCAAGAGAGCATTACCAGGTGCCAGGATGGCGGAGCGGTCTAAGGCGTTGCGTTCAGGTCGCAGTCTCCCCAGGAGGCGTGGGTTCGAATCCCGCCTCAGACAGAGCCCATTGAAAGTACCAAGCAAGAACAAAGCAAGCACATTCAAGAGAGCATTACCAGGTGCCAGGATGGCGGAGCGGTCTAAGGCGTTGTGTTCAGGTCGCAGTCTCCCCAGGAGGCGTGGGTTTGAATCCCACCTCAGACAGTACCCATTGAAAGTACCAAGCAAGAACAAAGGAAACAAGGTCAAGAGAGCATTACCAGTTGCCAGGATGGCGGAGCGGTCTAAGGCGTTGCGTTCAGGTCGCAGTCTCCCCAGGAGGCGTGGGTTCGAATCCCACCTCAGACAGTGCCCATTGAAAGTACCAAGCAAGAACAAAGCAAACACAGTCAAGAGAGCATTACCAGTTGCCAGGATGGCGGAGCGGTCTAAAGCGTTGCGTTCAGGTCGCAGTCTCCCCAGGAAGCGTGGGTTCGAATCCCACCTCAGACAGAGCCCATTGAAAGTACCAAGCAAGAACAAAGCAAACACATTCAAGAGAGCATTACCAGGTGCCAGGATGGCGGAGCGGTCTAAGGCGTTGCGTTCAGGTCGCAGTCTCCCCAGGAGGCGTGGGTTCGAATCCCGCCTCAGACAGAGCCCATTGAAAGTACCAAGCAAGAACAAAGCAAGCACATTCAAGAGAGCATTACCAGGTGCCAGGATGGCGGAGCGGTCTAAGGCGTTGTGTTCAGGTCGCAGTCTCCCCAGGAGGCGTGGGTTTGAATCGCACCTCAGACAGTGCCCATTGAAAGTACCAAGCAAGAACAAAGCAATCACAGTCAAGAGAGCATTACCAGTTGCCAGGATGGCGGAGCGGTCTAAGGCGCTGCGTTCAGGTCGCAGTCTCCCCAGGAGGCGTGGGTTCGAATCCCACCTCAGACAGTGCCCATTGAAAGTACCAAGCAAGAACAAAGCAAACACAGTCAAGAGAGCATTACCAGTTGCCAGGATGGTGGAGCGGTCTAAGGCGTTGCGTTGAGGTCGCAGTCTCCCCAGGAGGCGTGGGTTCGAACCCCACCTCAGACCGTGCCCATTGAAACTACCAAGCAAGAACAAAGCAAACACAGTCAAGAGAGCATTACCAGTTGCCTGGATGGCGGAGCGGTCTAAGGCGTTGAGTTCAGGTCGCAGTCTCCCAAGGAGGCGTGGGTTCGAATCCCACCTCAGACAGAGCCCATTGAATGTACCAAGCAAGAACAAAGCAAACACATTCAAGAGAGCATTACCAGGGGCCAGGATGGCGGAGCGGTCTAAGGCGTTGCGTTCAGGTCGCAGTCTCCCCAGGAGGCGTGGGTTCGAATCCCACCTCAGACAGAGCCCATTGAAAGTACCAAGCAAGAACAAAGCAAACACATTCAAGAGAGCATTACCAGGTGCCAGGATGGCGGAGCGGTCTAAGGCGTTGCGTTCAGGTCGCAGTCTCCCCAGGAGGCGTGGGTTCGAATCCCACCTCAGAAAGAGCCCATTGAAAGTACCAAGCAAGAACAAAGCAAACACGGTCAAGAGAGCATTACCAGTTGCCAGGATGGCGGAGCGGTCTAAGGCGTTGCGTTCAGGTCGCAGTCTCCCCAGGAGGCGTGGGTTCGAATCCCACCTCAGACAGAGCCCATTGAAAGTACCAAGCAAGAACAGAGCAAACACAGTCAAGAGAGCATTACCAGATGATAAGATGGCAGAGCGGTCTCAGGCGTTGCGTTCAGGTCGCAGTCTCCCCAGGAGGCGTGGGTTCGAATCCCACCTCAGACAGAGCCCATTGAATGTACCAAGCAAGAACAAAGCAAACACATTCAAGAGAGCTTTACCAGGTGCCAGGATGGCGGAGCGGTCTAAGGCGTTGCGTTCAGGTCGCAGTCTCCCCAGGAGGCGTGGGTTCGAATCCCACCTCAGACAGAGCCCATTGAAAGTACCAAGCAAGAACAAAGGAAACACAGCAAAGAGAGAGCATTACCAGGTGCCAGGATGGCGGAGCGGTCTAAGGCGTTGCGTTGAGGTCGCAGTCTCCCCAGGAGGCGTGGGTTCGAACCCCACCTCAGACAGTGCCCATTGAAACTACCAAGCAAGAACAAAGCAAACACAGTCAAGAGAGCATTACCAGTTGCCTGGATGGCGGAGCGGTCTAAGGCGTTGAGTTCAGGTCGCAGTCTCCCAAGGAGGCGTGGGTTCGAATCCCACCTCAGACAGAGCCCATTGAATGTACCAAGCAAGAACAAAGCAAACACATTCAAGAGAGCATTACCAGGTGCCAGGATGGCGGAGCGGTCAAAGGCGTTGCGTTCAGGTCGCAGTCTCCCCAGGAGGCGTGGGTTCGAATCCCACCTCAGACAGAGCCCATTGAAAGTACCAAGCAAGAACAAAGTAAACACAGTCAAGAGAGCATTACCAGTTGCCAGGATGGCGGAGCGGTCTAAAGCGTTGCGTTCAGGTCGCAGTCTCCCCAGGAGGCGTGGGTTCGAATCCCGCCTCAGACAGAGCCCATTGAAAGTACCAAGCAAGAACAAAGCAAGCACATTCAAGAGAGCATTACCAGGTGCCAGGATGGCGGAGCGGTCTAAGGCGTTGTGTTCAGGTCGCAGTCTCCCCAGGAGGCGTGGGTTTGAATCCCACCTCAGACAGTGCCCATTGAAAGTACCAAGCAAGAACAAAGCAAACACAGTCAAGAGATCATTACCAGTTGCCAGGATGGCGGAGCGGTCTAAGGCGCTGCGTTCAGGTCGCAGTCTCCCCAGGAGGCGTGGGTTCGAATCCCACCTCAGACAGTGCCCATTGAAAGTACCAAGCAAGAACAAAGCAAACACAGTCAAGAGAGCATTACCAGTTGCCAGGATGGTGGAGCGGTCTAAGGCGTTGCGTTGAGGTCACAGTCTCCCCAGGAGGCGTGGGTTCGAACCCCACCTCAGACAGTGCCCATTGAAACTACCAAGCAAGAACAAAGCAAACACAGTCAAGAGAGCATTACCAGTTGCCTGGATGGCGGAGCGGTCTAAGGCGTTGAGTTCAGGTCGCAGTCTCCCAAGGAGGCGTGGGTTCGAATCCCACCTCAGACAGAGCCCATTGAATGTACCAAGCAAGAACAAAGCAAACACATTCAAGAGAGCATTACCAGGTGCCAGGATGGCGGAGCGGTCAAAGGCGTTGCGTTCAGGTCGCAGTCTCCCCAGGAGGCGTGGGTTCGAATCCCACCTCAGACAGAGCCCATTGAAAGTACCAAGCAAGAACAAAGCAAACACATTCAAGAGAGCATTACCAGGTGCCAGGATGGCGGAGCGGTCTAAGGCGTTGCGTTCAGGTCGCAGTCTCCCCAAGAGGCGTGGGTTCGAATCCCACCTCAGACAGAGCCCATTGAAATTACCAAGCAAGAACAAAGGAAACACAGTAAAGAGAGCATTACCAGGTGCCAGGATGGCGGAGCGGTCTAAGGCGTTGCGTTCAGGTCGCAGTCTCCCCAGGAGGCGTGTGTTCGAATCCCACCTCAGACAGTGCCCATTGAAAGTACCAAGCAAGAACAAAGCAAACACAGTCAAGAGAGCATTACGATGGCGGAGCGGTCTAAGGCGTTGCGTTCAGGTCGCAGTCTCCCCAGGAGGCGTGTGTTCGAATCCCACCTCAGACAGAGCCCATTGAAAGTACCAAGCAAAAACAAAGGAAACACGGTCAAGAGAGCATTACCAGTTGCCAGGATGGCGGAGCGGTCTAAGGCGTTGCGTTCAGGTCGCAGTCTCCCCAGGAGGCGTGGGTTCGAATCCCACCTCAGACAGAGCCCATTGAAAGTACCAAGCAAGAACAGAGCAAACACAGTCAAGAGAGCATTACCAGATGATAAGATGGCAGAGCGGTCTCAGGCGTTGCGTTCAGGTCGCAGTCTCCCCAGGAGGCGTGGGTTCGAATCCCGCCTCAGACAGAGCCCATTGAAAGTACCAAGCAAGAACAAAGCAAGCACATTCAAGAGAGCATTACCAGGTGCCAGGATGGCGGAGCGGTCTAAGGCGTTGTGTTCAGGTCGCAGTCTCCCCAGGAGGCGTGGGTTTGAATCCCACCTCAGACAGTACCCATTGAAAGTACCAAGCAAGAACAAAGGAAACACGGTCAAGAGAGCATTACCAGTTGCCAGGATGGCGGAGCGGTCTAAGGCGTTGCGTTCAGGTCGCAGTCTCCCCAGGAGGCGTGGGTTCGAATCCCACCTCAGACAGTGCCCATTGAAAGTACCAAGCAAGAACAAAGCAAACACAGTCAAGAGAGCATTACCAGTTGCCAGGATGGCGGAGCGGTCTAAGGCGTTGCGTTCAGGTCGCAGTCTCCCCAGGAGGCGTGGGTTCGAATCCCGCCTCAGACAGAGCCCATTGAAAGTACCAAGCAAGAACAAAGCAAGCACATTCAAGAGAGCATTACCAGGTGCCAGGATGGCGGAGCGGTCTAAGGCGTTGCGTTCAGGTCGCAGTCTCCCCAGGAGGCGTGGGTTCGAATCCCGCCTCAGAAAGAGCCCATTGAAAGTACCAAGCAAGAACAAAGCAAACACATTCAAGAGAGCATTACCAGGTGCCAGGATTGCAGAGCGGTCTAAGGCGTTGCGTTCAGGTCGCAGTCTCCCCTGGAGGCGTGGTTTAGAATCCCGCCTAAGACAGAGCCCATTGAAAGTACCAAGCAAGAACAAAGCAAACACATTCAAGAGAGCATTACCAGGTGCCAGGATGGCGGAGCGGTCTAAGGCGTTGCGTTCAGGTCGCAGTCTCCCCAGGAGGCGTGGGTTCGAATCCCACCTCAGACAGAGCCCATTGAAAGTACCAAGCAAGAACAAAGCAAACACATTCAAGAGAGCATTACCAGGTGCCAGGATGGCGGAGCGGTCTAAGGCGTTGCGTTCAGGTCGCAGTCTCCCCAGGAGGCGTGGGTTCGAATCCCACCTCAGACAGAGCCCATTGAAAGTACCAAGCAAGAACAAAGCAAACACATTCAAGAGAGCATTACCAGGTGCCAGGATGGCGGAGCGGTCTAAGGCGTTGCGTTCAGGTCGCAGTCTCCCCAGGAGGCGTGGGTTCGAATCCCACCTCAGACAGAGCCCATTTAAAGTACCAAGCAAGAACAAAGCAAACACATTCAAGAGAGCATTACCAGGTGCCAGGATGGCGGAGCGGTCTAAGGCGTTGCGTTCAGGTCGCAGTCTCCCCAGGAGGCGTGGGTTCGAATCCCACCTCAGACAGAGCCCATTGAAATTACGAAGCAAGAACAAAGGAAACACAGTAAAGAGAGCATTACCAGGTGCCAGGATGGCGGAGCGGTCTAAGGCGTTGCGTTCAGGTCGCAGTCTCCCCAGGAGGCGTGGGTTCGAATCCCACCTCAGACAGTGCCCATTGAAAGTACCAAGCAAGAACAAATCAAACACAGTCAAGAGAGCATTACCAGGTGCCAGGATGGCGGAGCGGTCTAAGGCGTTGCGTTCAGGTCGCAGTCTCCCCAGGAGGCGTGGGTTCGAATACCACCTCAGACAGAGCCCATTGAAAGTACCAAGCAAGAACAAAGCAAACACATTCAAGAGAGCATTACCAGGTGCCAGGATGGCGGAGCGGTCTAAGGCGTTGCGTTCAGGTCGCAGTCTCCCCAGGAGGCGTGGGTTCGAATCCCGCCTCAGAAAGAGCCCATTGAAAGTACCAAGCAAGAACAAAGCAAACACAGTCAAGAGAGCAGTACCAGTTGCCAGGATTGCAGAGCGGTCTAAGGCGTTGCGTTCAGGTCGCAGTCTCCCCTGGAGGCGTGGGTTCGAATACCGCCTCAGACAGAGCCCATTGAAAGTACCAAGCAAAAACAAAGCCAACACAGTCAAGAGAGCATTACCAGTTGCCAGGATGGCAGAGCGGTCTAAGGCGCTGCGTTCAGGTCGCAGTCTCCCCAGGAGGCGTGGGTTCGAATCCCGCCTCAGACAGAGCCCATTGAAAGTACCAAGCAATAACAAAGGAAACACGGTCAAGAGAGCATTACCAGTTGCCAGGATGGCGGAGCGGTCTAAGGCGTTGCGTTCAGGTCGCAGTCTCCCCAGGAGGCGTGGGTTCGAATCCCACCTCAGACAGTGCCCATTGAAAGTACCAAGCAAGAACAAAGTAAACACAGTCAAGAGAGCATTACCAGTTGCCAGGATGGCGGAGCGGTCTAAAGCGTTGCGTTCAGGTCGCAGTCTCCCCAGGAAGCGTGGGTTCGAATCCCACCTCAGACAGAGCCCATTGAAAGTACCAAGCAAGAACAAAGCAAACACATTCAAGAGAGCATTACCAGGTGCCAGAATGGCGGAGCGGTCTAAGGCGTTGCGTTCAGGTCGCAGTCTCCCCAGGAGGTGTGGGTTCGAATCCCACCTCAGACAGAGCCCATTGAAAGTACCAAGTGAGAACAAAGGAAACACAGTAAAGAGAGCATTACCAGTTGCCAGGATGGTGGAGCGGTCTAAGGCGTTGCGTTCAGGTCGTAGTCTCCCCAGGAGGCGTGGGTTCGAATCCCGCCTCAGACAGAGCCCATTGAAAGTACCAAGCAAGAACAAAGCAAGCACATTCAAGAGAGCATTACCAGGTGCCAGGATGGCGGAGCGGTCTAAGGCGTTGCGTTCAGGTCGCAGTCTCCCCAGGAAGCGTGGGTTCGAATCCCACCTCAGACAGTGCCCATTGAAAGTACCAAGCAAGAACAAAGTAAACACAGTCAAGAGAGCATTACCAGTTGCCAGGATGGCGGAGCGGTCTAAAGCGTTGCGTTCAGGTCGCAGTCTCCCCTGGAGGCGTGGGTTCGAATACCGCCTCAGACAGAGCCCATTGAAAGTACCAAGCAAAAACAAAGCCAACACAGTCAAGAGAGCATTACCAGTTGCCAGGATGGCAGAGCGGTCTAAGGCGCTGCGTTCAGGTCGCAGTCTCCCCAGGAGGCGTGGGTTCGAATCCCGCCTCAGACAGAGCCCATTGAAAGTACCAAGCAATAACAAAGGAAACACGGTCAAGAGAGCATTACCAGTTGCCAGGATGGCGGAGCGGTCTAAGGCGTTGCGTTCAGGTCGCAGTCTCCCCAGGAGGCGTGGGTTCGAATCCCACCTCAGACAGTGCCCATTGAAAGTACCAAGCAAGAACAAAGTAAACACAGTCAAGAGAGCATTACCAGTTGCCAGGATGGCGGAGCGGTCTAAAGCGTTGCGTTCAGGTCGCAGTCTCCCCAGGAAGCGTGGGTTCGAATCCCACCTCAGACAGAGCCCATTGAAAGTACCAAGCAAGAACAAAGCAAACACATTTAAGAGAGCATTACCAGGTGCCAGGATGGCGGAGCGGTCTAAGGCGTTGCGTTCAGGTCGCAGTCTCCCCAGGAGGCGTGGGTTCGAATCCCGCCTCAGACAGAGCCCATTGAAAGTACCAAGCAAGAACAAAGCAAGCACATTCAAGAGAGCATTACCAGGTGCCAGGATGGCGGAGCGGTCTAAGGCGTTGTGTTCAGGTCGCAGTCTCCCCAGGAGGCGTGGGTTTGAATCCCACCTCAGACAGTACCCATTGAAAGTACCAAGCAAGAACAAAGCAAACACAGTCAAGAGAGCATTACCAGTTGCCTGGATGGCGGAGCGGTCTAAGGCGTTGAGTTCAGGTCGCAGTCTCCCAAGGAGGCGTGGGTTCGAATCCCACCTCAGACAGAGCCCATTGAATGTACCAAGCAAGAACAAAGCAAACACATTCAAGAGAGCATTACCAGGTGCCAGGATGGCGGAGCGGTCAAAGGCGTTGCGTTCAGGTCGCAGTCTCCCCAGGAGGCGTGGGTTCGAATCCCACCTCAGACAGAGCCCATTGAAAGTACCAAGCAAGAACAAAGCAAACACATTCAAGAGAGCATTACCAGGTGCCAGGATGGCGGAGCGGTCTAAGGCGTTGCGTTCAGGTCGCAGTCTCCCCAAGAGGCGTGGGTTCGAATCCCACCTCAGACAGAGCCCATTGAAATTACCAAGCAAGAACAAAGGAAACACAGTAAAGAGAGCATTACCAGGTGCCAGGATGGCGGAGCGGTCTAAGGCGTTGCGTTCAGGTCGCAGTCTCCCCAGGAGGCGTGTGTTCGAATCCCACCTCAGACAGTGCCCATTGAAAGTACCAAGCAAGAACAAAGCAAACACAGTCAAGAGAGCATTACGATGGCGGAGCGGTCTAAGGCGTTGCGTTCAGGTCGCAGTCTCCCCAGGAGGCGTGTGTTCGAATCCCACCTCAGACAGAGCCCATTGAAAGTACCAAGCAAAAACAAAGGAAACACGGTCAAGAGAGCATTACCAGTTGCCAGGATGGCGGAGCGGTCTAAGGCGTTGCGTTCAGGTCGCAGTCTCCCCAGGAGGCGTGGGTTCGAATCCCACCTCAGACAGAGCCCATTGAAAGTACCAAGCAAGAACAGAGCAAACACAGTCAAGAGAGCATTACCAGATGATAAGATGGCAGAGCGGTCTCAGGCGTTGCGTTCAGGTCGCAGTCTCCCCAGGAGGCGTGGGTTCGAATCCCGCCTCAGACAGAGCCCATTGAAAGTACCAAGCAAGAACAAAGCAAGCACATTCAAGAGAGCATTACCAGGTGCCAGGATGGCGGAGCGGTCTAAGGCGTTGTGTTCAGGTCGCAGTCTCCCCAGGAGGCGTGGGTTTGAATCCCACCTCAGACAGTACCCATTGAAAGTACCAAGCAAGAACAAAGGAAACACGGTCAAGAGAGCATTACCAGTTGCCAGGATGGCGGAGCGGTCTAAGGCGTTGCGTTCAGGTCGCAGTCTCCCCAGGAGGCGTGGGTTCGAATCCCACCTCAGACAGTGCCCATTGAAAGTACCAAGCAAGAACAAAGCAAACACAGTCAAGAGAGCATTACCAGTTGCCAGGATGGCGGAGCGGTCTAAGGCGTTGCGTTCAGGTCGCAGTCTCCCCAGGAGGCGTGGGTTCGAATCCCGCCTCAGACAGAGCCCATTGAAAGTACCAAGCAAGAACAAAGCAAGCACATTCAAGAGAGCATTACCAGGTGCCAGGATGGCGGAGCGGTCTAAGGCGTTGCGTTCAGGTCGCAGTCTCCCCAGGAGGCGTGGGTTCGAATCCCGCCTCAGAAAGAGCCCATTGAAAGTACCAAGCAAGAACAAAGCAAACACATTCAAGAGAGCATTACCAGGTGCCAGGATTGCAGAGCGGTCTAAGGCGTTGCGTTCAGGTCGCAGTCTCCCCTGGAGGCGTGGTTTAGAATCCCGCCTAAGACAGAGCCCATTGAAAGTACCAAGCAAGAACAAAGCAAACACATTCAAGAGAGCATTACCAGGTGCCAGGATGGCGGAGCGGTCTAAGGCGTTGCGTTCAGGTCGCAGTCTCCCCAGGAGGCGTGGGTTCGAATCCCACCTCAGACAGAGCCCATTGAAAGTACCAAGCAAGAACAAAGCAAACACATTCAAGAGAGCATTACCAGGTGCCAGGATGGCGGAGCGGTCTAAGGCGTTGCGTTCAGGTCGCAGTCTCCCCAGGAGGCGTGGGTTCGAATCCCACCTCAGACAGAGCCCATTGAAAGTACCAAGCAAGAACAAAGCAAACACATTCAAGAGAGCATTACCAGGTGCCAGGATGGCGGAGCGGTCTAAGGCGTTGCGTTCAGGTCGCAGTCTCCCCAGGAGGCGTGGGTTCGAATCCCACCTCAGACAGAGCCCATTTAAAGTACCAAGCAAGAACAAAGCAAACACATTCAAGAGAGCATTACCAGGTGCCAGGATGGCGGAGCGGTCTAAGGCGTTGCGTTCAGGTCGCAGTCTCCCCAGGAGGCGTGGGTTCGAATCCCACCTCAGACAGAGCCCATTGAAATTACGAAGCAAGAACAAAGGAAACACAGTAAAGAGAGCATTACCAGGTGCCAGGATGGCGGAGCGGTCTAAGGCGTTGCGTTCAGGTCGCAGTCTCCCCAGGAGGCGTGGGTTCGAATCCCACCTCAGACAGTGCCCATTGAAAGTACCAAGCAAGAACAAATCAAACACAGTCAAGAGAGCATTACCAGGTGCCAGGATGGCGGAGCGGTCTAAGGCGTTGCGTTCAGGTTGCAGTCTCCCCAGGAGGCGTGGGTTCGAATACCACCTCAGACAGAGCCCATTGAAAGTACCAAGCAAGAACAAAGCAAACACATTCAAGAGAGCATTACCAGGTGCCAGGATGGCGGAGCGGTCTAAGGCGTTGCGTTCAGGTCGCAGTCTCCC
Source organism: Idiotropiscis lumnitzeri (assembly GCF_059441095.1). Classification (NCBI taxonomy): domain Eukaryota; kingdom Metazoa; phylum Chordata; class Actinopteri; order Syngnathiformes; family Syngnathidae; genus Idiotropiscis; species Idiotropiscis lumnitzeri. The sequence goes on from NC_142412.1 coordinate 7,833,845, forward strand.
CAGGAGGCGTGGGTTCGAATCCCGCCTCAGAAAGAGCCCATTGAAAGTACCAAGCAAGAACAAAGCAAACACAGTCAAGAGAGCAGTACCAGTTGCCAGGATTGCAGAGCGGTCTAAGGCGTTGCGTTCAGGTCGGAGTCTCCCCTGGAGGCGTGGGTTCGAATACCGCCTCAGACAGAGCCCATTGAAAGTACCAAGCAAAAACAAAGCCAACACAGTCAAGAGAGCATTACCAGTTGCCAGGATGGCAGAGCGGTCTAAGGCGCTGCGTTCAGGTCGCAGTCTCCCCAGGAGGCGTGGGTTCGAATCCCGCCTCAGACAGAGCCCATTGAAAGTACCAAGCAATAACAAAGGAAACACGGTCAAGAGAGCATTACCAGTTGCCAGGATGGCGGAGCGGTCTAAGGCGTTGCGTTCAGGTCGCAGTCTCCCCAGGAGGCGTGGGTTCGAATCCCACCTCAGACAGTGCCCATTGAAAGTACCAAGCAAGAACAAAGTAAACACAGTCAAGAGAGCATTACCAGTTGCCAGGATGGCGGAGCGGTCTAAAGCGTTGCGTTCAGGTCGCAGTCTCCCCAGGAAGCGTGGGTTCGAATCCCACCTCAGACAGAGCCCATTGAAAGTACCAAGCAAGAACAAAGCAAACACATTCAAGAGAGCATTACCAGGTGCCAGAATGGCGGAGCGGTCTAAGGCGTTGCGTTCAGGTCGCAGTCTCCCCAGGAGGTGTGGGTTCGAATCCCACCTCAGACAGAGCCCATTGAAAGTACCAAGTGAGAACAAAGGAAACACAGTAAAGAGAGCATTACCAGTTGCCAGGATGGTGGAGCGGTCTAAGGCGTTGCGTTCAGGTCGTAGTCTCCCCAGGAGGCGTGGGTTCGAATCCCGCCTCAGACAGAGCCCATTGAAAGTACCAAGCAAGAACAAAGCAAGCACATTCAAGAGAGCATTACCAGGTGCCAGGATGGCGGAGCGGTCTAAGGCGTTGCGTTCAGGTCGCAGTCTCCCCAGGAAGCGTGGGTTCGAATCCCACCTCAGACAGTGCCCATTGAAAGTACCAAGCAAGAACAAAGTAAACACAGTCAAGAGAGCATTACCAGTTGCCAGGATGGCGGAGCGGTCTAAAGCGTTGCGTTCAGGTCGCAGTCTCCCCTGGAGGCGTGGGTTCGAATACCGCCTCAGACAGAGCCCATTGAAAGTACCAAGCAAAAACAAAGCCAACACAGTCAAGAGAGCATTACCAGTTGCCAGGATGGCAGAGCGGTCTAAGGCGCTGCGTTCAGGTCGCAGTCTCCCCAGGAGGCGTGGGTTCGAATCCCGCCTCAGACAGAGCCCATTGAAAGTACCAAGCAATAACAAAGGAAACACGGTCAAGAGAGCATTACCAGTTGCCAGGATGGCGGAGCGGTCTAAGGCGTTGCGTTCAGGTCGCAGTCTCCCCAGGAGGCGTGGGTTCGAATCCCACCTCAGACAGTGCCCATTGAAAGTACCAAGCAAGAACAAAGTAAACACAGTCAAGAGAGCATTACCAGTTGCCAGGATGGCGGAGCGGTCTAAAGCGTTGCGTTCAGGTCGCAGTCTCCCCAGGAAGCGTGGGTTCGAATCCCACCTCAGACAGAGCCCATTGAAAGTACCAAGCAAGAACAAAGCAAACACATTCAAGAGAGCATTACCAGGTGCCAGGATGGCGGAGCGGTCTAAGGCGTTGCGTTCAGGTCGCAGTCTCCCCAGGAGGCGTGGGTTCGAATCCCGCCTCAGACAGAGCCCATTGAAAGTACCAAGCAAGAACAAAGCAAGCACATTCAAGAGAGCATTACCAGGTGCCAGGATGGCGGAGCGGTCTAAGGCGTTGTGTTCAGGTCGCAGTCTCCCCAGGAGGCGTGGGTTTGAATCCCACCTCAGACAGTACCCATTGAAAGTACCAAGCAAGAACAAAGGAAACACGGTCAAGAGAGCATTACCAGTTGCCAGGATGGCGGAGCGGTCTAAGGCGTTGCGTTCAGGTCGCAGTCTCCCCAGGAGGCGTGGGTTCGAATCCCACCTCAGACAGTGCCCATTGAAAGTACCAAGCAAGAACAAAGCAAACACAGTCAAGAGAGCATTACCAGTTGCCAGGATGGCGGAGCGGTCTAAGGCGTTGCGTTCAGGTCGCAGTCTCCCCAGGAGGCGTGGGTTCGAATCCCGCCTCAGACAGAGCCCATTGAAAGTACCAAGCAAGAACAAAGCAAGCACATTCAAGAGAGCATTACCAGGTGCCAGGATGGCGGAGCGGTCTAAGGCGTTGCGTTCAGGTCGCAGTCTCCCCAGGAGGCGTGGGTTCGAATCCCGCCTCAGAAAGAGCCCATTGAAAGTACCAAGCAAGAACAAAGCAAACACATTCAAGAGAGCATTACCAGGTGCCAGGATTGCAGAGCGGTCTAAGGCGTTGCGTTCAGGTCGCAGTCTCCCCTGGAGGCGTGGTTTAGAATCCCGCCTAAGACAGAGCCCATTGAAAGTACCAAGCAAGAACAAAGCAAACACATTCAAGAGAGCATTACCAGGTGCCAGGATGGCGGAGCGGTCTAAGGCGTTGCGTTCAGGTCGCAGTCTCCCCAGGAGGCGTGGGTTCGAATCCCACCTCAGACAGAGCCCATTGAAAGTACCAAGCAAGAACAAAGCAAACACATTCAAGAGAGCATTACCAGGTGCCAGGATGGCGGAGCGGTCTAAGGCGTTGCGTTCAGGTCGCAGTCTCCCCAGGAGGCGTGGGTTCGAATCCCACCTCAGACAGAGCCCATTGAAAGTACCAAGCAAGAACAAAGCAAACACATTCAAGAGAGCATTACCAGGTGCCAGGATGGCGGAGCGGTCTAAGGCGTTGCGTTCAGGTCGCAGTCTCCCCAGGAGGCGTGGGTTCGAATCCCACCTCAGACAGAGCCCATTTAAAGTACCAAGCAAGAACAAAGCAAACACATTCAAGAGAGCATTACCAGGTGCCAGGATGGCGGAGCGGTCTAAGGCGTTGCGTTCAGGTCGCAGTCTCCCCAGGAGGCGTGGGTTCGAATCCCACCTCAGACAGAGCCCATTGAAATTACGAAGCAAGAACAAAGGAAACACAGTAAAGAGAGCATTACCAGGTGCCAGGATGGCGGAGCGGTCTAAGGCGTTGCGTTCAGGTCGCAGTCTCCCCAGGAGGCGTGGGTTCGAATCCCACCTCAGACAGTGCCCATTGAAAGTACCAAGCAAGAACAAATCAAACACAGTCAAGAGAGCATTACCAGGTGCCAGGATGGCGGAGCGGTCTAAGGCGTTGCGTTCAGGTCGCAGTCTCCCCAGGAGGCGTGGGTTCGAATACCACCTCAGACAGAGCCCATTGAAAGTACCAAGCAAGAACAAAGCAAACACATTCAAGAGAGCATTACCAGGTGCCAGGATGGCGGAGCGGTCTAAGGCGTTGCGTTCAGGTCGCAGTCTCCCCAGGAGGCGTGGGTTCGAATCCCACCTCAGACAGAGCCCATTGAATGTACCAAGCAAGAACAAAGCAAACACATTCAAGAGAGCATTACCAGGTGCCAGGATGGCGGAGCGGTCAAAGGCGTTGCGTTCAGGTCGCAGTCTCCCCAGGAGGCGTGGGTTCGAATCCCACCTCAGACAGAGCCCATTGAAAGTACCAAGCAAGAACAAAGTAAACACAGTCAAGAGAGCATTACCAGTTGCCAGGATGGCGGAGCGGTCTAAAGCGTTGCGTTCAGGTCGCAGTCTCCCCAGGAGGCGTGGGTTCGAATCCCGCCTCAGACAGAGCCCATTGAAAGTACCAAGCAAGAACAAAGCAAGCACATTCAAGAGAGCATTACCAGGTGCCAGGATGGCGGAGCGGTCTAAGGCGTTGTGTTCAGGTCGCAGTCTCCCCAGGAGGCGTGGGTTTGAATCCCACCTCAGACAGTGCCCATTGAAAGTACCAAGCAAGAACAAAGCAAACACAGTCAAGAGATCATTACCAGTTGCCAGGATGGCGGAGCGGTCTAAGGCGCTGCGTTCAGGTCGCAGTCTCCCCAGGAGGCGTGGGTTCGAATCCCACCTCAGACAGTGCCCATTGAAAGTACCAAGCAAGAACAAAGCAAACACAGTCAAGAGAGCATTACCAGTTGCCAGGATGGTGGAGCGGTCTAAGGCGTTGCGTTGAGGTCACAGTCTCCCCAGGAGGCGTGGGTTCGAACCCCACCTCAGACAGTGCCCATTGAAACTACCAAGCAAGAACAAAGCAAACACAGTCAAGAGAGCATTACCAGTTGCCTGGATGGCGGAGCGGTCTAAGGCGTTGAGTTCAGGTCGCAGTCTCCCAAGGAGGCGTGGGTTCGAATCCCACCTCAGACAGAGCCCATTGAATGTACCAAGCAAGAACAAAGCAAACACATTCAAGAGAGCATTACCAGGTGCCAGGATGGCGGAGCGGTCAAAGGCGTTGCGTTCAGGTCGCAGTCTCCCCAGGAGGCGTGGGTTCGAATCCCACCTCAGACAGAGCCCATTGAAAGTACCAAGCAAGAACAAAGCAAACACATTCAAGAGAGCATTACCAGGTGCCAGGATGGCGGAGCGGTCTAAGGCGTTGCGTTCAGGTCGCAGTCTCCCCAAGAGGCGTGGGTTCGAATCCCACCTCAGACAGAGCCCATTGAAATTACCAAGAAAGAACAAAGGAAACACAGTAAAGAGAGCATTACCAGGTGCCAGGATGGCGGAGCGGTCTAAGGCGTTGCGTTCAGGTCGCAGTCTCCCCAGGAGGCGTGTGTTCGAATCCCACCTCAGACAGTGCCCATTGAAAGTACCAAGCAAGAACACAGCAAACACAGTCAAGAGAGCATTACGATGGCGGAGCGGTCTAAGGCGTTGCGTTCAGGTCGCAGTCTCCCCAGGAGGCGTGTGTTCGAATCCCACCTCAGACAGAGCCCATTGAAAGTACCAAGCAAAAACAAAGGAAACACGGTCAAGAGAGCATTACCAGTTGCCAGGATGGCGGAGCGGTCTAAGGCGTTGCGTTCAGGTCGCAGTCTCCCCAGGAGGCGTGGGTTCGAATCCCACCTCAGACAGAGCCCATTGAAAGTACCAAGCAAGAACAGAGCAAACACAGTCAAGAGAGCATTACCAGATGATAAGATGGCAGAGCGGTCTCAGGCGTTGCGTTCAGGTCGCAGTCTCCCCAGGAGGCGTGGGTTCGAATCCCGCCTCAGACAGAGCCCATTGAAAGTACCAAGCAAGAACAAAGCAAGCACATTCAAGAGAGCATTACCAGGTGCCAGGATGGCGGAGCGGTCTAAGGCGTTGTGTTCAGGTCGCAGTCTCCCCAGGAGGCGTGGGTTTGAATCCCACCTCAGACAGTACCCATTGAAAGTACCAAGCAAGAACAAAGGAAACACGGTCAAGAGAGCATTACCAGTTGCCAGGATGGCGGAGCGGTCTAAGGCGTTGCGTTCAGGTCGCAGTCTCCCCAGGAGGCGTGGGTTCGAATCCCACCTCAGACAGTGCCCATTGAAAGTACCAAGCAAGAACAAAGCAAACACAGTCAAGAGAGCATTACCAGTTGCCAGGTATGGCGGAGCGGTCTAAGGCGTTGCGTTCAGGTCGCAGTCTCCCCAGGAGGCGTGGGTTCGAATCCCGCCTCAGACAGAGCCCATTGAAAGTACCAAGCAAGAACAAAGCAAGCACATTCAAGAGAGCATTACCAGGTGCCAGGATGGCGGAGCGGTCTAAGGCGTTGCGTTCAGGTCGCAGTCTCCCCAGGAGGCGTGGGTTCGAATCCCGCCTCAGAAAGAGCCCATTGAAAGTACCAAGCAAGAACAAAGCAAACACATTCAAGAGAGCATTACCAGGTGCCAGGATTGCAGAGCGGTCTAAGGCGTTGCGTTCAGGTCGCAGTCTCCCCTGGAGGCGTGGTTTAGAATCCCGCCTAAGACAGAGCCCATTGAAAGTACCAAGCAAGAACAAAGCAAACACATTCAAGAGAGCATTACCAGGTGCCAGGATGGCGGAGCGGTCTAAGGCGTTGCGTTCAGGTCGCAGTCTCCCCAGGAGGCGTGGGTTCGAATCCCACCTCAGACAGAGCCCATTGAAAGTACCAAGCAAGAACAAAGCAAACACATTCAAGAGAGCATTACCAGGTGCCAGGATGGCGGAGCGGTCTAAGGCGTTGCGTTCAGGTCGCAGTCTCCCCAGGAGGCGTGGGTTCGAATCCCACCTCAGACAGAGCCCATTGAAAGTACCAAGCAAGAACAAAGCAAACACATTCAAGAGAGCATTACCAGGTGCCAGGATGGCGGAGCGGTCTAAGGCGTTGCGTTCAGGTCGCAGTCTCCCCAGGAGGCGTGGGTTCGAATCCCACCTCAGACAGAGCCCATTTAAAGTACCAAGCAAGAACAAAGCAAACACATTCAAGAGAGCATTACCAGGTGCCAGGATGGCGGAGCGGTCTAAGGCGTTGCGTTCAGGTCGCAGTCTCCCCAGGAGGCGTGGGTTCGAATCCCACCTCAGACAGAGCCCATTGAAATTACGAAGCAAGAACAAAGGAAACACAGTAAAGAGAGCATTACCAGGTGCCAGGATGGCGGAGCGGTCTAAGGCGTTGCGTTCAGGTCGCAGTCTCCCCAGGAGGCGTGGGTTCGAATCCCACCTCAGACAGTGCCCATTGAAAGTACCAAGCAAGAACAAATCAAACACAGTCAAGAGAGCATTACCAGGTGCCAGGATGGCGGAGCGGTCTAAGGCGTTGCGTTCAGGTCGCAGTCTCCCCAGGAGGCGTGGGTTCGAATACCACCTCAGACAGAGCCCATTGAAAGTACCAAGCAAGAACAAAGCAAACACATTCAAGAGAGCATTACCAGGTGCCAGGATGGCGGAGCGGTCTAAGGCGTTGCGTTCAGGTCGCAGTCTCCCCAGGAGGCGTGGGTTCGAATCCCGCCTCAGAAAGAGCCCATTGAAAGTACCAAGCAAGAACAAAGCAAACACAGTCAAGAGAGCAGTACCAGTTGCCAGGATTGCAGAGCGGTCTAAGGCGTTGCGTTCAGGTCGCAGTCTCCCCTGGAGGCGTGGGTTCGAATACCGCCTCAGACAGAGCCCATTGAAAGTACCAAGCAAAAACAAAGCCAACACAGTCAAGAGAGCATTACCAGTTGCCAGGATGGCAGAGCGGTCTAAGGCGCTGCGTTCAGGTCGCAGTCTCCCCAGGAGGCGTGGGTTCGAATCCCGCCTCAGACAGAGCCCATTGAAAGTACCAAGCAATAACAAAGGAAACACGGTCAAGAGAGCATTACCAGTTGCCAGGATGGCGGAGCGGTCTAAGGCGTTGCGTTCAGGTCGCAGTCTCCCCAGGAGGCGTGGGTTCGAATCCCACCTCAGACAGTGCCCATTGAAAGTACCAAGCAAGAACAAAGTAAACACAGTCAAGAGAGCATTACCAGTTGCCAGGATGGCGGAGCGGTCTAAAGCGTTGCGTTCAGGTCGCAGTCTCCCCAGGAAGCGTGGGTTCGAATCCCACCTCAGACAGAGCCCATTGAAAGTACCAAGCAAGAACAAAGCAAACACATTCAAGAGAGCATTACCAGGTGCCAGAATGGCGGAGCGGTCTAAGGCGTTGCGTTCAGGTCGCAGTCTCCCCAGGAGGTGTGGGTTCGAATCCCACCTCAGACAGAGCCCATTGAAAGTACCAAGTGAGAACAAAGGAAACACAGTAAAGAGAGCATTACCAGTTGCCAGGATGGTGGAGCGGTCTAAGGCGTTGCGTTCAGGTCGTAGTCTCCCCAGGAGGCGTGGGTTCGAATCCCGCCTCAGACAGAGCCCATTGAAAGTACCAAGCAAGAACAAAGCAAGCACATTCAAGAGAGCATTACCAGGTGCCAGGATGGCGGAGCGGTCTAAGGCGTTGCGTTCAGGTCGCAGTCTCCCCAGGAAGCGTGGGTTCGAATCCCACCTCAGACAGTGCCCATTGAAAGTACCAAGCAAGAACAAAGTAAACACAGTCAAGAGAGCATTACCAGTTGCCAGGATGGCGGAGCGGTCTAAAGCGTTGCGTTCAGGTCGCAGTCTCCCCTGGAGGCGTGGGTTCGAATACCGCCTCAGACAGAGCCCATTGAAAGTACCAAGCAAAAACAAAGCCAACACAGTCAAGAGAGCATTACCAGTTGCCAGGATGGCAGAGCGGTCTAAGGCGCTGCGTTCAGGTCGCAGTCTCCCCAGGAGGCGTGGGTTCGAATCCCGCCTCAGACAGAGCCCATTGAAAGTACCAAGCAATAACAAAGGAAACACGGTCAAGAGAGCATTACCAGTTGCCAGGATGGCGGAGCGGTCTAAGGCGTTGCGTTCAGGTCGCAGTCTCCCCAGGAGGCGTGGGTTCGAATCCCACCTCAGACAGTGCCCATTGAAAGTACCAAGCAAGAACAAAGTAAACACAGTCAAGAGAGCATTACCAGTTGCCAGGATGGCGGAGCGGTCTAAAGCGTTGCGTTCAGGTCGCAGTCTCCCCAGGAAGCGTGGGTTCGAATCCCACCTCAGACAGAGCCCATTGAAAGTACCAAGCAAGAACAAAGCAAACACATTCAAGAGAGCATTACCAGGTGCCAGGATGGCGGAGCGGTCTAAGGCGTTGCGTTCAGGTCGCAGTCTCCCCAGGAGGCGTGGGTTCGAATCCCGCCTCAGACAGAGCCCATTGAAAGTACCAAGCAAGAACAAAGCAAGCACATTCAAGAGAGCATTACCAGGTGCCAGGATGGCGGAGCGGTCTAAGGCGTTGTGTTCAGGTCGCAGTCTCCCCAGGAGGCGTGGGTTTGAATCCCACCTCAGACAGTACCCATTGAAAGTACCAAGCAAGAACAAAGGAAACACGGTCAAGAGAGCATTACCAGTTGCCAGGATGGCGGAGCGGTCTAAGGCGTTGCGTTCAGGTCGCAGTCTCCCCAGGAGGCGTGGGTTCGAATCCCACCTCAGACAGTGCCCATTGAAAGTACCAAGCAAGAACAAAGCAAACACAGTCAAGAGAGCATTACCAGTTGCCAGGATGGCGGAGCGGTCTAAGGCGTTGCGTTCAGGTCGCAGTCTCCCCAGGAGGCGTGGGTTCGAATCCCGCCTCAGACAGAGCCCATTGAAAGTACCAAGCAAGAACAAAGCAAGCACATTCAAGAGAGCATTACCAGGTGCCAGGATGGCGGAGCGGTCTAAGGCGTTGCGTTCAGGTCGCAGTCTCCCCAGGAGGCGTGGGTTCGAATCCCGCCTCAGAAAGAGCCCATTGAAAGTACCAAGCAAGAACAAAGCAAACACATTCAAGAGAGCATTACCAGGTGCCAGGATTGCAGAGCGGTCTAAGGCGTTGCGTTCAGGTCGCAGTCTCCCCTGGAGGCGTGGTTTAGAATCCCGCCTAAGACAGAGCCCATTGAAAGTACCAAGCAAGAACAAAGCAAACACATTCAAGAGAGCATTACCAGGTGCCAGGATGGCGGAGCGGTCTAAGGCGTTGCGTTCAGGTCGCAGTCTCCCCAGGAGGCGTGGGTTCGAATCCCACCTCAGACAGAGCCCATTGAAAGTACCAAGCAAGAACAAAGCAAACACATTCAAGAGAGCATTACCAGGTGCCAGGATGGCGGAGCGGTCTAAGGCGTTGCGTTCAGGTCGCAGTCTCCCCAGGAGGCGTGGGTTCGAATCCCACCTCAGACAGAGCCCATTGAAAGTACCAAGCAAGAACAAAGCAAACACATTCAAGAGAGCATTACCAGGTGCCAGGATGGCGGAGCGGTCTAAGGCGTTGCGTTCAGGTCGCAGTCTCCCCAGGAGGCGTGGGTTCGAATCCCACCTCAGACAGAGCCCATTTAAAGTACCAAGCAAGAACAAAGCAAACACATTCAAGAGAGCATTACCAGGTGCCAGGATGGCGGAGCGGTCTAAGGCGTTGCGTTCAGGTCGCAGTCTCCCCAGGAGGCGTGGGTTCGAATCCCACCTCAGACAGAGCCCATTGAAATTACGAAGCAAGAACAAAGGAAACACAGTAAAGAGAGCATTACCAGGTGCCAGGATGGCGGAGCGGTCTAAGGCGTTGCGTTCAGGTCGCAGTCTCCCCAGGAGGCGTGGGTTCGAATCCCACCTCAGACAGTGCCCATTGAAAGTACCAAGCAAGAACAAATCAAACACAGTCAAGAGAGCATTACCAGGTGCCAGGATGGCGGAGCGGTCTAAGGCGTTGCGTTCAGGTCGCAGTCTCCCCAGGAGGCGTGGGTTCGAATACCACCTCAGACAGAGCCCATTGAAAGTACCAAGCAAGAACAAAGCAAACACATTCAAGAGAGCATTACCAGGTGCCAGGATGGCGGAGCGGTCTAAGGCGTTGCGTTCAGGTCGCAGTCTCCCCAGGAGGCGTGGGTTCGAATCCCGCCTCAGAAAGAGCCCATTGAAAGTACCAAGCAAGAACAAAGCAAACACAGTCAAGAGAGCAGTACCAGTTGCCAGGATTGCAGAGCGGTCTAAGGCGTTGCGTTCAGGTCGCAGTCTCCCCTGGAGGCGTGGGTTCGAATACCGCCTCAGACAGAGCCCATTGAAAGTACCAAGCAAAAACAAAGCCAACACAGTCAAGAGAGCATTACCAGTTGCCAGGATGGCAGAGCGGTCTAAGGCGCTGCGTTCAGGTCGCAGTCTCCCCAGGAGGCGTGGGTTCGAATCCCGCCTCAGACAGAGCCCATTGAAAGTACCAAGCAATAACAAAGGAAACACGGTCAAGAGAGCATTACCAGTTGCCAGGATGGCGGAGCGGTCTAAGGCGTTGCGTTCAGGTCGCAGTCTCCCCAGGAGGCGTGGGTTCGAATCCCACCTCAGACAGTGCCCATTGAAAGTACCAAGCAAGAACAAAGTAAACACAGTCAAGAGAGCATTACCAGTTGCCAGGATGGCGGAGCGGTCTAAAGCGTTGCGTTCAGGTCGCAGTCTCCCCAGGAAGCGTGGGTTCGAATCCCACCTCAGACAGAGCCCATTGAAAGTACCAAGCAAGAACAAAGCAAACACATTCAAGAGAGCATTACCAGGTGCCAGAATGGCGGAGCGGTCTAAGGCGTTGCGTTCAGGTCGCAGTCTCCCCAGGAGGTGTGGGTTCGAATCCCACCTCAGACAGAGCCCATTGAAAGTACCAAGTGAGAACAAAGGAAACACAGTAAAGAGAGCATTACCAGTTGCCAGGATGGTGGAGCGGTCTAAGGCGTTGCGTTCAGGTCGTAGTCTCCCCAGGAGGCGTGGGTTCGAATCCCGCCTCAGACAGAGCCCATTGAAAGTACCAAGCAAGAACAAAGCAAGCACATTCAAGAGAGCATTACCAGGTGCCAGGATGGCGGAGCGGTCTAAGGCGTTGCGTTCAGGTCGCAGTCTCCCCAGGAAGCGTGGGTTCGAATCCCACCTCAGACAGTGCCCATTGAAAGTACCAAGCAAGAACAAAGTAAACACAGTCAAGAGAGCATTACCAGTTGCCAGGATGGCGGAGCGGTCTAAAGCGTTGCGTTCAGGTCGCAGTCTCCCCTGGAGGCGTGGGTTCGAATACCGCCTCAGACAGAGCCCATTGAAAGTACCAAGCAAAAACAAAGCCAACACAGTCAAGAGAGCATTACCAGTTGCCAGGATGGCAGAGCGGTCTAAGGCGCTGCGTTCAGGTCGCAGTCTCCCCAGGAGGCGTGGGTTCGAATCCCGCCTCAGACAGAGCCCATTGAAAGTACCAAGCAATAACAAAGGAAACACGGTCAAGAGAGCATTACCAGTTGCCAGGATGGCGGAGCGGTCTAAGGCGTTGCGTTCAGGTCGCAGTCTCCCCAGGAGGCGTGGGTTCGAATCCCACCTCAGACAGTGCCCATTGAAAGTACCAAGCAAGAACAAAGTAAACACAGTCAAGAGAGCATTACCAGTTGCCAGGATGGCGGAGCGGTCTAAAGCGTTGCGTTCAGGTCGCAGTCTCCCCAGGAAGCGTGGGTTCGAATCCCACCTCAGACAGAGCCCATTGAAAGTACCAAGCAAGAACAAAGCAAACACATTCAAGAGAGCATTACCAGGTGCCAGGATGGCGGAGCGGTCTAAGGCGTTGCGTTCAGGTCGCAGTCTCCCCAGGAGGCGTGGGTTCGAATCCCGCCTCAGACAGAGCCCATTGAAAGTACCAAGCAAGAACAAAGCAAGCACATTCAAGAGAGCATTACCAGGTGCCAGGATGGCGGAGCGGTCTAAGGCGTTGTGTTCAGGTCGCAGTCTCCCCAGGAGGCGTGGGTTTGAATCGCACCTCAGACAGTGCCCATTGAAAGTACCAAGCAAGAACAAAGCAATCACAGTCAAGAGAGCATTACCAGTTGCCAGGATGGCGGAGCGGTCTAAGGCGCTGCGTTCAGGTCGCAGTCTCCCCAGGAGGCGTGGGTTCGAATCCCACCTCAGACAGAGCCCATTGAAATTACGAAGCAAGAACAAAGGAAACACAGTAAAGAGAGCATTACCAGGTGCCAGGATGGCGGAGCGGTCTAAGGCGTTGCGTTCAGGTCGCAGTCTCCCCAGGAGGCGTGGGTTCGAATCCCACCTCAGACAGTGCCCATTGAAAGTACCAAGCAAGAACAAATCAAACACAGTCAAGAGAGCATTACCAGGTGCCAGGATGGCGGAGCGGTCTAAGGCGTTGCGTTCAGGTCGCAGTCTCCCCAGGAGGCGTGGGTTCGAATACCACCTCAGACAGAGCCCATTGAAAGTACCAAGCAAGAACAAAGCAAACACATTCAAGAGAGCATTACCAGGTGCCAGGATGGCGGAGCGGTCTAAGGCGTTGCGTTCAGGTCGCAGTCTCCCCAGGAGGCGTGGGTTCGAATCCCGCCTCAGAAAGAGCCCATTGAAAGTACCAAGCAAGAACAAAGCAAACACAGTCAAGAGAGCAGTACCAGTTGCCAGGATTGCAGAGCGGTCTAAGGCGTTGCGTTCAGGTCGCAGTCTCCCCTGGAGGCGTGGGTTCGAATACCGCCTCAGACAGAGCCCATTGAAAGTACCAAGCAAAAACAAAGCCAACACAGTCAAGAGAGCATTACCAGTTGCCAGGATGGCAGAGCGGTCTAAGGCGCTGCGTTCAGGTCGCAGTCTCCCCAGGAGGCGTGGGTTCGAATCCCGCCTCAGACAGAGCCCATTGAAAGTACCAAGCAATAACAAAGGAAACACGGTCAAGAGAGCATTACCAGTTGCCAGGATGGCGGAGCGGTCTAAGGCGTTGCGTTCAGGTCGCAGTCTCCCCAGGAGGCGTGGGTTCGAATCCCACCTCAGACAGTGCCCATTGAAAGTACCAAGCAAGAACAAAGTAAACACAGTCAAGAGAGCATTACCAGTTGCCAGGATGGCGGAGCGGTCTAAAGCGTTGCGTTCAGGTCGCAGTCTCCCCAGGAAGCGTGGGTTCGAATCCCACCTCAGACAGAGCCCATTGAAAGTACCAAGCAAGAACAAAGCAAACACATTCAAGAGAGCATTACCAGGTGCCAGAATGGCGGAGCGGTCTAAGGCGTTGCGTTCAGGTCGCAGTCTCCCCAGGAGGTGTGGGTTCGAATCCCACCTCAGACAGAGCCCATTGAAAGTACCAAGTGAGAACAAAGGAAACACAGTAAAGAGAGCATTACCAGTTGCCAGGATGGTGGAGCGGTCTAAGGCGTTGCGTTCAGGTCGTAGTCTCCCCAGGAGGCGTGGGTTCGAATCCCGCCTCAGACAGAGCCCATTGAAAGTACCAAGCAAGAACAAAGCAAGCACATTCAAGAGAGCATTACCAGGTGCCAGGATGGCGGAGCGGTCTAAGGCGTTGCGTTCAGGTCGCAGTCTCCCCAGGAAGCGTGGGTTCGAATCCCACCTCAGACAGTGCCCATTGAAAGTACCAAGCAAGAACAAAGTAAACACAGTCAAGAGAGCATTACCAGTTGCCAGGATGGCGGAGCGGTCTAAAGCGTTGCGTTCAGGTCGCAGTCTCCCCTGGAGGCGTGGGTTCGAATACCGCCTCAGACAGAGCCCATTGAAAGTACCAAGCAAAAACAAAGCCAACACAGTCAAGAGAGCATTACCAGTTGCCAGGATGGCAGAGCGGTCTAAGGCGCTGCGTTCAGGTCGCAGTCTCCCCAGGAGGCGTGGGTTCGAATCCCGCCTCAGACAGAGCCCATTGAAAGTACCAAGCAATAACAAAGGAAACACGGTCAAGAGAGCATTACCAGTTGCCAGGATGGCGGAGCGGTCTAAGGCGTTGCGTTCAGGTCGCAGTCTCCCCAGGAGGCGTGGGTTCGAATCCCACCTCAGACAGTGCCCATTGAAAGTACCAAGCAAGAACAAAGTAAACACAGTCAAGAGAGCATTACCAGTTGCCAGGATGGGGGAGCGGTCTAAAGCGTTGCGTTCAGGTCGCAGTCTCCCCAGGAAGCGTGGGTTCGAATCCCACCTCAGACAGAGCCCATTGAAAGTACCAAGCAAGAACAAAGCAAACACATTCAAGAGAGCATTACCAGGTGCCAGGATGGCGGAGCGGTCTAAGGCGTTGCGTTCAGGTCGCAGTCTCCCCAGGAGGCGTGGGTTCGAATCCCGCCTCAGACAGAGCCCATTGAAAGTACCAAGCAAGAACAAAGCAAGCACATTCAAGAGAGCATTACCAGGTGCCAGGATGGCGGAGCGGTCTAAGGCGTTGTGTTCAGGTCGCAGTCTCCCCAGGAGGCGTGGGTTTGAATCGCACCTCAGACAGTGCCCATTGAAAGTACCAAGCAAGAACAAAGCAATCACAGTCAAGAGAGCATTACCAGTTGCCAGGATGGCGGAGCGGTCTAAGGCGCTGCGTTCAGGTCGCAGTCTCCCCAGGAGGCGTGGGTTCGAATCCCACCTCAGACAGTGCCCATTGAAAGTACCAAGCAAGAACAAAGCAAACACAGTCAAGAGAGCATTACCAGTTGCCAGGATGGTGGAGCGGTCTAAGGCGTTGCGTTGAGGTCGCAGTCTCCCCAGGAGGCGTGGGTTCGAACCCCACCTCAGACCGTGCCCATTGAAACTACCAAGCAAGAACAAAGCAAACACAGTCAAGAGAGCATTACCAGTTGCCTGGATGGCGGAGCGGTCTAAGGCGTTGAGTTCAGGTCGCAGTCTCCCAAGGAGGCGTGGGTTCGAATCCCACCTCAGACAGAGCCCATTGAATGTACCAAGCAAGAACAAAGCAAACACATTCAAGAGAGCATTACCAGGTGCCAGGATGGCGGAGCGGTCTAAGGCGTTGCGTTCAGGTCGCAGTCTCCCCAGGAGGCGTGGGTTCGAATCCCACCTCAGACAGAGCCCATTGAAAGTACCAAGCAAGAACAAAGCAAACACATTCAAGAGAGCATTACCAGGTGCCAGGATGGCGGAGCGGTCTAAGGCGTTGCGTTCAGGTCGCAGTCTCCCCAGGAGGCGTGGGTTCGAATCCCACCTCAGACAGAGCCCATTGAAAGTACCAAGCAAGAACAAAGCAAACACATTCAAGAGAGCATTACCAGGTGCCAGGATGGCGGAGCGGTCTAAGGCGTTGCGTTCAGGTCGCAGTCTCCCCAGGAGGCGTGGGTTCGAATCCCACCTCAGACAGAGCCCATTGAAATTACGAAGCAAGAACAAAGGAAACACAGTAAAGAGAGCATTACCAGGTGCCAGGATGGCGGAGCGGTCTAAGGCGTTGCGTTCAGGTCGCAGCCTCCCCAGGAGGCGTGGGTTCGAATCCCACCTCAGACAATGCCCATTGAAAGTACCAAGCAAGAACAAAGCAAACACAGTCAAGAGAGCATTACGATGGCGGAGCGGTCTAAGGCGTTGCGTTCAGGTCGCAGTCTCCCCAGGAGGCGTGTGTTCGAATCCCACCTCAGACAGAGCCCATTGAAAGTACCAAGCAAAAACAAAGGAAACACGGTCAAGAGAGCATTACCAGTTGCCAGGATGGCGGAGCGGTCTAAGGCGTTGCGTTCAGGTCGCAGTCTCCCCAGGAGGCGTGGGTTCGAATCCCACCTCAGACAGAGCCCATTGAAAGTACCAAGCAAGAACAGAGCAAACACAGTCAAGAGAGCATTACCAGATGATAAGGTGGCAGAGCGGTCTCAGGCGTTGCGTTCAGGTCGCAGTCTCCCCAGGAGGCGTGGGTTTGAATCCCACCTCAGACAGTGCCCATTGAAAGTACCAAGCAAGAACAAAGCAAACACATTCAAGAGAGCATTACCAGTTGCCAGGATGGCGGAACGGTCTAAGGCGTTGCGTTCAGGTCGCAGTCTCCCCAGGAGGCGTGGGTTCGAATCCCACCTCAGACAGTGCCCATTGAAAGTACCAAGCAAGAACAAAGCAAACACAGTCAAGAGAGCATTACCAGTTGCCAGGATGGCGGAGCGGTCTAAGGCGTTGCGTTCAGGTCGCAGTCTCCCCAGGAGGCGTGGGTTCGAATCCCGCCTCAGACAGAGCCCATTGAAAGTACCAAGCAAGAACAAAGCAAACACATTCAAGAGAGCATTACCAGGTGCCAGGATGCCGGAGCGGTCTAAGGCATTGCGTTCAGGTCGCAGTCTCCCCAGGAGGCGTGGGTTCGAATCCCGCCTCAGAAAGAGCCCATTGAAAGTACCAAGCAAGAACAAAGCAAACACAGTCAAGAGAGCATTACCAGTTGCCAGGATTGCAGAGCGGTCTAAGGCGCTGCGTTCAGGTCGCAGTCTCCCCAGGAGGCGTGGGTTCGAATCCCGCCTCAGACAGAGCCCATTGAAAGTACCAAGCAATAACAAAGGAAACACGGTCAAGAGAGCATTACCAGTTGCCAGGATGGCGGAGCGGTCTAAGGCGTTGCGTTCAGGTCGCAGTCTCCCCAGGAGGCGTGTGTTCGAATCCCACCTCAGACAGAGCCCATTGAAAGTACCAAGCAATAACAAAGGAAACACGGTCAAGAGAGCATTACCAGTTGCCAGGATGGCGGTGCGGTCTAAGGCGTTGCGTTCAGGTCGCAGTCTCCCCAGGAGGCGTGGGTTCGAATCCCACCTCAGACAGAGCCCATTGAAAGTACCAAGCAAGAACAGCGCAAACACAGTCAAGAGAGCATTACCAGATGATAAGATGGCAGAGCGGTCTCAGGCGTTGCGTTCAGGTCGCAGTCTCCCCAGGAGGCGTGGGTTCGAATCCCACCTCAGACAGTGCCCATTGAAAGTACCAAGCAAGAACAAAGCAAACACAGTCAAGAGAGCATTACCAGTTGCCAGGATGGCGGAGCGGTCAAAGGTGTTGCGTTCAGGTCGCAGTCTCCCCAGGAGGCGTGGGTTCGAATCCCACCTCAGACAGAGCCCATTGAAAGTACCAAGCAAGAACAAAGCAAACACAGTCAAGAGAGCATTACCAGTTGCCAGGATGGTGGAGCGGTCTAAGGCGTTGCGTTCAGGTCGCAGTCTCCCCAGGAGGCGTGGGTTCGAATCCCACCTCAGACAGTGCCCATTGAAACTACAAAGCAAGAACAAAGCAAACACAGTCAAGAGAGCATTACCAGTTGCCAGGATGGCGGAGCGGTCTAAGGCGTTGCGTTCAGGTCGCAGTCTCCCAAGGAGGCGTGGGTTCGAATCCCTCCTCAGACAGAGCCCATTGAATGTACCAAGCAAGAACAAAGAAAACACATTCAAGAGAGCATTACCAGGTGCCAGGTTGGCGGAGCGGTCTAAGGCGTTGCGTTCAGGTCGCAGTCTCCCCAGGAGGCGTGGGTTCGAATCCCACCTCAGACAGAGCCCATTGAATGTACCAAGCAAGAACAAAGCAAACACATTCAAGAGAGCTTTACCAGGTGCCAGGATGGCGGAGCGGTCTAAGGCGTTGCGTTCAGGTCGCAGTCTCCCCAGGAGGCGTGGGTTCGAATCCCACCTCAGACAGAGCCCATTGAAAGTACCAAGCAAGAACAAAGGAAACACAGCAAAGAGAGAGCATTACCAGGTGCCAGGATGGCGGAGCGGTCTAAGGCGTTGCGTTGAGGTCGCAGTCTCCCCAGGAGGCGTGGGTTCGAACCCCACCTCAGACAGTGCCTATTGAAACTACCAAGCAAGAACAAAGCAAACACAGTCAAGAGAGCATTACCAGTTGCCTGGATGGCGGAGCGGTCTAAGGCGTTGAGTTCAGGTCGCAGTCTCCCAAGGAGGCGTGGGTTCGAATCCCACCTCAGACAGAGCCCATTGAATGTACCAAGCAAGAACAAAGCAAACACATTCAAGAGAGCATTACCAGGTGCCAGGATGGCGGAGCGGTCAAAGGCGTTGCGTTCAGGTCGCAGTCTCCCCAGGAGGCGTGGGTTCGAATCCCACCTCAGACAGAGCCCATTGAAAGTACCAAGCAAGAACAAAGCAAACACATTCAAGAGAGCATTACCAGGTGCCAGGATGGCGGAGCGGTCTAAGGCGTTGCGTTCAGGTCGCAGTCTCCCCAAGAGGCGTGGGTTCGAATCCCACCTCAGACAGAGCCCATTGAAATTACCAAGCAAGAACAAAGGAAACACAGTAAAGAGAGCATTACCAGGTGCCAGGATGGCGGAGCGGTCTAAGGCGTTGCGTTCAGGTCGCAGTCTCCCCAGGAGGCGTGGGTTCGAATCCCACCTCAGACAGTGCCCATTGAAAGTACCAAGCAAGAACAAAGCAAACACAGTCAAGAGAGCATTACGATGGCGGAGCGGTCTAAGGCGTTGCGTTCAGGTCGCAGTCTCCCCAGGAGGCGTGTGTTCGAATCCCACCTCAGACAGAGCCCATTGAAAGTACCAAGCAAAAACAAAGGAAACACGGTCAAGAGAGCATTACCAGTTGCCAGGATGGCGGAGCGGTCTAAGGCGTTGCGTTCAGGTCGCAGTCTCCCCAGGAGGCGTGGGTTCGAATCCCACCTCAGACAGAGCCCATTGAAAGTACCAAGCAAGAACAGAGCAAACACAGTCAAGAGAGCATTACCAGATGATAAGATGGCAGAGCGGTCTCAGGCGTTGCGTTCAGGTCGCAGTCTCCCCAGGAGGCGTGGGTTTGAATCCCACCTCAGACAGTGCCCATTGAAAGTACCAAGCAAGAACAAAGCAAACACATTCAAGAGAGCATTACCAGTTGCCAGGATGGCGGAACGGTCTAAGGCGTTGCGTTCAGGTCGCAGTCTCCCCAGGAGGCGTGGGTTCGAATCCCACCTCAGACAGTGCCCATTGAAAGTACCAAGCAAGAACAAAGCAAACACAGTCAAGAGAGCATTACCAGTTGCCAGGATGGCGGAGCGGTCTAAGGCGTTGCGTTCAGGTCGCAGTCTCCCCAGGAGGCGTGGGTTCGAATCCCGCCTCAGACAGAGCCAATTGAAAGTACCAAGCAAGAACAAAGCAAACACATTCAAGAGAGCATTACCAGGTGCCAGGATGGCGGAGCGGTCTAAGGCATTGCGTTCAGGTCGCAGTCTCCCCAGGAGGCGTGGGTTCGAATCCCGCCTCAGAAAGAGCCCATTGAAAGTACCAAGCAAGAACAAAGCAAACACAGTCAAGAGAGCATTACCAGTTGCCAGGATTGCAGAGCGGTCTAAGGCGCTGCGTTCAGGTCGCAGTCTCCCCAGGAGGCGTGGGTTCGAATCCCGCCTCAGACAGAGCCCATTGAAAGTACCAAGCAATAACAAAGGAAACACGGTCAAGAGAGCATTACCAGTTGCCAGGATGGCGGAGCGGTCTAAGGCGTTGCGTTCAGGTCGCAGTCTCCCCAGGAGGCGTGTGTTCGAATCCCACCTCAGACAGAGCCCATTGAAAGTACCAAGCAATAACAAAGGAAACACGGTCAAGAGAGCATTACCAGTTGCCAGGATGGCGGTGCGGTCTAAGGCGTTGCGTTCAGGTCGCAGTCTCCCCAGGAGGCGTGGGTTCGAATCCCACCTCAGACAGAGCCCATTGAAAGTACCAAGCAAGAACAGCGCAAACACAGTCAAGAGAGCATTACCAGATGATAAGATGGCAGAGCGGTCTCAGGCGTTGCGTTCAGGTCGCAGTCTCCCCAGGAGGCGTGGGTTCGAATCCCACCTCAGACAGTGCCCATTGAAAGTACCAAGCAAGAACAAAGCAAACACAGTCAAGAGAGCATTACCAGTTGCCAGGATGGCGGAGCGGTCAAAGGTGTTGCGTTCAGGTCGCAGTCTCCCCAGGAGGCGTGGGTTCGAATCCCACCTCAGACAGAGCCCATTGAAAGTACCAAGCAAGAACAAAGCAAACACAGTCAAGAGAGCATTACCAGTTGCCAGGATGGTGGAGCGGTCTAAGGCGTTGCGTTCAGGTCGCAGTCTCCCCAGGAGGCGTGGGTTCGAATCCCACCTCAGACAGTGCCCATTGAAACTACAAAGCAAGAACAAAGCAAACACAGTCAAGAGAGCATTACCAGTTGCCAGGATGGCGGAGCGGTCTAAGGCGTTGCGTTCAGGTCGCAGTCTCCCAAGGAGGCGTGGGTTCGAATCCCACCTCAGACAGAGCCCATTGAATGTACCAAGCAAGAACAAAGAAAACACATTCAAGAGAGCATTACCAGGTGCCAGGTTGGCGGAGCGGTCTAAGGCGTTGCGTTCAGGTCGCAGTCTCCCCAGGAGGCGTGGGTTCGAATCCCACCTCAGACAGAGCCCATTGAATGTACCAAGCAAGAACAAAGCAAACACATTCAAGAGAGCTTTACCAGGTGCCAGGATGGCGGAGCGGTCTAAGGCGTTGCGTTCAGGTCGCAGTCTCCCCAGGAGGCGTGGGTTCGAATCCCACCTCAGACAGAGCCCATTGAAAGTACCAAGCAAGAACAAAGGAAACACAGCAAAGAGAGAGCATTACCAGGTGCCAGGATGGCGGAGCGGTCTAAGGCGTTGCGTTCAGGTCGCAGTCTCTCCAGGAGGCGTGGGTTCGAATCCCGCCTCAGACAGTGCCCATTGAAAGTACCAAGCAAGAACAAAGCAAACACAGTAAAGAGAACATTACCAGTTGCCAGGATGGCGGAGCGTTCTAAGGCGTTGCGTTCAGGTCGCAGTCTCCCCAGGAGGTGTGGGTTCGAATCCCGCCTCAGACAGAGCCCATTGAAAGTACCAAGCAAGAACAAAGCCAACACATTCAAGAGAGCATTACCAGGTGCCAGGATGGCGGAGCGGTCTAAGGCGTTGCGTTCAGGTCGCAGTCTCCCCAGGAGGCGTGGGTTCGAATCCCGCCTCAGAAAGAGCCCATTGAAAGTACCAAGCAAGAACAAAGCAAACACAGTCAAGAGAGCATTACCAGTTGCCAGGATTGCAGAGCGGTCTAAGGCGTTGCGTTCAGGTCGCAGTCTCCCCTGGAGGCGTGGGTTCGAATCCCGCCTCAGACAGAGCCCATTGAAAGTACCAAGCAAAAACAAAGCAAACACGGTCAAGAGAGCATTACCAGTTGCCAGGATGGCGGAGCGGTCTAAGGCGCTGCGTTCAGGTCGCAGTCTCCCCAGGAGGCGTGGGTTCGAATCCCGCCTCAGACAGAGCCCATTGAAAGTACCAAGCAATAACAAAGGAAACACGGTCAAGAGAGCATTACCAGTTGCCAGGATGGCGGAGCGGTCTAAGGCGTTGCGTTCAGGTCGCAGTCTCCCCAGGAGGCGTGGGTTCGAATCCCACCTCAGACAGTGCCCATTGAAAGTACCAAGCAAGAACAAAGCAAACACAGTCAAGAGAGCATTACCAGATGATAAGATGGCAGAGCGGTCTCAGGCGTTGCGTTCAGGTCACAGTCTCCCCAGGAGGCGTGGGTTTGAATCCCACCTCAGACAGTGCCCATTGAAAGTACCAAGCAAGAACAAAGCAAACACATTCAAGAGAGCATTACCAGTTGCCAGGATGGCGGAACGGTCTAAGGCGTTGCGTTCAGGTCGCAGTCTCCCCAGGAGGCGTGGGTTCGAATCCCACCTCAGACAGAGCCCATTGAAAGTACCAAGCAAGAACAAAGCAAACACATTCAAGAGAGCATTACCAGGTGCCAGGATGGCGGAGCGGTCTAAGGCGTTGCGTTCAGGTCGCAGTCTCCCCAAGAGGCGTGGGTTCGAATCCCACCTCAGACAGAGCCCATTGAAATTACCAAGCAAGAACAAAGGAAACACAGTAAAGAGAGCATTACCAGGTGCCAGGATGGCGGAGCGGTCTAAGGCGTTGCGTTCAGGTCGCAGTCTCCCCAGGAGGCGTGGGTTCGAATCCCACCTCAGACAGTGCCCATTGAAAGTACCAAGCAAGAACAAAGCAAACACAGTCAAGAGAGCATTACGATGGCGGAGCGGTCTAAGGCGTTGCGTTCAGGTCGCAGTCTCCCCAGGAGGCGTGTGTTCGAATCCCACCTCAGACAGAGCCCATTGAAAGTACCAAGCAAAAACAAAGGAAACACGGTCAAGAGAGCATTACCAGTTGCCAGGATGGCGGAGCGGTCTAAGGCGTTGCGTTCAGGTCGCAGTCTCCCCAGGAGGCGTGGGTTCGAATCCCACCTCAGACAGAGCCCATTGAAAGTACCAAGCAAGAACAGAGCAAACACAGTCAAGAGAGCATTACCAGATGATAAGATGGCAGAGCGGTCTCAGGCGTTGCGTTCAGGTCGCAGTCTCCCCAGGAGGCGTGGGTTTGAATCCCACCTCAGACAGTGCCCATTGAAAGTACCAAGCAAGAACAAAGCAAACACATTCAAGAGAGCATTACCAGTTGCCAGGATGGCGGAACGGTCTAAGGCGTTGCGTTCAGGTCGCAGTCTCCCCAGGAGGCGTGGGTTCGAATCCCACCTCAGACAGTGCCCATTGAAAGTACCAAGCAAGAACAAAGCAAACACAGTCAAGAGAGCATTACCAGTTGCCAGGATGGCGGAGCGGTCTAAGGCGTTGCGTTCAGGTCGCAGTCTCCCCAGGAGGCGTGGGTTCGAATCCCGCCTCAGACAGAGCCCATTGAAAGTACCAAGCAAGAACAAAGCAAACACATTCAAGAGAGCATTACCAGGTGCCAGGATGGCGGAGCGGTCTAAGGCATTGCGTTCAGGTCGCAGTCTCCCCAGGAGGCGTGGGTTCGAATCCCGCCTCAGAAAGAGCCCATTGAAAGTACCAAGCAAGAACAAAGCAAACACAGTCAAGAGAGCATTACCAGTTGCCAGGATTGCAGAGCGGTCTAAGGCGCTGCGTTCAGGTCGCAGTCTCCCCAGGAGGCGTGGGTTCGAATCCCGCCTCAGACAGAGCCCATTGAAAGTACCAAGCAATAACAAAGGAAACACGGTCAAGAGAGCATTACCAGTTGCCAGGATGGCGGAGCGGTCTAAGGCGTTGCGTTCAGGTCGCAGTCTCCCCAGGAGGCGTGTGTTCGAATCCCACCTCAGACAGAGCCCATTTAAAGTACCAAGCAATAACAAAGGAAACACGGTCAAGAGAGCATTACCAGTTGCCAGGATGGCGGTGCGGTCTAAGGCGTTGCGTTCAGGTCGCAGTCTCCCCAGGAGGCGTGGGTTCGAATCCCACCTCAGACAGAGCCCATTGAAAGTACCAAGCAAGAACAGCGCAAACACAGTCAAGAGAGCATTACCAGATGATAAGATGGCAGAGCGGTCTCAGGCGTTGCGTTCAGGTCGCAGTCTCCCCAGGAGGCGTGGGTTCGAATCCCACCTCAGACAGTGCCCATTGAAAGTACCAAGCAAGAACAAAGCAAACACAGTCAAGAGAGCATTACCAGTTGCCAGGATGGCGGAGCGGTCAAAGGTGTTGCGTTCAGGTCGCAGTCTCCCCAGGAGGCGTGGGTTCGAATCCCACCTCAGACAGAGCCCATTGAAAGTACCAAGCAAGAACAAAGCAAACACAGTCAAGAGAGCATTACCAGTTGCCAGGATGGTGGAGCGGTCTAAGGCGTTGCGTTCAGGTCGCAGTCTCCCCAGGAGGCGTGGGTTCGAATCCCACCTCAGACAGTGCCCATTGAAACTACAAAGCAAGAACAAAGCAAACACAGTCAAGAGAGCATTACCAGTTGCCAGGATGGCGGAGCGGTCTAAGGCGTTGCGTTCAGGTCGCAGTCTCCCAAGGAGGCGTGGGTTCGAATCCCACCTCAGACAGAGCCCATTGAATGTACCAAGCAAGAACAAAGAAAACACATTCAAGAGAGCATTACCAGGTGCCAGGTTGGCGGAGCGGTCTAAGGCGTTGCGTTCAGGTCGCAGTCTCCCCAGGAGGCGTGGGTTCGAATCCCACCTCAGACAGAGCCCATTGAATGTACCAAGCAAGAACAAAGCAAACACATTCAAGAGAGCTTTACCAGGTGCCAGGATGGCGGAGCGGTCTAAGGCGTTGCGTTCAGGTCGCAGTCTCCCCAGGAGGCGTGGGTTCGAATCCCACCTCAGACAGAGCCCATTGAAAGTACCAAGCAAGAACAAAGGAAACACAGCAAAGAGAGAGCATTACCAGGTGCCAGGATGGCGGAGCGGTCTAAGGCGTTGCGTTCAGGTCGCAGTCTCTCCAGGAGGCGTGGGTTCGAATCCCGCCTCAGACAGTGCCCATTGAAAGTACCAAGCAAGAACAAAGCAAACACAGTAAAGAGAGCATTACCAGTTGCCAGGATGGCGGAGCGTTCTAAGGCGTTGCGTTCAGGTCGCAGTCTCCCCAGGAGGTGTGGGTTCGAATCCCGCCTCAGACAGAGCCCATTGAAAGTACCAAGCAAGAACAAAGCCAACACATTCAAGAGAGCATTACCAGGTGCCAGGATGGCGGAGCGGTCTAAGGCGTTGCGTTCAGGTCGCAGTCTCCCCAGGAGGCGTGGGTTCGAATCCCGCCTCAGAAAGAGCCCATTGAAAGTACCAAGCAAGAACAAAGCAAACACAGTCAAGAGAGCATTACCAGTTGCCAGGATTGCAGAGCGGTCTAAGGCGTTGCGTTCAGGTCGCAGTCTCCCCTGGAGGCGTGGGTTCGAATCCCGCCTCAGACAGAGCCCATTGAAAGTACCAAGCAAAAACAAAGCAAACACGGTCAAGAGAGCATTACCAGTTGCCAGGATGGCGGAGCGGTCTAAGGCGCTGCGTTCAGGTCGCAGTCTCCCCAGGAGGCGTGGGTTCGAATCCCGCCTCAGACAGAGCCCATTGAAAGTACCAAGCAATAACAAAGGAAACACGGTCAAGAGAGCATTACCAGTTGCCAGGATGGCGGAGCGGTCTAAGGCGTTGCGTTCAGGTCGCAGTCTCCCCAGGAGGCGTGGGTTCGAATCCCACCTCAGACAGTGCCCATTGAAAGTACCAAGCAAGAACAAAGCAAACACAGTCAAGAGAGCATTACCAGATGATAAGATGGCAGAGCGGTCTCAGGCGTTGCGTTCAGGTCACAGTCTCCCCAGGAGGCGTGGGTTTGAATCCCACCTCAGACAGTGCCCATTGAAAGTACCAAGCAAGAACAAAGCAAACACATTCAAGAGAGCATTACCAGTTGCCAGGATGGCGGAACGGTCTAAGGCGTTGCGTTCAGGTCGCAGTCTCCCCAGGAGGCGTGGGTTCGAATCCCACCTCAGACAGTGCCCATTGAAAGTACCAAGCAAGAACAAAGCAAACACAGTCAAGAGAGCATTACCAGTTGCCAGGATGGTGGAGCGGTCTAAGGCGTTGCGTTCAGGTCGCAGTCTCCCCAGGAGGCGTGGGTTCGAATCCCGCCTCAGACAGAGCCCATTGAAAGTACCAAGCAAGAACAAAGCAAACACATTCAAGAGAGCATTACCAGGTGCCAGGATGGCGGAGCGGTCTAAGGCGTTGCGTTCAGGTCGCAGTCTCCCCAGGAGGCGTGGGTTCGAATCCCGCCTCAGAAAGAGCCCATTGAAAGTACCAAGCAAGAACAAAGCAAACACAGTCAAGAGAGCATTATCAGTTGCCAGGATTGCAGAGCGGTCTAAGGCGCTGCGTTCAGGTCGCAGTCTCCCCAGGAGGCGTGGGTTCGAATCCCGCCTCAGACAGAGCCCATTGAAAGTACCAAGCAATAACAAAGGAAACACGGTCAAGAGAGCATTACCAGTTGCCAGGATGGCGGAGCGGTCTAAGGCGTTGCGTTCAGGTCGCAGTCTCCCCAGGAGGCGTGTGTTCGAATCCCACCTCAGACAGAGCCCATTGAAAGTACCAAGCAATAACAAAGGAAACACGGTCAAGAGAGCATTACCAGTTGCCAGGATGGCGGTGCGGTCTAAGGCGTTGCGTTCAGGTCGCAGTCTCCCCAGGAGGCGTGGGTTCGAATCCCACCTCAGACAGAGCCCATTGAAAGTACCAAGCAAGAACAGCGCAAACACAGTCAAGAGAGCATTACCAGATGATAAGATGGCAGAGCGGTCTCAGGCGTTGCGTTCAGGTCGCAGTAGCCCCAGGAGGCGTGGGTTCGAATCCCACCTCAGACAGTGCCCATTGAAAGTACCAAGCAAGAACAAAGCAAACACAGTCAAGAGAGCATTAC
The DNA here is from genome assembly GCF_059441095.1 of Idiotropiscis lumnitzeri. Classification (NCBI taxonomy): domain Eukaryota; kingdom Metazoa; phylum Chordata; class Actinopteri; order Syngnathiformes; family Syngnathidae; genus Idiotropiscis; species Idiotropiscis lumnitzeri. The sequence continues at coordinate 7,860,253 of NC_142412.1, forward strand.
CAGTTGCCAGGATGGCGGAGCGGTCAAAGGTGTTGCGTTCAGGTCGCAGTCTCCCCAGGAGGCGTGGGTTCGAATCCCACCTCAGACGGAGCCCATTGAAAGTACCAAGCAAGAACAAAGCAAACACAGTCAAGAGAGCATTACCAGTTGCCAGGATGGTGGAGCGGTCTAAGGCGTTGCGTTCAGGTCGCAGTCTCCCCAGGAGGCGTGGGTTCGAATCCCACCTCAGACAGTGCCCATTGAAACTACAAAGCAAGAACAAAGCAAACACAGTCAAGAGAGCATTACCAGTTGCCAGGATGGCGGAGCGGTCTAAGGCGTTGCGTTCAGGTCGCAGTCTCCCAAGGAGGCGTGGGTTCGAATCCCACCTCAGACAGAGCCCATTGAATGTACCAAGCAAGAACAAAGCAAACACATTCAAGAGAGCATTACCAGGTGCCAGGTTGGCGGAGCGGTCTAAGGCGTTGCGTTCAGGTCGCAGTCTCCCCAGGAGGCGTGGGTTCGAATCCCACCTCAGACAGAGCCCATTGAATGTACCAAGCAAGAACAAAGCAAACACATTCAAGAGAGCTTTACCAGGTGCCAGGATGGCGGAGCGGTCTAAGGCGTTGCGTTCAGGTCGCAGTCTCCCCAGGAGGCGTGGGTTCGAATCCCACCTCAGACAGAGCCCATTGAAAGTACCAAGCAAGAACAAAGCAAACACAGTAAAGAGAGCATTACCAGTTGCCAGGATGGCGGAGCGTTCTAAGGCGTTGCGTTCAGGTCGCAGTCTCCCCAGGAGGTGTGGGTTCGAATCCCGCCTCAGACAGAGCCCATTGAAAGTACCAAGCAAGAACAAAGCCAACACATTCAAGAGAGCATTACCAGGTGCCAGGATGGCGGAGCGGTCTAAGGCGTTGCGTTCAGGTCGCAGTCTCCCCAGGAGGCGTGGGTTCGAATCCCGCCTCAGAAAGAGCCCATTGAAAGTACCAAGCAAGAACAAAGCAAACACAGTGAAGAGAGCATTACCAGTTGCCAGGATTGCAGAGCGGTCTAAGGCGTTGCGTTCAGGTCGCAGTCTCCCCTGGAGGCGTGGGTTCGAATCCCACCTCAGACAGAGCCCATTGAAAGTACCAAGCAAGAACAGAGCAAACACAGTCAAGAGAGCATTACCAGATGATAAGATGGCAGAGCGGTCTCAGGCGTTGCGTTCAGGTCGCAGTCTCCCCAGGAGGCGTGGGTTCGAATCCCACCTCAGACAGAGCCCATTGAAAGTACCAAGCAAGAACAAAGCAAACACATTCAAGAGAGCATTACCAGGTGCCAGGATGGCGGAGCGGTCTAAGGCGTTGCGTTCAGGTCGCAGTCTCCCCAGGAGGCGTGGGTTCGAATCCCGCCTCAGACAGAGCCCATTGAAAGTACCAAGCAAGAACAAAGCAAGCACATTCAAGAGAGCATTACCAGGTGCCAGGATGGCGGAGCGGTCTAAGGCGTTGTGTTCAGGTCGCAGTCTCCCCAGGAGGCGTGGGTTTGAATCCCACCTCAGACAGTACCCATTGAAAGTACCAAGCAAGAACAAAGGAAACACGGTCAAGAGAGCATTACCAGTTGCCAGGATGGCGGAGCGGTCTAAGGCGTTGCGTTCAGGTCGCAGTCTCCCCAGGAGGCGTGGGTTCGAATCCCACCTCAGACAGTGCCCATTGAAAGTACCAAGCAAGAACAAAGCAAACACAGTCAAGAGAGCATTACCAGTTGCCAGGATGGCGGAGCGGTCTAAGGCGTTGCGTTCAGGTCGCAGTCTCCCCAGGAGGCGTGGGTTCGAATCCCGCCTCAGAAAGAGCCCATTGAAAGTACCAAGCAAGAACAAAGCAAACACAGTCAAGAGAGCAGTACCAGTTGCCAGGATTGCAGAGCGGTCTAAGGCGTTGCGTTCAGGTCGCAGTCTCCCCTGGAGGCGTGGGTTCGAATACCGCCTCAGACAGAGCCCATTGAAAGTACCAAGCAAAAACAAAGCAAACACAGTCAAGAGAGCATTACCAGGTGCCAGGATGGCGGAGCGGTCTAAGGCGTTGCGTTCAGGTCGCAGTCTCCCCAGGAGGCGTGGGTTCGAATCCCACCTCAGACAGTGCCCATTGAAAGTACCAAGCAAGAACAAAGTAAACACAGTCAAGAGAGCATTACCAGTTGCCAGGATGGCGGAGCGGTCTAAAGCGTTGCGTTCAGGTCGCAGTCTCCCCAGGAAGCGTGGGTTCGAATCCCACCTCAGACAGAGCCCATTGAAAGTACCAAGCAAGAACAAAGCAAACACATTCAAGAGAGCATTACCAGGTGCCAGGATGGCGGAGCGGTCTAAGGCGTTGCGTTCAGGTCGCAGTCTCCCCAGGAGGCGTGGGTTCGAATCCCGCCTCAGACAGAGCCCATTGAAAGTACCAAGCAAGAACAAAGCAAGCACATTCAAGAGAGCATTACCAGGTGCCAGGATGGCGGAGCGGTCTAGGCGTTGTGTTCAGGTCGCAGTCTCCCCAGGAGGCGTGGGTTTGAATCCCACCTCAGACAGTACCCATTGAAAGTACCAAGCAAGAACAAAGGAAACACGGTCAAGAGAGCATTACCAGTTGCCAGGATGGCGGAGCGGTCTAAGGCGTTGCGTTCAGGTCGCAGTCTCCCCAGGAGGCGTGGGTTCGAATCCCACCTCAGACAGTGCCCATTGAAAGTACCAAGCAAGAACAAAGCAAACACAGTCAAGAGAGCATTACCAGTTGCCAGGATGGCGGAGCGGTCTAAGGCGTTGCGTTCAGGTCGCAGTCTCCCCAGGAGGCGTGGGTTCGAATCCCGCCTCAGACAGAGCCCATTGAAAGTACCAAGCAAGAACAAAGCAAGCACATTCAAGAGAGCATTACCAGGTGCCAGGATGGCGTTGCGGTCTAAGGCGTTGTGTTCAGGTCGCAGTCTCCCCAGGAGGCGTGGGTTTGAATCCGACCTCAGACAGTACCCATTGAAAGTACCAAGCAAGAACAAAGGAAACACGGTCAAGAGAGCATTACCAGTTGCCAGGATTGCGGAGCGGTCTAAGGCGTTGCGTTCAGGTCGCAGTCTCCCCAGGAGGCGTGGGTTCGAATCCCACCTCAGACAGTGCCCAATAAAAGTACCAAGCAAGAACAAAGCAAACACAGTCAAGAGAGCATTACCAGTTGCCAGGATGGCGGAGCGGTCTAAGGCGTTGCGTTCAGGTCGCAGTCTCCCCAGGAGGCGTGGGTTCGAATCCCGCCTCAGACAGAGCCCATTGAAAGTACCAAGCAAGAACAAAGCAAACACATTCAAGAGAGCATTACCAGGTGCCAGGATGGCGGAGCGGTCTAAGGCGTTGCGTTCAGGTCGCAGTCTCCCCAGGAGGCGTGGGTTGAATCCCGCCTCAGACAGAGCCCATTGAAAGTACCAAGCAATAACAAAGGAAACACGGTCAAGAGAGCATTACCAGTTGCCAGGATGGCGGAGCGGTCTAAGGCGTTGCGTTCAGGTCGCAGTCTCCCCTGGAGGCGTGGGTTCGAATCCCGCCTCAGACAGAGCCCATTGAAAGTACCAAGCAAAAACAAAGCAAACACATTCAAGAGAGCATTACCAGGTGCCAGGATGGCGGAGCGGTCTAAGGCGTTGCGTTCAGGTCGCAGTCTCCCCAGGAGGCGTGGGTTCGAATCCCGCCTCAGACAGAGCCCATTGAAAGTACCAAGTAAGAACAAAGCAAACACATTCAAGAGAGCATTACCAGTTGCCAGGATTGCAGAGCGGTCTAAGGCGCTGCGTTCAGGTCGCAGTCTCCCCAGGAGGCGTGGGTTCGAATCCCGCCTCAGACAGAGCCCATTGAAAGTACCAAGCAATAACAAAGGAAACACGGTCAAGAGAGCATTACCAGTTGCCAGGATGGCGGAGCGGTCTAAGGCGTTGCGTTCAGGTCGCAGTCTCCCCAGGAGGCGTGTGTTCGAATCCCACCTCAGACAGAGCCCATTGAAAGTACCAAGCAATAACAAAGGAAACACGGTCAAGAGAGCATTACCAGTTGCCAGGATGGCGGTGCGGTCTAAGGCGTTGCGTTCAGGTCGCAGTCTCCCCAGGAGGCGTGGGTTCGAATCCCACCTCAGACAGAGCCCATTGAAAGTACCAAGCAAGAACAAAGCAAACACAGTCAAGAGAGCATTACCAGTTGCCAGGATGGTGGAGCGGTCTAAGGCGTTGCGTTCAGGTCGCAGTCTCCCCAGGAGGCGTGGGTTCGAATCCCACCTCAGACAGTGCCCATTGAAACTACAAAGCAAGAACAAAGCAAACACAGTCAAGAGAGCATTACCAGTTGCCAGGATGGCGGAGCGGTCTAAGGCGTTGCGTTCAGGTCGCAGTCTCCCAAGGAGGCGTGGGTTCGAATCCCACCTCAGACAGAGCCCATTGAATGTACCAAGCAAGAACAAAGCAAACACATTCAAGAGAGCATTACCAGGTGCCAGGTTGGCGGAGCGGTCTAAGGCGTTGCGTTCAGGTCGCAGTCTCCCCAGGAGGCGTGGGTTCGAATCCCACCTCAGACAGAGCCCATTGAATGTACCAAGCAAGAACAAAGCAAACACATTCAAGAGAGCTTTACCAGGTGCCAGGATGGCGGAGCGGTCTAAGGCGTTGCGTTCAGGTCGCAGTCTCCCCAGGAGGCGTGGGTTCGAATCCCACCTCAGACAGAGCCCATTGAAAGTACCAAGCAAGAACAAAGCAAACACAGTAAAGAGAGCATTACCAGTTGCCAGGATGGCGGAGCGTTCTAAGGCGTTGCGTTCAGGTCGCAGTCTCCCCAGGAGGTGTGGGTTCGAATCCCGCCTCAGACAGAGCCCATTGAAAGTACCAAGCAAGAACAAAGCCAACACATTCAAGAGAGCATTACCAGGTGCCAGGATGGCGGAGCGGTCTAAGGCGTTGCGTTCAGGTCGCAGTCTCCCCAGGAGGCGTGGGTTCGAATCCCGCCTCAGAAAGAGCCCATTGAAAGTACCAAGCAAGAACAAAGCAAACACAGTGAAGAGAGCATTACCAGTTGCCAGGATTGCAGAGCGGTCTAAGGCGTTGCGTTCAGGTCGCAGTCTCCCCTGGAGGCGTGGGTTCGAATCCCACCTCAGACAGAGCCCATTGAAAGTACCAAGCAAGAACAGAGCAAACACAGTCAAGAGAGCATTACCAGATGATAAGATGGCAGAGCGGTCTCAGGCGTTGCGTTCAGGTCGCAGTCTCCCCAGGAGGCGTGGGTTCGAATCCCACCTCAGACAGAGCCCATTAAAAGTACCAAGCAAGAACAAAGCAAACACATTCAAGAGAGCATTACCAGGTGCCAGGATGGCGGAGCGGTCTAAGGCGTTGCGTTCAGGTCGCAGTCTCCCCAGGAGGCGTGGGTTCGAATCCCGCCTCAGACAGAGCCCATTGAAAGTACCAAGCAAGAACAAAGCAAGCACATTCAAGAGAGCATTACCAGGTGCCAGGATGGCGGAGCGGTCTAAGGCGTTGTGTTCAGGTCGCAGTCTCCCCAGGAGGCGTGGGTTTGAATCCCACCTCAGACAGTACCCATTGAAAGTACCAAGCAAGAACAAAGGAAACACGGTCAAGAGAGCATTACCAGTTGCCAGGATGGCGGAGCGGTCTAAGGCGTTGCGTTCAGGTCGCAGTCTCCCCAGGAGGCGTGGGTTCGAATCCCACCTCAGACAGTGCCCATTGAAAGTACCAAGCAAGAACAAAGCAAACACAGTCAAGAGAGCATTACCAGTTGCCAGGATGGCGGAGCGGTCTAAGGCGTTGCGTTCAGGTCGCAGTCTCCCCAGGAGGCGTGGGTTCGAATCCCGCCTCAGACAGAGCCCATTGAAAGTACCAAGCAAGAACAAAGCAAGCACATTCAAGAGAGCATTACCAGGTGCCAGGATGGCGGAGCGGTCTAAGGCGTTGCGTTCAGGTCGCAGTCTCCCCAGGAGGCGTGGGTTCGAATCCCGCCTCAGAAAGAGCCCATTGAAAGTACCAAGCAAGAACAAAGCAAACACAGTCAAGAGAGCAGTACCAGTTGCCAGGATTGCAGAGCGGTCTAAGGCGTTGCGTTCAGGTCGCAGTCTCCCCTGGAGGCGTGGGTTCGAATACCGCCTCAGACAGAGCCCATTGAAAGTACCAAGCAAAAACAAAGCAAACACAGTCAAGAGAGCATTACCAGGTGCCAGGATGGCGGAGCGGTCTAAGGCATTGCGTTCAGGTCGCAGTCTCCCCAGGAGGCGTGGGTTCGAATCCCACCTCAGACAGTGCCCATTGAAAGTACCAAGCAAGAACAAAGTAAACACAGTCAAGAGAGCATTACCAGTTGCCAGGATGGCGGAGCGGTCTAAAGCGTTGCGTTCAGGTCGCAGTCTCCCCAGGAAGCGTGGGTTCGAATCCCACCTCAGACAGAGCCCATTGAAAGTACCAAGCAAGAACAAAGCAAACACATTCAAGAGAGCATTACCAGGTGCCAGGATGGCGGAGCGGTCTAAGGCGTTGCGTTCAGGTCGCAGTCTCCCCAGGAGGCGTGGGTTCGAATCCCGCCTCAGACAGAGCCCATTGAAAGTACCAAGCAAGAACAAAGCAAGCACATTCAAGAGAGCATTACCAGGTGCCAGGATGGCGGAGCGGTCTAGGCGTTGTGTTCAGGTCGCAGTCTCCCCAGGAGGCGTGGGTTTGAATCCCACCTCAGACAGTACCCATTGAAAGTACCAAGCAAGAACAAAGGAAACACGGTCAAGAGAGCATTACCAGTTGCCAGGATGGCGGAGCGGTCTAAGGCGTTGCGTTCAGGTCGCAGTCTCCCCAGGAGGCGTGGGTTCGAATCCCACCTCAGACAGTGCCCATTGAAAGTACCAAGCAAGAACAAAGCAAACACAGTCAAGAGAGCATTACCAGTTGCCAGGATGGCGGAGCGGTCTAAGGCGTTGCGTTCAGGTCGCAGTCTCCCCAGGAGGCGTGGGTTCGAATCCCGCCTCAGACAGAGCCCATTGAAAGTACCAAGCAAGAACAAAGCAAGCACATTCAAGAGAGCATTACCAGGTGCCAGGATGGCGTTGCGGTCTAAGGCGTTGTGTTCAGGTCGCAGTCTCCCCAGGAGGCGTGGGTTTGAATCCCACCTCAGACAGTACCCATTGAAAGTACCAAGCAAGAACAAAGGAAACACGGTCAAGAGAGCATTACCAGTTGCCAGGATTGCGGAGCGGTCTAAGGCGTTGCGTTCAGGTCGCAGTCTCCCCAGGAGGCGTGGGTTCGAATCCCACCTCAGACAGTGCCCAATAAAAGTACCAAGCAAGAACAAAGCAAACACAGTCAAGAGAGCATTACCAGTTGCCAGGATGGCGGAGCGGTCTAAGGCGCTGCGTTCAGGTCGCAGTCTCCCCAGGAGGCGTGGGTTCGAATCCCACCTCAGACAGAGCCCATTGAAAGTACCAAGCAAGAACAAAGCAAACACAGTCAAGAGAGCATTACCAGTTGCCAGGATGGTGGAGCGGTCTAAGGCGTTGCGTTCAGGTCGCAGTCTCCCCAGGAGGCGTGGGTTCGAATCCCACCTCAGACAGTGCCCATTGAAACTACAAAGCAAGAACAAAGCAAACACAGTCAAGAGAGCATTACCAGTTGCCAGGATGGCGGAGCGGTCTAAGGCGTTGCGTTCAGGTCGCAGTCTCCCAAGGAGGCGTGGGTTCGAATCCCACCTCAGACAGAGCCCATTGAATGTACCAAGCAAGAACAAAGCAAACACATTCAAGAGAGCATTACCAGGTGCCAGGTTGGCGGAGCGGTCTAAGGCGTTGCGTTCAGGTCGCAGTCTCCCCAGGAGGCGTGGGTTCGAATCCCACCTCAGACAGAGCCCATTGAATGTACCAAGCAAGAACAAAGCAAACACATTCAAGAGAGCTTTACCAGGTGCCAGGATGGCGGAGCGGTCTAAGGCGTTGCGTTCAGGTCGCAGTCTCCCCAGGAGGCGTGGGTTCGAATCCCACCTCAGACAGAGCCCATTGAAAGTACCAAGCAAGAACAAAGCAAACACAGTAAAGAGAGCATTACCAGTTGCCAGGATGGCGGAGCGTTCTAAGGCGTTGCGTTCAGGTCGCAGTCTCCCCAGGAGGTGTGGGTTCGAATCCCGCCTCAGACAGAGCCCATTGAAAGTACCAAGCAAGAACAAAGCCAACACATTCAAGAGAGCATTACCAGGTGCCAGGATGGCGGAGCGGTCTAAGGCGTTGCGTTCAGGTCGCAGTCTCCCCAGGAGGCGTGGGTTCGAATCCCGCCTCAGAAAGAGCCCATTGAAAGTACCAAGCAAGAACAAAGCAAACACAGTGAAGAGAGCATTACCAGTTGCCAGGATTGCAGAGCGGTCTAAGGCGTTGCGTTCAGGTCGCAGTCTCCCCTGGAGGCGTGGGTTCGAATCCCACCTCAGACAGAGCCCATTGAAAGTACCAAGCAAGAACAGAGCAAACACAGTCAAGAGAGCATTACCAGATGATAAGATGGCAGAGCGGTCTCAGGCGTTGCGTTCAGGTCGCAGTCTCCCCAGGAGGCGTGGGTTCGAATCCCACCTCAGACAGAGCCCATTGAAAGTACCAAGCAAGAACAAAGCAAACACATTCAAGAGAGCATTACCAGGTGCCAGGATGGCGGAGCGGTCTAAGGCGTTGCGTTCAGGTCGCAGTCTCCCCAGGAGGCGTGGGTTCGAATCCCGCCTCAGACAGAGCCCATTGAAAGTACCAAGCAAGAACAAAGCAAGCACATTCAAGAGAGCATTACCAGGTGCCAGGATGGCGGAGCGGTCTAAGGCGTTGTGTTCAGGTCGCAGTCTCCCCAGGAGGCGTGGGTTTGAATCCCACCTCAGACAGTACCCATTGAAAGTACCAAGCAAGAACAAAGGAAACACGGTCAAGAGAGCATTACCAGTTGCCAGGATGGCGGAGCGGTCTAAGGCATTGCGTTCAGGTCACAGTCTCCCCAGGAGGCGTGGGTTCGAATCCCACCTCAGACAGTGCCCATTGAAAGTACCAAGCAAGAACAAAGCAAACACAGTCAAGAGAGCATTACCAGTTGCCAGGATGGCGGAGCGGTCTAAGGCGTTGCGTTCAGGTCGCAGTCTCCCCAGGAGGCGTGGGTTCGAATCCCGCCTCAGACAGAGCCCATTGAAAGTACCAAGCAAGAACAAAGCAAGCACATTCAAGAGAGCATTACCAGGTGCCAGGATGGCGGAGCGGTCTAAGGCGTTGCGTTCAGGTCGCAGTCTCCCCAGGAGGCGTGGGTTCGAATCCCGCCTCAGAAAGAGCCCATTGAAAGTACCAAGCAACAACAAAGCAAACACAGTCAAGAGAGCAGTACCAGTTGCCAGGATTGCAGAGCGGTCTAAGGCGTTGCGTTCAGGTCGCAGTCTCCCCTGGAGGCGTGGGTTCGAATACCGCCTCAGACAGAGCCCATTGAAAGTACCAAGCAAAAACAAAGCAAACACAGTCAAGAGAGCATTACCAGGTGCCAGGATGGCGGAGCGGTCTAAGGCGTTGCGTTCAGGTCGCAGTCTCCCCAGGAGGCGTGGGTTCGAATCCCACCTCAGACAGTGCCCATTGAAAGTACCAAGCAAGAACAAAGTAAACACAGTCAAGAGAGCATTACCAGTTGCCAGGATGGCGGAGCGGTCTAAGGCGTTGCGTTCAGGTCGCAGTCTCCCCAGGAGGCGTGGGTTCGAATCCCACCTCAGACAGTGCCCATTGAAAGTACCAAGCAAGAACAAAGCAAACACAGTCAAGAGAGCATTACCAGTTGCCAGGATGGCGGAGCGGTCTAAGGCGTTGCGTTCAGGTCGCAGTCTCCCCAGGAGGCGTGGGTTCGAATCCCGCCTCAGACAGAGCCCATTGAAAGTACCAAGCAAGAACAAAGCAAGCACATTCAAGAGAGCATTACCAGGTGCCAGGATGGCGTTGCGGTCTAAGGCGTTGTGTTCAGGTCGCAGTCTCCCCAGGAGGCGTGGGTTTGAATCCCACCTCAGACAGTACCCATTGAAAGTACCAAGCAAGAACAAAGGAAACACGGTCAAGAGAGCATTACCAGTTGCCAGGATTGCGGAGCGGTCTAAGGCGTTGCGTTCAGGTCGCAGTCTCCCCAGGAGGCGTGGGTTCGAATCCCACCTCAGACAGTGCCCAATAAAAGTACCAAGCAAGAACAAAGCAAACACAGTCAAGAGAGCATTACCAGTTGCCAGGATGGCGGAGCGGTCTAAGGCGTTGCGTTCAGGTCGCAGTCTCCCCAGGAGGCGTGGGTTCGAATCCCGCCTCAGACAGAGCCCATTGAAAGTACCAAGCAAGAACAAAGCAAACACATTCAAGAGAGCATTACCAGGTGCCAGGATGGCGGAGCGGTCTAAGGCGTTGCGTTCAGGTCGCAGTCTCCCCAGGAGGCGTGGGTTGAATCCCGCCTCAGACAGAGCCCATTGAAAGTACCAAGCAATAACAAAGGAAACACGGTCAAGAGAGCATTACCAGTTGCCAGGATGGCGGAGCGGTCTAAGGCGTTGCGTTCAGGTCGCAGTCTCCCCTGGAGGCGTGGGTTCGAATCCCGCCTCAGACAGAGCCCATTGAAAGTACCAAGCAAAAACAAAGCAAACACATTCAAGAGAGCATTACCAGGTGCCAGGATGGCGGAGCGGTCTAAGGCGTTGCGTTCAGGTCGCAGTCTCCCCAGGAGGCGTGGGTTCGAATCCCGCCTCAGACAGAGCCCATTGAAAGTACCAAGTAAGAACAAAGCAAACACATTCAAGAGAGCATTACCAGTTGCCAGGATTGCAGAGCGGTCTAAGGCGCTGCGTTCAGGTCGCAGTCTCCCCAGGAGGCGTGGGTTCGAATCCCGCCTCAGACAGAGCCCATTGAAAGTACCAAGCAATAACAAAGGAAACACGGTCAAGAGAGCATTACCAGTTGCCAGGATGGCGGAGCGGTCTAAGGCGTTGCGTTCAGGTCGCAGTCTCCCCAGGAGGCGTGTGTTCGAATCCCACCTCAGACAGAGCCCATTGAAAGTACCAAGCAATAACAAAGGAAACACGGTCAAGAGAGCATTACCAGTTGCCAGGATGGCGGTGCGGTCTAAGGCGTTGCGTTCAGGTCGCAGTCTCCCCAGGAGGCGTGGGTTCGAATCCCACCTCAGACAGAGCCCATTGAAAGTACCAAGCAAGAACAAAGCAAACACAGTCAAGAGAGCATTACCAGTTGCCAGGATGGTGGAGCGGTCTAAGGCGTTGCGTTCAGGTCGCAGTCTCCCCAGGAGGCGTGGGTTCGAATCCCACCTCAGACAGTGCCCATTGAAACTACAAAGCAAGAACAAAGCAAACACAGTCAAGAGAGCATTACCAGTTGCCAGGATGGCGGAGCGGTCTAAGGCGTTGCGTTCAGGTCGCAGTCTCCCAAGGAGGCGTGGGTTCGAATCCCACCTCAGACAGAGCACATTGAATGTACCAAGCAAGAACAAAGCAAACACATTCAAGAGAGCATTACCAGGTGCCAGGTTGGCGGAGCGGTCTAAGGCGTTGCGTTCAGGTCGCAGTCTCCCCAGGAGGCGTGGGTTCGAATCCCACCTCAGACAGAGCCCATTGAATGTACCAAGCAAGAACAAAGCAAACACATTCAAGAGAGCTTTACCAGGTGCCAGGATGGCGGAGCGGTCTAAGGCGTTGCGTTCAGGTCGCAGTCTCCCCAGGAGGCGTGGGTTCGAATCCCACCTCAGACAGAGCCCATTGAAAGTACCAAGCAAGAACAAAGCAAACACAGTAAAGAGAGCATTACCAGTTGCCAGGATGGCGGAGCGTTCTAAGGCGTTGCGTTCAGGTCGCAGTCTCCCCAGGAGGTGTGGGTTCGAATCCCGCCTCAGACAGAGCCCATTGAAAGTACCAAGCAAGAACAAAGCCAACACATTCAAGAGAGCATTACCAGGTGCCAGGATGGCGGAGCGGTCTAAGGCGTTGCGTTCAGGTCGCAGTCTCCCCAGGAGGCGTGGGTTCGAATCCCGCCTCAGAAAGAGCCCATTGAAAGTACCAAGCAAGAACAAAGCAAACACAGTGAAGAGAGCATTACCAGTTGCCAGGATTGCAGAGCGGTCTAAGGCGTTGCGTTCAGGTCGCAGTCTCCCCTGGAGGCGTGGGTTCGAATCCCACCTCAGACAGAGCCCATTGAAAGTACCAAGCAAGAACAGAGCAAACACAGTCAAGAGAGCATTACCAGATGATAAGATGGCAGAGCGGTCTCAGGCGTTGCGTTCAGGTCGCAGTCTCCCCAGGAGGCGTGGGTTCGAATCCCACCTCAGACAGAGCCCATTAAAAGTACCAAGCAAGAACAAAGCAAACACATTCAAGAGAGCATTACCAGGTGCCAGGATGGCGGAGCGGTCTAAGGCGTTGCGTTCAGGTCGCAGTCTCCCCAGGAGGCGTGGGTTCGAATCCCGCCTCAGACAGAGCCCATTGAAAGTACCAAGCAAGAACAAAGCAAGCACATTCAAGAGAGCATTACCAGGTGCCAGGATGGCGGAGCGGTCTAAGGCGTTGTGTTCAGGTCGCAGTCTCCCCAGGAGGCGTGGGTTTGAATCCCACCTCAGACAGTACCCATTGAAAGTACCAAGCAAGAACAAAGGAAACACGGTCAAGAGAGCATTACCAGTTGCCAGGATGGCGGAGCGGTCTAAGGCGTTGCGTTCAGGTCGCAGTCTCCCCAGGAGGCGTGGGTTCGAATCCCACCTCAGACAGTGCCCATTGAAAGTACCAAGCAAGAACAAAGCAAACACAGTCAAGAGAGCATTACCAGTTGCCAGGATGGCGGAGCGGTCTAAGGCGTTGCGTTCAGGTCGCAGTCTCCCCAGGAGGCGTGGGTTCGAATCCCGCCTCAGACAGAGCCCATTGAAAGTACCAAGCAAGAACAAAGCAAGCACATTCAAGAGAGCATTACCAGGTGCCAGGATGGCGGAGCGGTCTAAGGCGTTGCGTTCAGGTCGCAGTCTCCCCAGGAGGCGTGGGTTCGAATCCCGCCTCAGAAAGAGCCCATTGAAAGTACCAAGCAAGAACAAAGCAAACACAGTCAAGAGAGCAGTACCAGTTGCCAGGATTGCAGAGCGGTCTAAGGCGTTGCGTTCAGGTCGCAGTCTCCCCTGGAGGCGTGGGTTCGAATACCGCCTCAGACAGAGCCCATTGAAAGTACCAAGCAAAAACAAAGCAAACACAGTCAAGAGAGCATTACCAGGTGCCAGGATGGCGGAGCGGTCTAAGGCGTTGCGTTCAGGTCGCAGTCTCCCCAGGAGGCGTGGGTTCGAATCCCACCTCAGACAGTGCCCATTGAAAGTACCAAGCAAGAACAAAGTAAACACAGTCAAGAGAGCATTACCAGTTGCCAGGATGGCGGAGCGGTCTAAAGCGTTGCGTTCAGGTCGCAGTCTCCCCAGGAAGCGTGGGTTCGAATCCCACCTCAGACAGAGCCCATTGAAAGTACCAAGCAAGAACAAAGCAAACACATTCAAGAGAGCATTACCAGGTGCCAGGATGGCGGAGCGGTCTAAGGCGTTGCGTTCAGGTCGCAGTCTCCCCAGGAGGCGTGGGTTCGAATCCCGCCTCAGACAGAGCCCATTGAAAGTACCAAGCAAGAACAAAGCAAGCACATTCAAGAGAGCATTACCAGGTGCCAGGATGGCGGAGCGGTCTAGGCGTTGTGTTCAGGTCGCAGTCTCCCCAGGAGGCGTGGGTTTGAATCCCACCTCAGACAGTACCCATTGAAAGTACCAAGCAAGAACAAAGGAAACACGGTCAAGAGAGCATTACCAGTTGCCAGGATGGCGGAGCGGTCTAAGGCGTTGCGTTCAGGTCGCAGTCTCCCCAGGAGGCGTGGGTTCGAATCCCACCTCAGACAGTGCCCATTGAAAGTACCAAGCAAGAACAAAGCAAACACAGTCAAGAGAGCATTACCAGTTGCCAGGATGGCGGAGCGGTCTAAGGCGTTGCGTTCAGGTCGCAGTCTCCCCAGGAGGCGTGGGTTCGAATCCCGCCTCAGACAGAGCCCATTGAAAGTACCAAGCAAGAACAAAGCAAGCACATTCAAGAGAGCATTACCAGGTGCCAGGATGGCGTTGCGGTCTAAGGCGTTGTGTTCAGGTCGCAGTCTCCCCAGGAGGCGTGGGTTTGAATCCCACCTCAGACAGTACCCATTGAAAGTACCAAGCAAGAACAAAGGAAACACGGTCAAGAGAGCATTACCAGTTGCCAGGATTGCGGAGCGGTCTAAGGCGTTGCGTTCAGGTCGCAGTCTCCCCAGGAGGCGTGGGTTCGAATCCCACCTCAGACAGTGCCCAATAAATGTACCAAGCAAGAACAAAGCAAACACAGTCAAGAGAGCATTACCAGTTGCCAGGATGGCGGAGCGGTCTAAGGCGTTGCGTTCAGGTCGCAGTCTCCCCAGGATGCGTGGGTTCGAATCCCGCCTCAGACAGAGCCCATTGAAAGTACCAAGCAAGAACAAAGCAAACACATTCAAGAGAGCATTACCAGGTGCCAGGATGGCGGAGCGGTCTAAGGCGTTGCGTTCAGGTCGCAGTCTCCCCAGGAGGCGTGGGTTGAATCCCGCCTCAGACAGAGCCCATTGAAAGTACCAAGCAATAACAAAGGAAACACGGTCAAGAGAGCATTACCAGTTGCCAGGATGGCGGAGCGGTCTAAGGCGTTGCGTTCAGGTCGCAGTCTCCCCTGGAGGCGTGGGTTCGAATCCCGCCTCAGACAGAGCCCATTGAAAGTACCAAGCAAAAACAAAGCAAACACATTCAAGAGAGCATTACCAGGTGCCAGGATGGCGGAGCGGTCTAAGGCGTTGCGTTCAGGTCGCAGTCTCCCCAGGAGGCGTGGGTTCGAATCCCGCCTCAGACAGAGCCCATTGAAAGTACCAAGTAAGAACAAAGCAAACACATTCAAGAGAGCATTACCAGTTGCCAGGATGGCGGAGCGGTCTAAGGCGTTGCGTTCAGGTCGCAGTCTCCCCAGGAGGCGTGTGTTCGAATCCCACCTCAGACAGAGCCCATTGAAAGTACCAAGCAATAACAAAGGAAACACGGTCAAGAGAGCATTACCAGTTGCCAGGATGGCGGTGCGGTCTAAGGCGTTGCGTTCAGGTCGCAGTCTCCCCAGGAGGCGTGGGTTCGAATCCCACCTCAGACAGAGCCCATTGAAAGTACCAAGCAAGAACAGCGCAAACACAGTCAAGAGAGCATTACCAGATGATAAGATGGCAGAGCGGTCTCAGGCGTTGCGTTCAGGTCGCAGTCTCCCCAGGAGGCGTGGGTTCGAATCCCACCTCAGACAGTGCCCATTGAAAGTACCAAGCAAGAACAAAGCAAACACAGTCAAGAGAGCATTACCAGTTGCCAGGATGGCGAAACGGTCTAAGGCGTTGCGTTCAGGTCGCAGTCTCCCCAGGAGGCGTGGGTTCGAATCCCACCTCAGACAGTGCCCATTGAAAGTACCCAGCAAGAACAAAGCAAACACAGTCAAGAGAGCATTACCAGTTGCCAGGATGGCGGAGCGGTCAAAGGTGTTGCGTTCAGGTCGCAGTCTCCCCAGGAGGCGTGGGTTCGAATCCCACCTCAGACAGAGCCCATTGAAAGTACCAAGCAAGAACAAAGCAAACACAGTCAAGAGAGCATTACCAGTTGCCAGGATGGTGGAGCGGTCTAAGGCGTTGCGTTCAGGTCGCAGTCTCCCCAGGAGGCGTGGGTTCGAATCCCACCTCAGACAGTGCCCATTGAAACTACAAAGCAAGAACAAAGCAAACACAGTCAAGAGAGCATTACCAGTTGCCAGGATGGCGGAGCGGTCTAAGGCGTTGCGTTCAGGTCGCAGTCTCCCAAGGAGGCGTGGGTTCGAATCCCTCCTCAGACAGAGCCCATTGAATGTACCAAGCAAGAACAAAGAAAACACATTCAAGAGAGCATTACCAGGTGCCAGGTTGGCGGAGCGGTCTAAGGCGTTGCGTTCAGGTCGCAGTCTCCCCAGGAGGCGTGGGTTCGAATCCCACCTCAGACAGAGCCCATTGAATGTACCAAGCAAGAACAAAGCAAACACATTCAAGAGAGCTTTACCAGGTGCCAGGATGGCGGAGCGGTCTAAGGCGTTGCGTTCAGGTCGCAGTCTCCCCAGGAGGCGTGGGTTCGAATCCCACCTCAGACAGAGCCCATTGAAAGTACCAAGCAAGAACAAAGGAAACACAGCAAAGAGAGAGCATTACCAGGTGCCAGGATGGCGGAGCGGTCTAAGGCGTTGCGTTGAGGTCGCAGTCTCCCCAGGAGGCGTGGGTTCGAACCCCACCTCAGACAGTGCCCATTGAAACTACCAAGCAAGAACAAAGCAAACACAGTCAAGAGAGCATTACCAGTTGCCTGGATGGCGGAGCGGTCTAAGGCGTTGAGTTCAGGTCGCAGTCTCCCAAGGAGGCGTGGGTTCGAATCCCACCTCAGACAGAGCCCATTGAATGTACCAAGCAAGAACAAAGCAAACACATTCAAGAGAGCATTACCAGGTGCCAGGATGGCGGAGCGGTCAAAGGCGTTGCGTTCAGGTCGCAGTCTCCCCAGGAGGCGTGGGTTCGAATCCCACCTCAGACAGAGCCCATTGAAAGTACCAAGCAAGAACAAAGCAAACACATTCAAGAGAGCATTACCAGGTGCCAGGATGGCGGAGCGGTCTAAGGCGTTGCGTTCAGGTCGCAGTCTCCCCAGGAGGCGTGGGTTCGAATCCCACCTCAGACAGTGCCCATTGAAAGTACCAAGCAAGAACAAAGCAAACACAGTCAAGAGAGCATTACGATGGCGGAGCGGTCTAAGGCGTTGCGTTCAGGTCGCAGTCTCCCCAGGAGGCGTGTGTTCGAATCCCACCTCAGACAGAGCCCATTGAAAGTACCAAGCAAAAACAAAGGAAACACGGTCAAGAGAGCATTACCAGTTGCCAGGATGGCGGAGCGGTCTAAGGCGTTGCGTTCAGGTCGCAGTCTCCCCAGGAGGCGTGGGTTCGAATCCCACCTCAGACAGAGCCCATTGAAAGTACCAAGCAAGAACAGAGCAAACACAGTCAAGAGAGCATTACCAGATGATAAGATGGCAGAGCGGTCTCAGGCGTTGCGTTCAGGTCGCAGTCTCCCCAGGAGGCGTGGGTTTGAATCCCACCTCAGACAGTGCCCATTGAAAGTACCAAGCAAGAACAAAGCAAACACATTCAAGAGAGCATTACCAGTTGCCAGGATGGCGGAACGGTCTAAGGCGTTGCGTTCAGGTCGCAGTCTCCCCAGGAGGCGTGGGTTCGAATCCCACCTCAGACAGTGCCCATTGAAAGTACCAAGCAAGAACAAAGCAAACACAGTCAAGAGAGCATTACCAGTTGCCAGGATGGCGGAGCGGTCTAAGGCGTTGCGTTCAGGTCGCAGTCTCCCCAGGAGGCGTGGGTTCGAATCCCGCCTCAGACAGAGCCCATTGAAAGTACCAAGCAAGAACAAAGCAAACACATTCAAGAGAGCATTACCAGGTGCCAGGATGGCGGAGCGGTCTAAGGCATTGCGTTCAGGTCGCAGTCTCCCCAGGAGGCGTGGGTTCGAATCCCGCCTCAGAAAGAGCCCATTGAAAGTACCAAGCAAGAACAAAGCAAACACAGTCAAGAGAGCATTACCAGTTGCCAGGATTGCAGAGCGGTCTAAGGCGCTGCGTTCAGGTCGCAGTCTCCCCAGGAGGCGTGGGTTCGAATCCCGCCTCAGACAGAGCCCATTGAAAGTACCAAGCAATAACAAAGGAAACACGGTCAAGAGAGCATTACCAGTTGCCAGGATGGCGGAGCGGTCTAAGGCGTTGCGTTCAGGTCGCAGTCTCCCCAGGAGGCGTGTGTTCGAATCACACCTCAGACAGAGCCCATTGAAAGTACCAAGCAATAACAAAGGAAACACGGTCAAGAGAGCATTACCAGTTGCCAGGATGGCGGTGCGGTCTAAGGCGTTGCGTTCAGGTCGCAGTCTCCCCAGGAGGCGTGGGTTCGAATCCCACCTCAGACAGAGCCCATTGAAAGTACCAAGCAAGAACAGCGCAAACACAGTCAAGAGAGCATTACCAGATGATAAGATGGCAGAGCGGTCTCAGGCGTTGCGTTCAGGTCGCAGTCTCCCCAGGAGGCGTGGGTTCGAATCCCACCTCAGACAGTGCCCATTGAAAGTACCAAGCAAGAACAAAGCAAACACAGTCAAGAGAGCATTACCAGTTGCCAGGATGGCGGAGCGGTCAAAGGTGTTGCGTTCAGGTCGCAGTCTCCCCAGGAGGCGTGGGTTCGAATCCCACCTCAGACAGAGCCCATTGAAAGTACCAAGCAAGAACAAAGCAAACGCAGTCAAGAGAGCATTACCAGTTGACAGGATGGTGGAGCGGTCTAAGGCGTTGCGTTCAGGTCGCAGTCTCCCCAGGAGGCGTGGGTTCGAATCCCACCTCAGACAGTGCCCATTGAAACTACAAAGCAAGAACAAAGCAAACACAGTCAAGAGAGCATTACGAGTTGCCAGGATGGCGGAGCGGTCTAAGGCGTTGCGTTCAGGTCGCAGTCTCCCAAGGAGGCGTGGGTTCGAATCCCACCTCAGACAGAGCCCATTGAATGTACCAAGCAAGAACAAAGAAAACACATTCAAGAGAGCATTACCAGGTGCCAGGTTGGCGGAGCGGTCTAAGGCGTTGCGTTCAGGTCGCAGTCTCCCCAGGAGGCGTGGGTTCGAATCCCACCTCAGACAGAGCCCATTGAATGTACCAAGCAAGAACAAAGCAAACACATTCAAGAGAGCTTTACCAGGTGCCAGGATGGCGGAGCGGTCTAAGGCGTTGCGTTCAGGTCGCAGTCTCCCCAGGAGGCGTGGGTTCGAATCCCACCTCAGACAGAGCCCATTGAAAGTACCAAGCAAGAACAAAGGAAACACAGCAAAGAGAGAGCATTACCAGGTGCCAGGATGGCGGAGCGGTCTAAGGCGTTGCGTTCAGGTCGCAGTCTCTCCAGGAGGCGTGGGTTCGAATCCCGCCTCAGACAGTGCCCATTGAAAGTACCAAGCAAGAACAAAGCAAACACAGTAAAGAGAGCATTACCAGTTGCCAGGATGGCGGAGCGTTCTAAGGCGTTGCGTTCAGGTCGCAGTCTCCCCAGGAGGTGTGGGTTCGAATCCCGCCTCAGACAGAGCCCATTGAAAGTACCAAGCAAGAACAAAGCCAACACATTCAAGAGAGCATTACCAGGTGCCAGGATGGCGGAGCGGTCTAAGGCGTTGCGTTCAGGTCGCAGTCTCCCCAGGAGGCGTGGGTTCGAATCCCGCCTCAGAAAGAGCCCATTGAAAGTACCAAGCAAGAACAAAGCAAACACAGTCAAGAGAGCATTACCAGTTGCCAGGATTGCAGAGCGGTCTAAGGCGTTGCGTTCAGGTCGCAGTCTCCCCTGGAGGCGTGGGTTCGAATCCCGCCTCAGACAGAGCCCATTGAAAGTACCAAGCAAAAACAAAGCAAACACGGTCAAGAGAGCATTACCAGTTGCCAGGATGGCGGAGCGGTCTAAGGCGCTGCGTTCAGGTCGCAGTCTCCCCAGGAGGCGTGGGTTCGAATCCCGCCTCAGACAGAGCCCATTGAAAGTACCAAGCAATAACAAAGGAAACACGGTCAAGAGAGCATTACCAGTTGCCAGGATGGCGGAGCGGTCTAAGGCGTTGCGTTCAGGTCGCAGTCTCCCCAGGAGGCGTGGGTTCGAATCCCACCTCAGACAGTGCCCATTGAAAGTACCAAGCAAGAACAAAGCAAACACAGTCAAGAGAGCATTACCAGATGATAAGATGGCAGAGCGGTCTCAGGCGCTGCGTTCAGGTCGCAGTCTCCCCAGGAGGCGTGGGTTCGAATCCCGCCTCAGACAGAGCCCATTGAAAGTACCAAGCAATAACAAAGGAAACACGGTCAAGAGAGCATTACCAGTTGCCAGGATGGCGGAGCGGTCTAAGGCGTTGCGTTCAGGTCGCAGTCTCCCCAGGAGGCGTGTGTTCGAATCACACCTCAGACAGAGCCCATTGAAAGTACCAAGCAATAACAAAGGAAACACGGTCAAGAGAGCATTACCAGTTGCCAGGATGGCGGTGCGGTCTAAGGCGTTGCGTTCAGGTCGCAGTCTCCCCAGGAGGCGTGGGTTCGAATCCCACCTCAGACAGAGCCCATTGAAAGTACCAAGCAAGAACAGCGCAAACACAGTCAAGAGAGCATTACCAGATGATAAGATGGCAGAGCGGTCTCAGGCGTTGCGTTCAGGTCGCAGTCTCCCCAGGAGGCGTGGGTTCGAATCCCACCTCAGACAGTGCCCATTGAAAGTACCAAGCAAGAACAAAGCAAACACAGTCAAGAGAGCATTACCAGTTGCCAGGATGGCGGAGCGGTCAAAGGTGTTGCGTTCAGGTCGCAGTCTCCCCAGGAGGCGTGGGTTCGAATCCCACCTCAGACAGAGCCCATTGAAAGTACCAAGCAAGAACAAAGCAAACGCAGTCAAGAGAGCATTACCAGTTGCCAGGATGGTGGAGCGGTCTAAGGCGTTGCGTTCAGGTCGCAGTCTCCCCAGGAGGCGTGGGTTCGAATCCCACCTCAGACAGTGCCCATTGAAACTACAAAGCAAGAACAAAGCAAACACAGTCAAGAGAGCATTACCAGTTGCCAGGATGGCGGAGCGGTCTAAGGCGTTGCGTTCAGGTCGCAGTCTCCCAAGGAGGCGTGGGTTCGAATCCCACCTCAGACAGAGCCCATTGAATGTACCAAGCAAGAACAAAGAAAACACATTCAAGAGAGCATTACCAGGTGCCAGGTTGGCGGAGCGGTCTAAGGCGTTGCGTTCAGGTCGCAGTCTCCCCAGGAGGCGTGGGTTCGAATCCCACCTCAGACAGAGCCCATTGAATGTACCAAGCAAGAACAAAGCAAACACATTCAAGAGAGCTTTACCAGGTGCCAGGATGGCGGAGCGGTCTAAGGCGTTGCGTTCAGGTCGCAGTCTCCCCAGGAGGCGTGGGTTCGAATCCCACCTCAGACAGAGCCCATTGAAAGTACCAAGCAAGAACAAAGGAAACACAGCAAAGAGAGAGCATTACCAGGTGCCAGGATGGCGGAGCGGTCTAAGGCGTTGCGTTCAGGTCGCAGTCTCTCCAGGAGGCGTGGGTTCGAATCCCGCCTCAGACAGTGCCCATTGAAAGTACCAAGCAAGAACAAAGCAAACACAGTAAAGAGAGCATTACCAGTTGCCAGGATGGCGGAGCGTTCTAAGGCGTTGCGTTCAGGTCGCAGTCTCCCCAGGAGGTGTGGGTTCGAATCCCGCCTCAGACAGAGCCCATTGAAAGTACCAAGCAAGAACAAAGCCAACACATTCAAGAGAGCATTACCAGGTGCCAGGATGGCGGAGCGGTCTAAGGCGTTGCGTTCAGGTCGCAGTCTCCCCAGGAGGCGTGGGTTCGAATCCCGCCTCAGAAAGAGCCCATTGAAAGTACCAAGCAAGAACAAAGCAAACACAGTCAAGAGAGCATTACCAGTTGCCAGGATTGCAGAGCGGTCTAAGGCGTTGCGTTCAGGTCGCAGTCTCCCCTGGAGGCGTGGGTTCGAATCCCGCCTCAGACAGAGCCCATTGAAAGTACCAAGCAAAAACAAAGCAAACACGGTCAAGAGAGCATTACCAGTTGCCAGGATGGCGGAGCGGTCTAAGGCGCTGCGTTCAGGTCGCAGTCTCCCCAGGAGGCGTGGGTTCGAATCCCGCCTCAGACAGAGCCCATTGAAAGTACCAAGCAATAACAAAGGAAACACGGTCAAGAGAGCATTACCAGTTGCCAGGATGGCGGAGCGGTCTAAGGCGTTGCGTTCAGGTCGCAGTCTCCCCAGGAGGCGTGGGTTCGAATCCCACCTCAGACAGTGCCCATTGAAAGTACCAAGCAAGAACAAAGCAAACACAGTCAAGAGAGCATTACCAGATGATAAGATGGCAGAGCGGTCTCAGGCGTTGCGTTCAGGTCACAGTCTCCCCAGGAGGCGTGGGTTTGAATCCCACCTCAGACAGTGCCCATTGAAAGTACCAAGCAAGAACAAAGCAAACACATTCAAGAGAGCATTACCAGTTGCCAGGATGGCGGAACGGTCTAAGGCGTTGCGTTCAGGTCGCAGTCTCCCCAGGAGGCGTGGGTTCGAATCCCACCTCAGACAGTGCCCATTGAAAGTACCAAGCAAGAACAAAGCAAACACAGTCAAGAGAGCATTACCAGTTGCCAGGATGGCGGAGCGGTCTAAGGCGTTGCGTTCAGGTCGCAGTCTCCCCAGGAGGCGTGGGTTCGAATCCCGCCTCAGACAGAGCCCATTGAAAGTACCAAGCAAGAACAAAGCAAACACATTCAAGAGAGCATTACCAGGTGCCAGGATGGCGGAGCGGTCTAAGGCGTTGCGTTCAGGTCGCAGTCTCCCCAGGAGGCGTGGGTTCGAATCCCGCCTCAGAAAGAGCCCATTGAAAGTACCAAGCAAGAACAAAGCAAACACAGTCAAGAGAGCATTATCAGTTGCCAGGATTGCAGAGCGGTCTAAGGCGCTGCGTTCAGGTCGCAGTCTCCCCAGGAGGCGTGGGTTCGAATCCCGCCTCAGACAGAGCCCATTGAAAGTACCAAGCAATAACAAAGGAAACACGGTCAAGAGAGCATTACCAGTTGCCAGGATGGCGGAGCGGTCTAAGGCGTTGCGTTCAGGTCGCAGTCTCACCCGGAGGCGTGTGTTCGAATCCCACCTCAGACAGAGCCCATTGAAAGTACCAAGCAATAACAAAGGAAACACGGTCAAGAGAGCATTACCAGTTGCCAGGATGGCGGTGCGGTCTAAGGCGTTGCGTTCAGGTCGCAGTCTCCCCAGGAGGCGTGGGTTCGAATCCCACCTCAGACAGAGCCCATTGAAAGTACCAAGCAAGAACAGCGCAAACACAGTCAAGAGAGCATTACCAGATGATAAGATGGCAGAGCGGTCTCAGGCGTTGCGTTCAGGTCGCAGTAGCCCCAGGAGGCGTGGGTTCGAATCCCACCTCAGACAGTGCCCATTGAAAGTACCAAGCAAGAACAAAGCAAACACAGTCAAGAGAGCATTACCAGTTGCCAGGATGGCGGAGCGGTCAAAGGTGTTGCGTTCATGCCGCAGTCTCCCCAGGAGGCGTGGGTTCGAATCCCACCTCAGACAGAGCCCATTGAAAGTACCAAGCAAGAACAAAGCAAACACAGTCAAGAGAGCATTACCAGTTGCCAGGATGGTGGAGCGGTCTAAGGCGTTGCGTTCAGGTCGCAGTCTCCCCAGGAGGCGTGGGTTCGAATCCCACCTCAGACAGTGCCCATTGAAACTACAAAGCAAGAACAAAGCAAACACAGTCAAGAGAGCATTACCAGTTGCCAGGATGGCGGAGCGGTCTAAGGCGTTGCGTTCAGGTCGCAGTCTCCCAAGGAGGCGTGGGTTTGAATCCCACCTCAGACAGTACCCATTGAAAGTACCAAGCAAGAACAAAGGAAACACGGTCAAGAGAGCATTACCAGTTGCCAGGATGGCGGAGCGGTCTAAGGCGTTGCGTTCAGGTCGCAGTCTCCCCAGGAGGCGTGGGTTCGAATCCCACCTCAGACAGAGCCCATTGAAAGTACCAAGCAAGAACAGAGCAAACACAGTCAAGAGAGCATTACCAGATGATAAGATGGCAGAGCGGTCTCAGGCGTTGCGTTCAGGTCGCAGTCTCCCCAGGAGGCGTGGGTTTGAATCCCACCTCAGACAGTGCCCATTGAAAGTACCAAGCAAGAACAAAGCAAACACATTCAAGAGAGCATTACCAGTTGCCAGGATGGCGGAACGGTCTAAGGCGTTGCGTTCAGGTCGCAGTCTCCCCAGGAGGCGTGGGTTCGAATCCCACCTCAGACAGTGCCCATTGAAAGTACCAAGCAAGAACAAAGCAAACACAGTCAAGAGAGCATTACCAGTTGCCAGGATGGCGGAGCGGTCTAAGGCGTTGCGTTCAGGTCGCAGTCTCCCCAGGAGGCGTGGGTTCGAATCCCGCCTCAGACAGAGCCCATTGAAAGTACCAAGCAAGAACAAAGCAAACACATTCAAGAGAGCATTACCAGGTGCCAGGATGGCGGAGCGGTCTAAGGCATTGCGTTCAGGTCGCAGTCTCCCCAGGAGGCGTGGGTTCGAATCCCGCCTCAGAAAGAGCCCATTGAAAGTACCAAGCAAGAACAAAGCAAACACAGTCAAGAGAGCATTACCAGTTGCCAGGATTGCAGAGCGGTCTAAGGCGCTGCGTTCAGGTCGCAGTCTCCCCAGGAGGCGTGGGTTCGAATCCCGCCTCAGACAGAGCCCATTGAAAGTACCAAGCAATAACAAAGGAAACACGGTCAAGAGAGCATTACCAGTTGCCAGGATGGCGGAGCGGTCTAAGGCGTTGCGTTCAGATCGCAGTCTCCCCAGGAGGCGTGTGTTCGAATCCCACCTCAGACAGAGCCCATTGAAAGTACCAAGCAATAACAAAGGAAACACGGTCAAGAGAGCATTACCAGTTGCCAGGATGGCGGTGCGGTCTAAGGCGTTGCGTTCAGGTCGCAGTCTCCCCAGGAGGCGTGGGTTCGAATCCCACCTCAGACAGAGCCCATTGAAAGTACCAAGCAAGAACAGCGCAAACACAGTCAAGAGAGCATTACCAGATGATAAGATGGCAGAGCGGTCTCAGGCGTTGCGTTCAGGTCGCAGTCTCCCCAGGAGGCGTGGGTTCGAATCCCACCTCAGACAGTGCCCATTGAAAGTACCAAGCAAGAACAAAGCAAACACAGTCAAGAGAGCATTACCAGTTGCCAGGATGGCGGAGCGGTCAAAGGTGTTGCGTTCAGGTCGCAGTCTCCCCAGGAGGCGTGGGTTCGAATCCCACCTCAGACAGAGCCCATTGAAAGTACCAAGCAAGAACAAAGCAAACACAGTCAAGAGAGCATTACCAGTTGCCAGGATGGTGGAGCGGTCTAAGGCGTTGCGTTCAGGTCGCAGTCTCCCCAGGAGGCGTGGGTTCGAATCCCACCTCAGACAGTGCCCATTGAAACTACAAAGCAAGAACAAAGCAAACACAGTCAAGAGAGCATTACCAGTTGCCAGGATGGCGGAGCGGTCTAAGGCGTTGCGTTCAGGTCGCAGTCTCCCAAGGAGGCGTGGGTTCGAATCCCACCTCAGACAGAGCCCATTGAATGTACCAAGCAAGAACAAAGAAAACACATTCAAGAGAGCATTACCAGGTGCCAGGTTGGCGGAGCGGTCTAAGGCGTTGCGTTCAGGTCGCAGTCTCCCCAGGAGGCGTGGGTTCGAATCCCACCTCAGACAGAGCCCATTGAATGTACCAAGCAAGAACAAAGCAAACACATTCAAGAGAGCTTTACCAGGTGCCAGGATGGCGGAGCGGTCTAAGGCGTTGCGTTCAGGTCGCAGTCTCCCCAGGAGGCGTGGGTTCGAATCCCACCTCAGACAGAGCCCATTGAAAGTACCAAGCAAGAACAAAGGAAACACAGCAAAGAGAGAGCATTACCAGGTGCCAGGATGGCGGAGCGGTCTAAGGCGTTGCGTTCAGGTCGCAGTCTCTCCAGGAGGCGTGGGTTCGAATCCCGCCTCAGACAGTGCCCATTGAAAGTACCAAGCAAGAACAAAGCAAACACAGTAAAGAGAGCATTACCAGTTGCCAGGATGGCGGAGCGTTCTAAGGCGTTGCGTTCAGGTCGCAGTCTCCCCAGGAGGTGTGGGTTCGAATCCCGCCTCAGACAGAGCCCATTGAAAGTACCAAGCAAGAACAAAGCCAACACATTCAAGAGAGCATTACCAGGTGCCAGGATGGCGGAGCGGTCTAAGGCGTTGCGTTCAGGTCGCAGTCTCCCCAGGAGGCGTGGGTTCGAATCCCGCCTCAGAAAGAGCCCATTGAAAGTACCAAGCAAGAACAAAGCAAACACAGTCAAGAGAGCATTACCAGTTGCCAGGATTGCAGAGCGGTCTAAGGCGTTGCGTTCAGGTCGCAGTCTCCCCTGGAGGCGTCGGTTCGAATCCCAAGAACAAAGCAAACACATTCAAGAGAGCATTACCAGGTGCCAGGATGGCGGAGCGGTCTAAGGCGTTGCGTTCAGGTCGCAGTCTCCCCAGGAGGCGTGGGTTCGAATCCCGCCTCAGACAGAGCCCATTGAAAGTACCAAGCAATAACAAAGGAAACACGGTCAAGAGAGCATTACCAGTTGCCAGGATGGCGGAGCGGTCTAAGGCGTTGCGTTCAGGTCGCAGTCTCCCCAGGAGGCGTGGGTTCGAATCCCACCTCAGACAGTGCCCATTGAAAGTACCAAGCAAGAACAAAGCAAACACAGTCAAGAGAGCATTACCAGATGATAAGATGGCAGAGCGGTCTCAGGCGTTGCGTTCAGGTCACAGTCTCCCCAGGAGGCGTGGGTTTGAATCCCACCTCAGACAGTGCCCATTGAAAGTACCAAGCAAGAACAAAGCAAACACATTCAAGAGAGCATTACCAGTTGCCAGGATGGCGGAACGGTCTAAGGCGTTGCGTTCAGGTCGCAGTCTCCCCAGGAGGCGTGGGTTCGAATCCCACCTCAGACAGTGCCCATTGAAAGTACCAAGCAAGAATAAAGCAAACACAGTCAAGAGAGCATTACCAGTTGCCAGGATGGCGGAGCGGTCTAAGGCGTTGCGTTCAGGTCGCAGTCTCCCCAGGAGGCGTGGGTTCGAATCCCGCCTCAGAAAGAGCCCATTGAAAGTACCAAGCAAGAACAAAGCAAACACAGTCAAGAGAGCATTACCAGTTGCCAGGATTGCAGAGCGGTCTAAGGCGTTGCGTTCAGGTCGCAGTCTCCCCTGGAGGCGTGGGTTCGAATCCCGCCTCAGACAGAGCCCATTGAAAGTACCAAGCAAAAACAAAGCAAACACGGTCAAGAGAGCATTACCAGTTGCCAGGATGGCGGAGCGGTCTAAGGCGCTGCGTTCAGGTCGCAGTCTCCCCAGGAGGCGTGGGTTCGAATCCCGCCTCAGACAGAGCCCATTGAAAGTACCAAGCAATAACAAAGGAAACACGGTCAAGAGAGCATTACCAGTTGCCAGGATGGCGGAGCGGTCTAAGGCGTTGCGTTCAGGTCGCAGTCTCCCCAGGAGGCGTGGGTTCGAATCCCACCTCAGACAGTGCCCATTGAAAGTACCAAGCAAGAACAAAGCAAACACAGTCAAGAGAGCATTACCAGATGATAAGATGGCAGAGCGGTCTCAGGCGTTGCGTTCAGGTCACAGTCTCCCCAGGAGGCGTGGGTTTGAATCCCACCTCAGACAGTGCCCATTGAAAGTACCAAGCAAGAACAAAGCAAACACATTCAAGAGAGCATTACCAGTTGCCAGGATGGCGGAACGGTCTAAGGCGTTGCGTTCAGGTCGCAGTCTCCCCAGGAGGCGTGGGTTCGAATCCCACCTCAGACAGTGCCCATTGAAAGTACCAAGCAAGAATAAAGCAAACACAGTCAAGAGAGCATTACCAGTTGCCAGGATGGCGGAGCGGTCTAAGGCGTTGCGTTCAGGTCGCAGTCTCCCCAGGAGGCGTGGGTTCGAATCCCGCCTCAGACAGAGCCCATTGAAAGTACCAAGCAAGAACAAAGCAAACACATTCAAGAGAGCATTACCAGGTGCCAGGATGGCGGAGCGGTCTAAGGCGTTGCGTTCAGGTCGCAGTCTCCCCAGGAGGCGTGGTTTCGAATCCCGCCTCAGAAAGAGCCCATTGAAAGTACCAAGCAAGAACAAAGCAAACACAGTCAAGAGAGCATTATCAGTTGCCAGGATTGCAGAGCGGTCTAAGGCGCTGCGTTCAGGTCGCAGTCTCCCCAGGAGGCGTGGGTTCGAATCCCGCCTCAGACAGAGCCCATTGAAAGTACCAAGCAATAACAAAGGAAACACGGTCAAGAGAGCATTACCAGTTGCCAGGATGGCGGAGCGGTCTAAGGCGTTGCGTTCAGGTCGCAGTCTCCCCAGGAGGCGTGTGTTCGAATCCCACCTCAGACAGAGCCCATTGAAAGTACCAAGCAATAACAAAGGAAACACGGTCAAGAGAGCATTACCAGTTGCCAGGATGGCGGTGCGGTCTAAGGCGTTGCGTTCAGGTCGCAGTCTCCCCAGGAGGCGTGGGTTCGAATCCCACCTCAGACAGAGCCCATTGAAAGTACCAAGCAAGAACAGCGCAAACACAGTCAAGAGAGCATTACCAGATGATAAGATGGCAGAGCGGTCTCAGGCGTTGCGTTCAGGTCGCAGTAGCCCCAGGAGGCGTGGGTTCGAATCCCACCTCAGACAGTGCCCATTGAAAGTACCAAGCAAGAACAAAGCAAACACAGTCAAGAGAGCATTACCAGTTGCCAGGATGGCGGAGCGGTCAAAGGTGTTGCGTTCAGGTCGCAGTCTCCCCAGGAGGCGTGGGTTCGAATCCCACCTCAGACAGAGCCCATTGAAAGTACCAAGCAAGAACAAAGCAAACACAGTCAAGAGAGCATTACCAGTTGCCAGGATGGTGGAGCGGTCTAAGGCGTTGCGTTCAGGTCGCAGTCTCCCCAGGAGGCTTGGGTTCGAATCCCACCTCAGACAGTGCCCATTGAAACTACAAAGCAAGAACAAAGCAAACACAGTCAAGAGAGCATTACCAGTTGCCAGGATGGCGGAGCGGTCTAAGGCGTTGCGTTCAGGTCGCAGTCTCCCAAGGAGGCGTGGGTTCGAATCCCACCTCAGACAGAGCCCATTGAATGTACCAAGCAAGAACAAAGCAAACACATTCAAGAGAGCATTACCAGGTGCCAGGTTGGCGGAGCGGTCTAAGGCGTTGCGTTCAGGTCGCAGTCTCCCCAGGAGGCGTGGGTTCGAATCCCACCTCAGACAGAGCCCATTGAATGTACCAAGCAAGAACAAAGCAAACACATTCAAGAGAGCTTTACCAGGTGCCAGGATGGCGGAGCGGTCTAAGGCGTTGCGTTCAGGTCGCAGTCTCCCCAGGAGGCGTGGGTTCGAATCCCACCTCAGACAGAGCCCATTGAAAGTACCAAGCAAGAACAAAGCAAACACAGTAAAGAGAGCATTACCAGTTGCCAGGATGGCGGAGCGTTCTAAGGCGTTGCGTTCAGGTCGAAGTCTCCCCAGGAGGTGTGGGTTCGAATCCCGCCTCAGACAGAGCCCATTGAAAGTACCAAGCAAGAACAAAGCCAACACATTCAAGAGAGCATTACCAGGTGCCAGGATGGCGGAGCGGTCTAAGGCGTTGCGTTCAGGTCGCAGTCTCCCCAGGAGGCGTGGGTTCGAATCCCGCCTCAGAAAGAGCCCATTGAAAGTACCAAGCAAGAACAAAGCAAACACAGTGAAGAGAGCATTACCAGTTGCCAGGATTGCAGAGCGGTCTAAGGCGTTGCGTTCAGGTCGCAGTCTCCCCTGGAGGCGTGGGTTCGAATCCCACCTCAGACAGAGCCCATTGAAAGTACCAAGCAAGAACAGAGCAAACACAGTCAAGAGAGCATTACCAGATGATAAGATGGCAGAGCGGTCTCAGGCGTTGCGTTCAGGTCGCAGTCTCCCCAGGAGGCGTGGGTTCGAATCCCACCTCAGACAGAGCCCATTGAAAGTACCAAGCAAGAACAAAGCAAACACATTCAAGAGAGCATTACCAGGTGCCAGGATGGCGGAGCGGTCTAAGGCGTTGCGTTCAGGTCGCAGTCTCCCCAGGAG
Source organism: Idiotropiscis lumnitzeri (assembly GCF_059441095.1). Lineage (NCBI taxonomy): Eukaryota > Metazoa > Chordata > Actinopteri > Syngnathiformes > Syngnathidae > Idiotropiscis > Idiotropiscis lumnitzeri. The sequence continues at coordinate 7,890,082 of NC_142412.1, forward strand.
GCGTGGGTTCGAATCCCGCCTCAGACAGAGCCCATTGAAAGTACCAAGCAAGAACAAAGCAAGCACATTCAAGAGAGCATTACCAGGTGCCAGGATGGCGGAGCGGTCTAAGGCGTTGTGTTCAGATCGCAGTCTCCCCAGGAGGCGTGGGTTTGAATCCCACCTCAGACAGTACCCATTGAAAGTACCAAGCAAGAACAAAGGAAACACGGTCAAGAGAGCATTACCAGTTGCCAGGATGGCGGAGCGGTCTAAGGCGTTGCGTTCAGGTCGCAGTCTCCCCAGGAGGCGTGGGTTCGAATCCCACCTCAGACAGTGCCCATTGAAAGTACCAAGCAAGAACAAAGCAAACACAGTCAAGAGAGCATTACCAGTTGCCAGGATGGCGGAGCGGTCTAAGGCGTTGCGTTCAGGTCGCAGTCTCCCCAGGAGGCGTGGGTTCGAATCCCGCCTCAGACAGAGCCCATTGAAAGTACCAAGCAAGAACAAAGCAAGCACGTTCAAGAGAGCATTACCAGGTGCCAGGATGGCGGAGCGGTCTAAGGCGTTGCGTTCAGGTCGCAGTCTCCCCAGGAGGCGTGGGTTCGAATCCCGCCTCAGACAGAGCCCATTGAAAGTACCAAGCAAGAACAAAGCAAACACATTCAAGAGAGCATTACCAGATGATAAGATGGCAGAGCGGTCTCAGGCGTTGCGTTCAGGTCACAGTCTCCCCAGGAGGCGTGGGTTCGAATCCCGCCTCAGACAGAGCCCATTGAAAGTACCAAGCAAGAACAAAGCAAACACATTCAAGAGAGCATTACCAGGTGCCAGGATGGCGGAGCGGTCTAAGGCGTTGCGTTAAGGTCGCAGTCTCCCCAGGAGGCGTGGGTTCGAATCCCGCCTCAGAAAGAGCCCATTGAAAGTACCAAGCAAGAACAAAGCAAACACAGTCAAGAGAGCATTATCAGTTGCCAGGATTGCAGAGCGGTCTAAGGCGCTGCGTTCAGGTCGCAGTCTCCCCAGGAGGCGTGGGTTCGAATCCCACCTCAGACAGAGACCATTGAAAGTACCAAGTGATAACAAAGCAAACAAAGTCAAGAGAGCATTACCAGTTGCCAGGATGGCATAGCGGTCTAAGGCGTTGCGTTCAGGTCGCAGTCTCCCCAGGAGGCGAGGGTTCGAATCCCACCTCAGACAGAGCCCATTGAAAGTACCAAGCAATAACAAAGCAAACACAGTCAAGAGAGAATTACCAGTTGCCAGGATGGCAGAGCGGTCCAAGGCGTTGCGTTCAGGTCGCAGTCTCCCCAGGAGGCGTGGGTTCGAATCCCACCTCAGACAGTGCCCATTGAAAGTACCAAGCAAGAACAAAGCAAACACATTCAAGAGAGCATTCCCAGATGCCAGGATGGCAGAGTGGTCTAAGGCGTTGCGTTCAGGTTGCAGTCTCCCCAGGTGGCGTCGGTTCGAATCCCACCTCAGACATAGCCCATTGAAAGTACCAAGCAAGAACAAAGCAAACACAGTCATAAGAGCATTACGAGGTGCCAGGATGGCAGAGCGGTCTAAGGCGTTGCGTTCAGGTCGCAGTCTCCCCAGGAGGCGTGGGTTGAATCCCACCTCAGACAGTGACCATTGAAAGTACCAAGTAAGAACAAAGCAAACACATTCAAGAGTGCATTACCAGATGCCAGGATGGCAGAGCGGTCTAAGGCGTTGCGTTCAGGTTGCAGTCACCCCAGGAGGCGTGGGTTCGAATCCCACCTCAGACAGAGCCCATTGAAAGTACCAAGCGAGAAAAAAGCAAACACAGTCAAGAGAGCATTACCAGTTGCCAGGATGGCAGAGCGGTCTAAGGCGTTGCGTTCAGGATGCAGTCACCCCAGGAGGCGTGGGTTCGAATCCCACCTCAGACAGAGCCCATTGAAAGTACCAAGCGAGAAAAAAGCAAACACAGTCAAAAGAGCATTACCAATTGCCAGGATGGCAGAGCGGTCTAAGGCGTTGCGTTCAGGTCGCAGTCACCCCAGGAGGCGTGGGTTCGAATCCCACCTCAGACAGAGCCCATTGAAAGTACCAAGCAAGAACAAAGCAAACACATTCAAGAGAGCATTACCAGATGCCAGGATGGCAGAGTGGTCTAAGGCGTTGCGTTCAGGTCGCAGTCTCCCCAGGAGGCGTGGGTTCGAATCCCACCTCAGACAGTGCCCATTGAAAGTACCAAGCAAGAACAAAGCAAACACATTCAAGAGAGCATTCCCAGATGCCAGGATGGCAGAGTGGTCTAAGGCGTTGCGTTCAGGTTGCAGTCTCCCCAGGAGGCGTGGGTTCGAATCCCACCTCAGACAGAGCCCATTGAAAGTACCTAGCAAGAAAAAAGCAAACACAGTCAAGAGAGAGGTACCAGTTGCCAGGATGGCAGAGCGGTCTAAGGCGTTGCGTTCAGGTCGCAGTCTCCCCAGGAGGCGTGGGTTCGAATCCCACCTCAGACAGAGCCCATTGAAAGTACCAAGCAATAACAAAGCAAAGACAGTCAAGAGAGCATTACCAGGTGCCAGGATGGCAGAGCGGTCACAGGCGTTGCGTTCAGGTCGCAGTCTCCCCAGGAGGCGTGGTTTAGAATCCCACCTCAGACAGAGCCCATTGAAAGTACCAAGCAAGAAAAAAGCAAACACAGTCAAGAGAGAATTACCAGTTGCCAGGATGGCAGAGTGTTCTAAGGCGTTGCGTTCAGGTCGCAGTCTCCCCAGGAGGCGTGGGTTCGAATCCCACCTCAGACAGAGACCATTGAAAGTACCAAGCAATAACAAAGCAAACAAAGTCAAGAGAGCATTACCAGTTGCCAGGATGGCAGAGCGGTCTACGGCGTTGCGTTCAGGTCGCAGTCACCCCAGGAGGCGTGGGTTCGAATCCCACCTCAGACAGAGCCCATTGAAAGTACCAAGCAATAACAAAGCAAACAAAGTCAAGAGAGCATTACCAGTTGCCAGGATGGCAGTGTGGTCTAAGGCGTTGCGTTCAGGTCGCAGTCTCCCCAGGAGGCGTGGGTTCGAATCCCACCTCAGACAGAGCCCATTGAAAGTACCAAGCAAAAACAAAGCAAACACAATCAAGAGAGCATTACCAGATGCCAGGATGGCAGAGTGGTCTAAGGCGTTGCGTTCAGGTTGCAGTCTCCCCAGGTGGCATGGGTTCGAATCCCACCTCAGACATAGCCCATTGAAAGTACCAAGCAAGAACAAAGCAAACACAGTCATAAGAGCATTACAAGGTGCCAGGATGGCAGAGCGGTCTAAGGCGTTGCGTTCAGGTCGCAGTCTCCCCAGGAGGCGTGGGTTGAATCCCACCTCAGACAGTGCCCATTGAAAGTACCAAGTAAGAACAAAGCAAACACATTCAAGAGTGCATTACCATTTGCCAGGATGGCAGAGCGGTCTAAGGCGTTGCGTTCAGGTTGCAGTCACCCCAGGAGGCGTGGGTTCGAATCCCACCTCAGACAGAGCCCATTGAAAGTACCAAGCAAGAACAAAGCAAACACAGTCAAGAGAGCATTACCAGGTGCCAGGATGGCAGAGCGGTCTAAGGCGTTGCGTTCAGGTCGCAGTCTCCCAGGAGGCGTGGGTTCGAATCCCAAGAACAAAGCAAACACATTCAAGAGAGCATTACCAGATGCCAGGATGGCAGAGTGGTCTAAGGCGTTGTGTTCAGGTCGCAGTCTCCCCAGGAGGCGTGGGTTCGAATCCCACCTCAGACAGTGCCCATTGAAAGTACCAAGCAAGAACAAAGCAAACACATTCAAGAGAGCATTACTAGGTGCCAGGATGGCGGAGCGGTCTAAGGCGTTGCGTTCAGGTCGCAGTCTCCCCTGGAGGCGTGGGTTCGAATCCCGCCTCAGACAGAGCCCATTGAACGTACCAAGCAAGAACAAAGCAAACACAGTCAAGAGAGCATTACCAGTTGCCAGGATGGCGTTGCGTTCAGGTCGCAGTCTCCCCAGGAGGCGTAGGTTCGAATCCCACCTCAGACAGATCCCATTGAAAGTACCAAGCAATAACAAAGCAAAGACAGTCAAGAGAGCATTACCAGTTGCCAGGATGGCAGAGCGGTCTCAGGCGTTGCGTTCAGGTCGCAGTCTCCCCAGGAGGCGTGGTTTAGAATCCCACCTCAGACAGAGCCCATTGAAAGTACCAAGCAATAACAAAGCAAACAAAGTCAAGAGAGCATTACCAGTTGCCAGGATGGCAGAGCGGTCTAAGGCGTTGCGTTCAGGTCGCAGTCTCCCCAGGAGGCGTGGGTTCGAATCCCGCCTCAGACAGAGCCCATTGAACGTACCAAGCAAGAAAAAAGCAAACACAGTCAAGAGAGCATTACCAGTTGCCAGGATGGCAGAGCGGTCTAAGGCGTTGCGTTCAGGTCGCAGTCTCCCCAGGAGGCGTGGGTTCGAATCCCACCTCAGACAGAGCCCATTGAAAGTACCAAGCAAGAACAAAGCAAACACAGTAAAGAGAGCATTACCAGTTGCCAGGATGGCGGAGCGTTCTAAGGCGTTGCGTTCAGGTCGAAGTCTCCCCAGGAGGTGTGGGTTCGAATCCCGCCTCAGACAGAGCCCATTGAAAGTACCAAGCAAGAACAAAGCCAACACATTCAAGAGAGCATTACCAGGTGCCAGGATGGCGGAGCGGTCTAAGGCGTTGCGTTCAGGTCGCAGTCTCCCCAGGAGGCGTGGGTTCGAATCCCGCCTCAGAAAGAGCCCATTGAAAGTACCAAGCAAGAACAAAGCAAACACAGTGAAGAGAGCATTACCAGTTGCCAGGATTGCAGAGCGGTCTAAGGCGTTGCGTTCAGGTCGCAGTCTCCCCTGGAGGCGTGGGTTCGAATCCCACCTCAGACAGAGCCCATTGAAAGTACCAAGCAAGAACAGAGCAAACACAGTCAAGAGAGCATTACCAGATGATAAGATGGCAGAGCGGTCTCAGGCGTTGCGTTCAGGTCGCAGTCTCCCCAGGAGGCGTGGGTTCGAATCCCACCTCAGACAGAGCCCATTGAAAGTACCAAGCAAGAACAAAGCAAACACATTCAAGAGAGCATTACCAGGTGCCAGGATGGCGGAGCGGTCTAAGGCGTTGCGTTCAGGTCGCAGTCTCCCCAGGAGGCGTGGGTTCGAATCCCGCCTCAGACAGAGCCCATTGAAAGTACCAAGCAAGAACAAAGCAAGCACATTCAAGAGAGCATTACCAGGTGCCAGGATGGCGGAGCGGTCTAAGGCGTTGTGTTCAGATCGCAGTCTCCCCAGGAGGCGTGGGTTTGAATCCCACCTCAGACAGTACCCATTGAAAGTACCAAGCAAGAACAAAGGAAACACGGTCAAGAGAGCATTACCAGTTGCCAGGATGGCGGAGCGGTCTAAGGCGTTGCGTTCAGGTCGCAGTCTCCCCAGGAGGCGTGGGTTCGAATCCCACCTCAGACAGTGCCCATTGAAAGTACCAAGCAAGAACAAAGCAAACACAGTCAAGAGAGCATTACCAGTTGCCAGGATGGCGGAGCGGTCTAAGGCGTTGCGTTCAGGTCGCAGTCTCCCCAGGAGGCGTGGGTTCGAATCCCGCCTCAGACAGAGCCCATTGAAAGTACCAAGCAAGAACAAAGCAAGCACGTTCAAGAGAGCATTACCAGGTGCCAGGATGGCGGAGCGGTCTAAGGCGTTGCGTTCAGGTCGCAGTCTCCCCAGGAGGCGTGGGTTCGAATCCCGCCTCAGAAAGAGCCCATTGAAAGTACCAAGCAAGAACAAAGCAAACACAGTCAAGAGAGCAGTACCAGTTGCCAGGATTGCAGAGCGGTCTAAGGCGTTGCGTTCAGGTCGCAGTCTCCCCAGGAGGCGTGGGTTCGAATCCCGCCTCAGACAGAGCCCATTGAAAGTACCAAGCAAGAACAAAGCAAACACATTCAAGAGAGCATTACCAGATGATAAGATGGCAGAGCGGTCTCAGGCGTTGCGTTCAGGTCACAGTCTCCCCAGGAGGCGTGGGTTCGAATCCCGCCTCAGACAGAGCCCATTGAAAGTACCAAGCAAGAACAAAGCAAACACATTCAAGAGAGCATTACCAGGTGCCAGGATGGCGGAGCGGTCTAAGGCGTTGCGTTAAGGTCGCAGTCTCCCCAGGAGGCGTGGGTTCGAATCCCGCCTCAGAAAGAGCCCATTGAAAGTACCAAGCAAGAACAAAGCAAACACAGTCAAGAGAGCATTATCAGTTGCCAGGATTGCAGAGCGGTCTAAGGCGCTGCGTTCAGGTCGCAGTCTCCCCAGGAGGCGTGGGTTCGAATCCCGCCTCAGACAGAGCCCATTGAAAGTACCAAGCAATAACAAAGGAAACACGGTCAAGAGAGCATTACCAGTTGCCAGGATGGCGGAGCGGTCTAAGGCGTTGCGTTCAGGTCGCAGTCTCCCCAGGAGGCGTGTGTTCGAATCCCACCTCAGACAGAGCCCATTGAAAGTACCAAGCAATAACAAAGGAAACACGGTCAAGAGAGCATTACCAGTTGCCAGGATGGCGGTGCGGTCTAAGGCATTGCGTTCAGGTCGCAGTCTCCCCAGGAGGCGTGGGTTCGAATCCCACCTCAGACAGAGCCCATTGAAAGTACCAAGCAAGAACAGCGCAAACACAGTCAAGAGAGCATTACCAGATGATAAGATGGCAGAGCGGTCTCAGGCGTTGCGTTCAGGTCGCAGTAGCCCCAGGAGGCGTGGGTTCGAATCCCACCTCAGACAGTGCCCATTGAAAGTACCAAGCAAGAACAAAGCAAACACAGTCAAGAGAGCATTACCAGTTGCCAGGATGGCGGAGCGGTCAAAGGTGTTGCGTTCAGGTCGCAGTCTCCCCAGGAGGCGTGGGTTCGAATCCCACCTCAGACAGTACCCATTGAAAGTACCAAGCAAGAACAAAGCAAGCACATTCAAGAGAGCATTACCAGGTGCCAGGATGGCGGAGCGGGCTAAGGCGTTGTGTTCAGGTCGCAGTCTCCCCAGGAGGCGTGGGTTCGAATCCCGCCTCAGACAGTACCCATTGAAAGTACCAAGCAAGAACAAAGGAAACACGGTCAAGAGAGCATTACCAGTTGCCAGGATTGCGGAGCGGTCTAAGGCGTTGCGTTCAGGTCGCAGTCTCCCCAGGAGGCGTGGGTTCGAATCCCACCTCAGACAGTGCCCATTAAAAGTACCAAGCAAGAACAAAGCAAACACAGTCAAGAGAGCATTACCAGTTGCCAGGATGGCGGAGCGGTCTAAGGCATTGCGTTCAGGTCGCAGTCTCCCCAGGAGGCGTGGGTTCGAATCCCGCCTCAGACAGAGCCCATTGAAAGTACCAAGCAAGAACAAAGCAAACACATTCAAGAGAGCATTACCAGGTGCCAGGATGGCGGAGCGGTCTAAGGCGTTGCGTTCAGGTCGCAGTCTCCCCAGGAGGCGTGGGTTGAATCCCGCCTCAGACAGAGCCCATTGAAAGTACCAAGCAATAACAAAGGAAACACGGTCAAGAGAGCATTACCAGTTGCCAGGATGGCGGAGCGGTCTAAGGCGTTGCGTTCAGGTCGCAGTCTCCCCTGGAGGCGTGGGTTCGAATCCCGCCTCAGACAGAGCCCATTGAAAGTACCAAGCAAAAACAAAGCAAACACATTCAAGAGAGCATTACCAGGTGCCAGGATGGCGGAGCGGTCTAAGGCGTTGCGTTCAGGTCGCAGTCTCCCCAGGAGGCGTGGGTTCGAATCCCGCCTCAGACAGAGCCCATTGAAAGTACCAAGTAAGAACAAAGCAAACACATTCAAGAGAGCATTACCAGTTGCCAGGATTGCAGAGCGGTCTAAGGCGCTGCGTTCAGGTCGCAGTCTCCCCAGGAGGCGTGGGTTCGAATCCCGCCTCAGACAGAGCCCATTGAAAGTACCAAGCAATAACAAAGGAAACACGGTCAAGAGAGCATTACCAGTTGCCAGGATGGCGGAGCGGTCTAAGGCGTTGCGTTCAGGTCGCAGTCTCCCCAGGAGGCGTGTGTTCGAATCCCACCTCAGACAGAGCCCATTGAAAGTACCAAGCAAAAACAAAGGAAACACGGTCAAGAGAGCATTACCAGTTGCCAGGATGGCGGAGCGGTCTAAGGCGTTGCGTTCAGGTCGCAGTCTCCCCAGGAGGCGTGGGTTCGAATCCCACCTCAGACAGAGCCCATTGAAAGTACCAAGCAAGAACAGAGCAAACACAGTCAAGAGAGCATTACCAGATGATAAGATGGCAGAGCGGTCTCAGGCGTTGCGTTCAGGTCGCAGTCTCCCCAGGAGGCGTGGGTTTGAATCCCACCTCAGACAGTGCCCATTGAAAGTACCAAGCAAGAACAAAGCAAACACATTCAAGAGAGCATTACCAGTTGCCAGGATGGCGGAACGGTCTAAGGCGTTGCGTTCAGGTCGCAGTCTCCCCAGGAGGCGTGGGTTCGAATCCCACCTCAGACAGTGCCCATTGAAAGTACCAAGCAAGAACAAAGCAAACACAGTCAAGAGAGCATTACCAGTTGCCAGGATGGCGGAGCGGTCTAAGGCGTTGCGTTCAGGTCGCAGTCTCCCCAGGAGGCGTGGGTTCGAATCCCGCCTCAGACAGAGCCCATTGAAAGTACCAAGCAAGAACAAAGCAAACACATTCAAGAGAGCATTACCAGGTGCCAGGATGGCGGAGCGGTCTAAGGCATTGCGTTCAGGTCGCAGTCTCCCCAGGAGGCGTGGGTTCGAATCCCGCCTCAGAAAGAGCCCATTGAAAGTACCAAGCAAGAACAAAGCAAACACAGTCAAGAGAGCATTACCAGTTGCCAGGATTGCAGAGCGGTCTAAGGCGCTGCGTTCAGGTCGCAGTCTCCCCAGGAGGCGTGGGTTCGAATCCCGCCTCAGACAGAGCCCATTGAAAGTACCAAGCAATAACAAAGGAAACACGGTCAAGAGAGCATTACCAGTTGCCAGGATGGCGGAGCGGTCTAAGGCGTTGCGTTCAGGTCGCAGTCTCCCCAGGAGGCGTGTGTTCGAATCCCACCTCAGACAGAGCCCATTGAAAGTACCAAGCAATAACAAAGGAAACACGGTCAAGAGAGCATTACCAGTTGCCAGGATGGCGGTGCGGTCTAAGGCGTTGCGTTCAGGTCGCAGTCTCCCCAGGAGGCGTGGGTTCGAATCCCACCTCAGACAGAGCCCATTGAAAGTACCAAGCAAGAACAGCGCAAACACAGTCAAGAGAGCATTACCAGATGATAAGATGGCAGAGCGGTCTCAGGCGTTGCGTTCAGGTCGCAGTCTCCCCAGGAGGCGTGGGTTCGAATCCCACCTCAGACAGTGCCCATTGAAAGTACCAAGCAAGAACAAAGCAAACACAGTCAAGAGAGCATTACCAGTTGCCAGGATGGCGGAGCGGTCAAAGGTGTTGCGTTCAGGTCGCAGTCTCCCCAGGAGGCGTGGGTTCGAATCCCACCTCAGACAGAGCCCATTGAAAGTACCAAGCAAGAACAAAGCAAACACAGTCAAGAGAGCATTACCAGTTGCCAGGATGGTGGAGCGGTCTAAGGCGTTGCGTTCAGGTCGCAGTCTCCCCAGGAGGCGTGGGTTCGAATCCCACCTCAGACAGTGCCCATTGAAACTACAAAGCAAGAACAAAGCAAACACAGTCAAGAGAGCATTACCAGTTGCCAGGATGGCGGAGCGGTCTAAGGCGTTGCGTTCAGGTCGCAGTCTCCCCAGGAGGCGTGGGTTCGAATCCCACCTCAGACAGAGCCCATTGAATGTACCAAGCAAGAACAAAGAAAACACATTCAAGAGAGCATTACCAGGTGCCAGGTTGGCGGAGCGGTCTAAGGCGTTGCGTTCAGGTCGCAGTCTCCCCAGGAGGCGTGGGTTCGAATCCCACCTCAGACAGAGCCCATTGAATGTACCAAGCAAGAACAAAGCAAACACATTCAAGAGAGCTTTACCAGGTGCCAGGATGGCGGAGCGGTCTAAGGCGTTGCGTTCAGGTCGCAGTCTCCCCAGGTGGCGTGGGTTCGAATCCCACCTCAGACAGAGCCCATTGAAAGTACCAAGCAAGAACAAAGGAAACACAGCAAAGAGAGAGCATTACCAGGTGCCAGGATGGCGGAGCGGTCTAAGGCGTTGCGATCAGGTCGCAGTCTCTCCAGGAGGCGTGGGTTCGAATCCCGCCTCAGACAGTGCCCATTGAAAGTACCAAGCAAGAACAAAGCAAACACAGTAAAGAGAGCATTACCAGTTGCCAGGATGGCAGAGCGTTCTAAGGCGTTGCGTTCAGGTCGCAGTCTCCCCAGGAGGTGTGGGTTCGAATCCCGCCTCAGACAGAGCCCATTGAAAGTACCAAGCAAGAACAAAGCCAACACATTCAAGAGAGCATTACCAGGTGCCAGGATGGCGGAGCGGTCTAAGGCGTTGCGTTCAGGTCGCAGTCTCCCCAGGAGGCGTGGGTTCGAATCCCGCCTCAGAAAGAGCCCATTGAAAGTACCAAGCAAGAACAAAGCAAACACAGTCAAGAGAGCATTACCAGTTGCCAGGATTGCAGAGCGGTCTAAGGCGTTGCGTTAAGGTCGCAGTCTCCCCTGGAGGCGTGGGTTCGAATCCCGCCTCAGACAGAGCCCATTGAAAGTACCAAGCAAAAACAAAGCAAACACGGTCAAGAGAGCATTACCAGTTGCCAGGATGGCGGAGCGGTCTAAGGCGCTGCGTTCAGGTCGCAGTCTCCCCAGGAGGCGTGGGTTCGAATCCCGCCTCAGACAGAGCCCATTGAAAGTACCAAGCAATAACAAAGGAAACACGGTCAAGAGAGCATTACCAGTTGCCAGGATGGCGGAGCGGTCTAAGGCGTTGCGTTCAGGTCGCAGTCTCCCCAGGAGGCGTGGGTTCGAATCCCACCTCAGACAGTGCCCATTGAAAGTACCAAGCAAGAACAAAGCAAACACAGTCAAGAGAGCATTACCAGATGATAAGATGGCAGAGCGGTCTCAGGCGTTGCGTTCAGGTCACAGTCTCCCCAGGAGGCGTGGGTTCGAATCCCGCCTCAGACAGAGCCCATTGAAAGTACCAAGCAAGAACAAAGCAAACACATTCAAGAGAGCATTACCAGGTGCCAGGATGGCGGAGCGGTCTAAGGCGTTGCGTTAAGGTCGCAGTCTCCCCAGGAGGCGTGGGTTCGAATCCCGCCTCAGAAAGAGCCCATTGAAAGTACCAAGCAAGAACAAAGCAAACACAGTCAAGAGAGCATTATCAGTTGCCAGGATTGCAGAGCGGTCTAAGGCGCTGCGTTCAGGTCGCAGTCTCCCCAGGAGGCGTGGGTTCGAATCCCGCCTCAGACAGAGCCCATTGAAAGTACCAAGCAATAACAAAGGAAACACGGTCAAGAGAGCATTACCAGTTGCCAGGATGGCGGAGCGGTCTAAGGCGTTGCGTTCAGGTCGCAGTCTCCCCAGGAGGCGTGTGTTCGAATCCCACCTCAGACAGAGCCCATTGAAAGTACCAAGCAATAACAAAGGAAACACGGTCAAGAGAGCATTACCAGTTGCCAGGATGGCGGTGCGGTCTAAGGCATTGCGTTCAGGTCGCAGTCTCCCCAGGAGGCGTGGGTTCGAATCCCACCTCAGACAGAGCCCATTGAAAGTACCAAGCAAGAACAGCGCAAACACAGTCAAGAGAGCATTACCAGATGATAAGATGGCAGAGCGGTCTCAGGCGTTGCGTTCAGGTCGCAGTAGCCCCAGGAGGCGTGGGTTCGAATCCCACCTCAGACAGTGCCCATTGAAAGTACCAAGCAAGAACAAAGCAAACACAGTCAAGAGAGCATTACCAGTTGCCAGGATGGCGGAGCGGTCAAAGGTGTTGCGTTCAGGTCGCAGTCTCCCCAGGAGGCGTGGGTTTGAATCCCACCTCAGACAGTACCCATTGAAAGTACCAAGCAAGAACAAAGGAAACACGGTCAAGAGAGCATTACCAGTTGCCAGGATGGCGGAGCGGTCTAAGGCGTTGCGTTCAGGTCGCAGTCTCCCCAGGAGGCGTGGGTTCGAATCCCACCTCAGACAGTGCCCATTGAAAGTACCAAGCAAGAACAAAGCAAACACAGTCAAGAGAGCATTACCAGTTGCCAGGATGGCGGAGCGGTCTAAGGCGTTGCGTTCAGGTCGCAGTCTCCCCAGGAGGCGTGGGTTCGAATCCCGCCTCAGACAGAGCCCATTGAAAGTACCAAGCAAGAACAAAGCAAGCACATTCAAGAGAGCATTACCAGGTGCCAGGATGGCGGAGCGGTCTAAGGCGTTGCGTTCAGGTCGCAGTCTCCCCAGGAGGCGTGGGTTCGAATCCCGCCTCAGAAAGAGCCCATTGAAAGTACCAAGCAAGAACAAAGCAAACACAGTCAAGAGAGCAGTAACAGTTGCCAGGATTGCAGAGCGGTCTAAGGCGTTGCGTTCAGGTCGCAGTCTCCCCTGGAGGCGTGGGTTCGAATACCGCCTCAGACAGAGCCCATTGAAAGTACCAAGCAAGAACAAAGCAAGCACATTCAAGAGAGCATTACCAGGTGCCAGGATGGCGGAGCGGTCTAAGGCGTTGTGTTCAGGTCGCAGTCTCCCCAGGAGGCGTGGGTTTGAATCCCACCTCAGACAGTACCCATTGAAAGTACCAAGCAAGAACAAAGGAAACACGGTCAAGAGAGCATTACCAGTTGCCAGGATGGCGGAGCGGTCTAAGGCGTTGCGTTCAGGTCGCAGTCTCCCCAGGAGGCGTGGGTTCGAATCCCACCTCAGACAGTGCCCATTGAAAGTACCAAGCAAGAACAAAGCAAACACAGTCAAGAGAGCATTACCAGTTGCCAGGATGGCGGAGCGGTCTAAGGCGTTGCGTTCAGGTCGCAGTCTCCCCAGGAGGCGTGGGTTCGAATCCCGCCTCAGAAAGAGCCCATTGAAAGTACCAAGCAAGAACAAAGCAAACACAGTCAAGAGAGCAGTAACAGTTGCCAGGATTGCAGAGCGGTCTAAGGCGTTGCGTTCAGGTCGCAGTCTCCCCTGGAGGCGTGGGTTCGAATACCGCCTCAGACAGAGCCCATTGAAAGTACCAAGCAAGAACAAAGCAAGCACATTCAAGAGAGCATTACCAGGTGCCAGGATGGCGGAGCGGTCTAAGGCGTTGTGTTCAGGTCGCAGTCTCCCCAGGAGGCGTGGGTTTGAATCCCACCTCAGACAGTACCCATTGAAAGTACCAAGCAAGAACAAAGGAAACACGGTCAAGAGAGCATTACCAGTTGCCAGGATGGCGGAGCGGTCTAAGGCGTTGCGTTCAGGTCGCAGTCTCCCCAGGAGGCGTGGGTTCGAATCCCACCTCAGACAGTGCCCATTGAAAGTACCAAGCAAGAACAAAGCAAACACAGTCAAGAGAGCATTACCAGTTGCCAGGATGGCGGAGCGGTCTAAGGCGTTGCGTTCAGGTCGCAGTCTCCCCAGGAGGCGTGGGTTCGAATCCCGCCTCAGACAGAGCCCATTGAAAGTACCAAGCAAGAACAAAGCCAACACATTCAAGAGAGCATTACCAGGTGCCAGGATGGCGGAGCGGTCTAAGGCGTTGCGTTCAGGTCGCAGTCTCCCCAGGAGGCGTGGGTTCGAATCCCGCCTCAGAAAGAGCCCATTGAAAGTACCAAGCAAGAACAAAGCAAACACAGTCAAGAGAGCATTACCAGTTGCCAGGATTGCAGAGCGGTCTAAGGCGTTGCGTTAAGGTCGCAGTCTCCCCTGGAGGCGTGGGTTCGAATCCCGCCTCAGACAGAGCCCATTGAAAGTACCAAGCAAAAACAAAGCAAACACGGTCAAGAGAGCATTACCAGTTGCCAGGATGGCGGAGCGGTCTAAGGCGCTGCGTTCAGGTCGCAGTCTCCCCAGGAGGCGTGGGTTCGAATCCCGCCTCAGACAGAGCCCATTGAAAGTACCAAGCAATAACAAAGGAAACACGGTCAAGAGAGCATTACCAGTTGCCAGGATGGCGGAGCGGTCTAAGGCGTTGCGTTCAGGTCGCAGTCTCCCCAGGAGGCGTGGGTTCGAATCCCACCTCAGACAGTGCCCATTGAAAGTACCAAGCAAGAACAAAGCAAACACAGTCAAGAGAGCATTACCAGATGATAAGATGGCAGAGCGGTCTCAGGCGTTGCGTTCAGGTCACAGTCTCCCCAGGAGGCGTGGGTTCGAATCCCGCCTCAGACAGAGCCCATTGAAAGTACCAAGCAAGAACAAAGCAAACACATTCAAGAGAGCATTACCAGGTGCCAGGATGGCGGAGCGGTCTAAGGCGTTGCGTTAAGGTCGCAGTCTCCCCAGGAGGCGTGGGTTCGAATCCCGCCTCAGAAAGAGCCCATTGAAAGTACCAAGCAAGAACAAAGCAAACACAGTCAAGAGAGCATTATCAGTTGCCAGGATTGCAGAGCGGTCTAAGGCGCTGCGTTCAGGTCGCAGTCTCCCCAGGAGGCGTGGGTTCGAATCCCGCCTCAGACAGAGCCCATTGAAAGTACCAAGCAATAACAAAGGAAACACGGTCAAGAGAGCATTACCAGTTGCCAGGATGGCGGAGCGGTCTAAGGCGTTGCGTTCAGGTCGCAGTCTCCCCAGGAGGCGTGTGTTCGAATCCCACCTCAGACAGAGCCCATTGAAAGTACCAAGCAATAACAAAGGAAACACGGTCAAGAGAGCATTACCAGTTGCCAGGATGGCGGTGCGGTCTAAGGCATTGCGTTCAGGTCGCAGTCTCCCCAGGAGGCGTGGGTTCGAATCCCACCTCAGACAGAGCCCATTGAAAGTACCAAGCAAGAACAGCGCAAACACAGTCAAGAGAGCATTACCAGATGATAAGATGGCAGAGCGGTCTCAGGCGTTGCGTTCAGGTCGCAGTAGCCCCAGGAGGCGTGGGTTCGAATCCCACCTCAGACAGTGCCCATTGAAAGTACCAAGCAAGAACAAAGCAAACACAGTCAAGAGAGCATTACCAGTTGCCAGGATGGCGGAGCGGTCAAAGGTGTTGCGTTCAGGTCGCAGTCTCCCCAGGAGGCGTGGGTTTGAATCCCACCTCAGACAGTACCCATTGAAAGTACCAAGCAAGAACAAAGGAAACACGGTCAAGAGAGCATTACCAGTTGCCAGGATGGCGGAGCGGTCTAAGGCGTTGCGTTCAGGTCGCAGTCTCCCCAGGAGGCGTGGGTTCGAATCCCACCTCAGACAGTGCCCATTGAAAGTACCAAGCAAGAACAAAGCAAACACAGTCAAGAGAGCATTACCAGTTGCCAGGATGGCGGAGCGGTCTAAGGCGTTGCGTTCAGGTCGCAGTCTCCCCAGGAGGCGTGGGTTCGAATCCCGCCTCAGACAGAGCCCATTGAAAGTACCAAGCAAGAACAAAGCAAGCACATTCAAGAGAGCATTACCAGGTGCCAGGATGGCGGAGCGGTCTAAGGCGTTGCGTTCAGGTCGCAGTCTCCCCAGGAGGCGTGGGTTCGAATCCCGCCTCAGAAAGAGCCCATTGAAAGTACCAAGCAAGAACAAAGCAAACACAGTCAAGAGAGCAGTAACAGTTGCCAGGATTGCAGAGCGGTCTAAGGCGTTGCGTTCAGGTCGCAGTCTCCCCTGGAGGCGTGGGTTCGAATACCGCCTCAGACAGAGCCCATTGAAAGTACCAAGCAAGAACAAAGCAAGCACATTCAAGAGAGCATTACCAGGTGCCAGGATGGCGGAGCGGTCTAAGGCGTTGTGTTCAGGTCGCAGTCTCCCCAGGAGGCGTGGGTTTGAATCCCACCTCAGACAGTACCCATTGAAAGTACCAAGCAAGAACAAAGGAAACACGGTCAAGAGAGCATTACCAGTTGCCAGGATGGCGGAGCGGTCTAAGGCGTTGCGTTCAGGTCGCAGTCTCCCCAGGAGGCGTGGGTTCGAATCCCACCTCAGACAGTGCCCATTGAAAGTACCAAGCAAGAACAAAGCAAACACAGTCAAGAGAGCATTACCAGTTGCCAGGATGGCGGAGCGGTCTAAGGCGTTGCGTTCAGGTCGCAGTCTCCCCAGGAGGCGTGGGTTCGAATCCCGCCTCAGAAAGAGCCCATTGAAAGTACCAAGCAAGAACAAAGCAAACACAGTCAAGAGAGCAGTAACAGTTGCCAGGATTGCAGAGCGGTCTAAGGCGTTGCGTTCAGGTCGCAGTCTCCCCTGGAGGCGTGGGTTCGAATACCGCCTCAGACAGAGCCCATTGAAAGTACCAAGCAAGAACAAAGCAAGCACATTCAAGAGAGCATTACCAGGTGCCAGGATGGCGGAGCGGTCTAAGGCGTTGTGTTCAGGTCGCAGTCTCCCCAGGAGGCGTGGGTTTGAATCCCACCTCAGACAGTACCCATTGAAAGTACCAAGCAAGAACAAAGGAAACACGGTCAAGAGAGCATTACCAGTTGCCAGGATGGCGGAGCGGTCTAAGGCGTTGCGTTCAGGTCGCAGTCTCCCCAGGAGGCGTGGGTTCGAATCCCACCTCAGACAGTGCCCATTGAAAGTACCAAGCAAGAACAAAGCAAACACAGTCAAGAGAGCATTACCAGTTGCCAGGATGGCGGAGCGGTCTAAGGCGTTGCGTTCAGGTCGCAGTCTCCCCAGGAGGCGTGGGTTCGAATCCCGCCTCAGACAGAGCCCATTGAAAGTACCAAGCAAGAACAAAGCAAGCACATTCAAGAGAGCATTACCAGGTGCCAGGATGGCGGAGCGGTCTAAGGCGTTGCGTTCAGGTCGCAGTCTCCCCAGGAGGCGTGGGTTCGAATCCCGCCTCAGAAAGAGCCCATTGAAAGTACCAAGCAAGAACAAAGCAAACACAGTCAAGAGAGCAGTACCAGTTGCCAGGATTGCAGAGCGGTCTAAGGCGTTGCGTTCAGGTCGCAGTCTCCCCTGGAGGCGTGGGTTCGAATACCGCCTCAGACAGAGCCCATTGAAAGTACCAAGCAAAAACAAAGCAAACACAGTCAAGAGAGCATTACCAGGTGCCAGGATGGCGGAGCGGTCTAAGGCGTTGCGTTCAGGTCGCAGTCTCCCCAGGAGGCGTGGGTTCGAATCCCACCTCAGACAGTGCCCATTGAAAGTACCAAGCAAGAACAAAGTAAACACAGTCAAGAGAGCATTACCAGTTGCCAGGATGGCGGAGCGGTCTAAAGCGTTGCGTTCAGGTCGCAGTCTCCCCAGGAAGCGTGGGTTCGAATCCCACCTCAGACAGAGCCCATTGAAAGTACCAAGCAAGAACAAAGCAAACACATTCAAGAGAGCATTACCAGGTGCCAGGATGGCGGAGCGGTCTAAGGCGTTGCGTTCAGGTCGCAGTCTCCCCAGGAGGCGTGGGTTCGAATCCCGCCTCAGACAGAGCCCATTGAAAGTACCAAGCAAGAACAAAGCAAGCACATTCAAGAGAGCATTACCAGGTGCCAGGATGGCGGAGCGGTCTAAGGCGTTGTGTTCAGGTCGCAGTCTCCCCAGGAGGCGTGGGTTTGAATCCCACCTCAGACAGTACCCATTGAAAGTACCAAGCAAGAACAAAGGAAACACGGTCAAGCGAGCATTACCAGTTGCCAGGATGGCGGAGCGGTCTAAGGCGTTGCGTTCAGGTCGCAGTCTCCCCAGGAGGCGTGGGTTCGAATCCCACCTCAGACAGTGCCCATTGAAAGTACCAAGCAAGAACAAAGCAAACACAGTCAAGAGAGCATTACCAGTTGCCAGGATGGCGGAGCGGTCTAAGGCGTTGCGTTCAGGTCGCAGTCTCCCCAGGAGGCGTGGGTTCGAATCCCGCCTCAGACAGAGCCCATTGAAAGTACCAAGCAAGAACAAAGCAAGCACATTCAAGAGAGCATTACCAGGTGCCAGGATGGCGTTGCGGTCTAAGGCGTTGTGTTCAGGTCGCAGTCTCCCCAGGAGGCGTGGGTTTGAATCCCACCTCAGACAGTACCCATTGAAAGTACCAAGCAAGAACAAAGGAAACACGGTCAAGAGAGCATTACCAGTTGCCAGGATTGCGGAGCGGTCTAAGGCGTTGCGTTCAGGTCGCAGTCTCCCCAGGAGGCGTGGGTTCGAATCCCACCTCAGACAGTGCCCATTAAAAGTACCAAGCAAGAACAAAGCAAACACAGTCAAGAGAGCATTACCAGTTGCCAGGATGGCGGAGCGGTCTAAGGCGTTGCGTTCAGGTCGCAGTCTCCCCAGGAGGCGTGGGTTCGAATCCCGCCTCAGACAGAGCCCATTGAAAGTACCAAGCAAGAACAAAGCAAACACATTCAAGAGAGCATTACCAGGTGCCAGGATGGCGGAGCGGTCTAAGGCGTTGCGTTCAGGTCGCAGTCTCCCCAGGAGGCGTGGGTTGAATCCCGCCTCAGACAGAGCCCATTGAAAGTACCAAGCAATAACAAAGGAAACACGGTCACGAGAGCATTACCAGTTGCCATGATGGCGGAGCAGTCTAAGGCGTTGCGTTCAGGTCGCAGTCTCCCCTGGAGGCGTGGGTTCGAATCCCGCCTCAGACAGAGCCCATTGAAAGTACCAAGCAAAAACAAAGCAAACACATTCAAGAGAGCATTACCAGGTGCCAGGATGGCGGAGCGGTCTAAGGCGTTGCGTTCAGGTCGCAGTCTCCCCAGGAGGCGTGGGTTCGAATCCCGCCTCAGACAGAGCCCATTGAAAGTACCAAGTAAGAACAAAGCAAACACATTCAAGAGAGCATTACCAGTTGCCAGGATTGCAGAGCGGTCTAAGGCGCTGCGTTCAGGTCGCAGTCTCCCCAGGAGGCGTGGGTTCGAATCCCACCTCAGACAGAGCCCATTGAAAGTACCAAGCAAGAAAAAAGGAAACACAGCAAAGAGAGAGCATTACCAGGTGCCAGGATGGCGGAGCGGTCTAAGGCGTTGCGTTCAGGTCGCAGTCTCCCCAGGAGGCGTGGGTTCGAATCCCGCCTCAGACAGAGCCCATTGAAAGTACCAAGCAAGAACAAAGCAAGCACATTCAAGAGAGCATTACCAGGTGCCAGGATGGCGGAGCGGTCTAAGGCGTTGTGTTCAGGTCGCAGTCTCCCCAGGAGGCCTGGGTTTGAATCCCACCTCAGACAGTACCCATTGAAAGTACCAAGCAAGAACAAAGGAAACACGGTCAAGCGAGCATTACCAGTTGCCAGGATGGCGGAGCGGTCTAAGGCGTTGCGTTCAGGTCGCAGTCTCCCCAGGAGGCGTGGGTTCGAATCCCACCTCAGACAGTGCCCATTGAAAGTACCAAGCAAGAACAAAGCAAACACAGTCAAGAGAGCATTACCAGTTGCCAGGATGGCGGAGCGGTCTAAGGCGTTGCGTTCAGGTCGCAGTCTCCCCAGGAGGCGTGGGTTCGAATCCCGCCTCAGACAGAGCCCATTGAAAGTACCAAGCAAGAACAAAGCAAGCACATTCAAGAGAGCATTACCAGGTGCCAGGATGGCGTTGCGGTCTAAGGCGTTGTGTTCAGGTCGCAGTCTCCCCAGGAGGCGTGGGTTTGAATCCCACCTCAGACAGTACCCATTGAAAGTACCAAGCAAGAACAAAGGAAACACGGTCAAGAGAGCATTACCAGTTGCCAGGATTGCGGAGCGGTCTAAGGCGTTGCGTTCAGGTCGCAGTCTCCCCAGGAGGCGTGGGTTCGAATCCCACCTCAGACAGTGCCCATTAAAAGTACCAAGCAAGAACAAAGCAAACACAGTCAAGAGAGCATTACCAGTTGCCAGGATGGCGGAGCGGTCTAAGGCGTTGCGTTCAGGTCGCAGTCTCCCCAGGAGGCGTGGGTTCGAATCCCGCCTCAGACAGAGCCCATTGAAAGTACCAAGCAAGAACAAAGCAAACACATTCAAGAGAGCATTACCAGGTGCCAGGATGGCGGAGCGGTCTAAGGCGTTGCGTTCAGGTCGCAGTCTCCCCAGGAGGCGTGGGTTGAATCCCGCCTCAGACAGAGCCCATTGAAAGTACCAAGCAATAACAAAGGAAACACGGTCAAGAGAGCATTACCAGTTGCCAGGATGGCGGAGCGGTCTAAGGCGTTGCGTTCAGGTCGCAGTCTCCCCTGGAGGCGTGGGTTCGAATCCCGCCTCAGACAGAGCCCATTGAAAGTACCAAGCAAAAACAAAGCAAACACATTCAAGAGAGCATTACCAGGTGCCAGGATGGCGGAGCGGTCTAAGGCGTTGCGTTCAGGTCGCAGTCTCCCCAGGAGGCGTGGGTTCGAATCCCGCCTCAGACAGAGCCCATTGAAAGTACCAAGTAAGAACAAAGCAAACACATTCAAGAGAGCATTACCAGTTGCCAGGATTGCAGAGCGGTCTAAGGCGCTGCGTTCAGGTCGCAGTCTCCCCAGGAGGCGTGGGTTCGAATCCCACCTCAGACAGAGCCCATTGAAAGTACCAAGCAAGAACAAAGGAAACACAGCAAAGAGAGAGCATTACCAGGTGCCAGGATGGCGGAGCGGTCTAAGGCGTTGCGTTCAGGTCGCAGTCTCCCCAGGAGGCGTGGGTTCGAATCCCGCCTCAGACAGAGCCCATTGAAAGTACCAAGCAAGAACAAAGCAAGCACATTCAAGAGAGCATTACCAGGTGCCAGGATGGCGGAGCGGTCTAAGGCGTTGTGTTCAGGTCGCAGTCTCCCCAGGAGGCGTGGGTTTGAATCCCACCTCAGACAGTACCCATTGAAAGTACCAAGCAAGAACAAAGGAAACACGGTCAAGCGAGCATTACCAGTTGCCAGGATGGCGGAGCGGTCTAAGGCGTTGCGTTCAGGTCGCAGTCTCCCCAGGAGGCGTGGGTTCGAATCCCACCTCAGACAGTGCCCATTGAAAGTACCAAGCAAGAACAAAGCAAACACAGTCAAGAGAGCATTACCAGTTGCCAGGATGGCGGAGCGGTCTAAGGCGTTGCGTTCAGGTCGCAGTCTCCCCAGGAGGCGTGGGTTCGAATCCCGCCTCAGACAGAGCCCATTGAAAGTACCAAGCAAGAACAAAGCAAGCACATTCAAGAGAGCATTACCAGGTGCCAGGATGGCGTTGCGGTCTAAGGCGTTGTGTTCAGGTCGCAGTCTCCCCAGGAGGCGTGGGTTTGAATCCCACCTCAGACAGTACCCATTGAAAGTACCAAGCAAGAACAAAGGAAACACGGTCAAGAGAGCATTACCAGTTGCCAGGATTGCGGAGCGGTCTAAGGCGTTGCGTTCAGGTCGCAGTCTCCCCAGGAGGCGTGGGTTCGAATCCCACCTCAGACAGTGCCCATTAAAAGTACCAAGCAAGAACAAAGCAAACACAGTCAAGAGAGCATTACCAGTTGCCAGGATGGCGGAGCGGTCTAAGGCGTTGCGTTCAGGTCGCAGTCTCCCCAGGAGGCGTGGGTTCGAATCCCGCCTCAGACAGAGCCCATTGAAAGTACCAAGCAAGAACAAAGCAAACACATTCAAGAGAGCATTACCAGGTGCCAGGATGGCGGAGCGGTCTAAGGCGTTGCGTTCAGGTCGCAGTCTCCCCAGGAGGCGTGGGTTGAATCCCGCCTCAGACAGAGCCCATTGAAAGTACCAAGCAATAACAAAGGAAACACGGTCAAGAGAGCATTACCAGTTGCCAGGATGGCGGAGCGGTCTAAGGCGTTGCGTTCAGGTCGCAGTCTCCCCTGGAGGCGTGGGTTCGAATCCCGCCTCAGACAGAGCCCATTGAAAGTACCAAGCAAAAACAAAGCAAACACATTCAAGAGAGCATTACCAGGTGCCAGGATGGCGGAGCGGTCTAAGGCGTTGCGTTCAGGTCGCAGTCTCCCCAGGAGGCGTGGGTTCGAATCCCGCCTCAGACAGAGCCCATTGAAAGTACCAAGTAAGAACAAAGCAAACACATTCAAGAGAGCATTACCAGTTGCCAGGATTGCAGAGCGGTCTAAGGCGCTGCGTTCAGGTCGCAGTCTCCCCAGGAGGCGTGGGTTCGAATCCCGCCTCAGACAGAGCCCATTGAAAGTACCAAGCAATAACAAAGGAAACACGGTCAAGAGAGCATTACCAGTTGCCAGGATGGCGGAGCGGTCTAAGGCGTTGCGTTCAGGTCGCAGTCTCCCCAGGAGGCGTGTGTTCGAATCCCACCTCAGACAGAGCCCATTGAAAGTACCAAGCAAAAACAAAGGAAACACGGTCAAGAGAGCATTACCAGTTGCCAGGATGGCGGAGCGGTCTAAGGCGTTGCGTTCAGGTCGCAGTCTCCCCAGGAGGCGTGGGTTCGAATCCCACCTCAGACAGAGCCCATTGAAAGTACCAAGCAAGAACAGAGCAAACACAGTCAAGAGAGCATTACCAGATGATAAGATGGCAGAGCGGTCTCAGGCGTTGCGTTCAGGTCGCAGTCTCCCCAGGAGGCGTGGGTTTGAATCCCACCTCAGACAGTGCCCATTGAAAGTACCAAGCAAGAACAAAGCAAACACATTCAAGAGAGCATTACCAGTTGCCAGGATGGCGGAACGGTCTAAGGCGTTGCGTTCAGGTCGCAGTCTCCCCAGGAGGCGTGGGTTCGAATCCCACCTCAGACAGTGCCCATTGAAAGTACCAAGCAAGAACAAAGCAAACACAGTCAAGAGAGCATTACCAGTTGCCAGGATGGCGGAGCGGTCTAAGGCGTTGCGTTCAGGTCGCAGTCTCCCCAGGAGGCGTGGGTTCGAATCCCGCCTCAGACAGAGCCCATTGAAAGTACCAAGCAAGAACAAAGCAAACACATTCAAGAGAGCATTACCAGGTGCCAGGATGGCGGAGCGGTCTAAGGCATTGCGTTCAGGTCGCAGTCTCCCCAGGAGGCGTGGGTTCGAATCCCGCCTCAGAAAGAGCCCATTGAAAGTACCAAGCAAGAACAAAGCAAACACAGTCAAGAGAGCATTACCAGTTGCCAGGATTGCAGAGCGGTCTAAGGCGCTGCGTTCAGGTCGCAGTCTCCCCAGGAGGCGTGGGTTCGAATCCCGCCTCAGACAGAGCCCATTGAAAGTACCAAGCAATAACAAAGGAAACACGGTCAAGAGAGCATTACCAGTTGCCAGGATGGCGGAGCGGTCTAAGGCGTTGCGTTCAGGTCGCAGTCTCCCCAGGAGGCGTGTGTTCGAATCCCACCTCAGACAGAGCCCATTGAAAGTACCAAGCAATAACAAAGGAAACACGGTCAAGAGAGCATTACCAGTTGCCAGGATGGCGGTGCGGTCTAAGGCATTGCGTTCAGGTCGCAGTCTCCCCAGGAGGCGTGGGTTCGAATCCCACCTCAGACAGAGCCCATTGAAAGTACCAAGCAAGAACAGCGCAAACACAGTCAAGAGAGCATTACCAGATGATAAGATGGCAGAGCGGTCTCAGGCGTTGCGTTCAGGTCGCAGTAGCCCCAGGAGGCGTGGGTTCGAATCCCACCTCAGACAGTGCCCATTGAAAGTACCAAGCAAGAACAAAGCAAACACAGTCAAGAGAGCATTACCAGTTGCCAGGATGGCGGAGCGGTCAAAGGTGTTGCGTTCAGGTCGCAGTCTCCCCAGGAGGCGTGGGTTTGAATCCCACCTCAGACAGTACCCATTGAAAGTACCAAGCAAGAACAAAGGAAACACGGTCAAGAGAGCATTACCAGTTGCCAGGATGGCGGAGCGGTCTAAGGCGTTGCGTTCAGGTCGCAGTCTCCCCAAGAGGCGTGGGTTCGAATCCCACCTCAGACAGTGCCCATTGAAAGTACCAAGCAAGAACAAAGCAAACACAGTCAAGAGAGCATTACCAGTTGCCAGGATGGCGGAGCGGTCTAAGGCGTTGCGTTCAGGTCGCAGTCTCCCCAGGAGGCGTGGGTTCGAATCCCGCCTCAGACAGAGCCCATTGAAAGTACCAAGCAAGAACAAAGCAAGCACATTCAAGAGAGCATTACCAGGTGCCAGGATGGCGGAGCGGTCTAAGGCGTTGCGTTCAGGTCGCAGTCTCCCCAGGAGGCGTGGGTTCGAATCCCGCCTCAGAAAGAGCCCATTGAAAGTACCAAGCAAGAACAAAGCAAACACAGTCAAGAGAGCAGTAACAGTTGCCAGGATTGCAGAGCGGTCTAAGGCGTTGCGTTCAGGTCGCAGTCTCCCCTGGAGGCGTGGGTTCGAATACCGCCTCAGACAGAGCCCATTGAAAGTACCAAGCAAGAACAAAGCAAGCACATTCAAGAGAGCATTACCAGGTGCCAGGATGGCGGAGCGGTCTAAGGCGTTGTGTTCAGGTCGCAGTCTCCCCAGGAGGCGTGGGTTTGAATCCCACCTCAGACAGTACCCATTGAAAGTACCAAGCAAGAACAAAGGAAACACGGTCAAGAGAGCATTACCAGTTGCCAGGATGGCGGAGCGGTCTAAGGCGTTGCGTTCAGGTCGCAGTCTCCCCAGGAGGCGTGGGTTCGAATCCCACCTCAGACAGTGCCCATTGAAAGTACCAAGCAAGAACAAAGCAAACACAGTCAAGAGAGCATTACCAGTTGCCAGGATGGCGGAGCGGTCTAAGGCGTTGCGTTCAGGTCGCAGTCTCCCCAGGAGGCGTGGGTTCGAATCCCGCCTCAGAAAGAGCCCATTGAAAGTACCAAGCAAGAACAAAGCAAACACAGTCAAGAGAGCAGTAACAGTTGCCAGGATTGCAGAGCGGTCTAAGGCGTTGCGTTCAGGTCGCAGTCTCCCCTGGAGGCGTGGGTTCGAATACCGCCTCAGACAGAGCCCATTGAAAGTACCAAGCAAGAACAAAGCAAGCACATTCAAGAGAGCATTACCAGGTGCCAGGATGGCGGAGCGGTCTAAGGCGTTGTGTTCAGGTCGCAGTCTCCCCAGGAGGCGTGGGTTTGAATCCCACCTCAGACAGTACCCATTGAAAGTACCAAGCAAGAACAAAGGAAACACGGTCAAGAGAGCATTACCAGTTGCCAGGATGGCGGAGCGGTCTAAGGCGTTGCGTTCAGGTCGCAGTCTCCCCAGGAGGCGTGGGTTCGAATCCCACCTCAGACAGTGCCCATTGAAAGTACCAAGCAAGAACAAAGCAAACACAGTCAAGAGAGCATTACCAGTTGCCAGGATGGCGGAGCGGTCTAAGGCGTTGCGTTCAGGTCGCAGTCTCCCCAGGAGGCGTGGGTTCGAATCCCGCCTCAGACAGAGCCCATTGAAAGTACCAAGCAAGAACAAAGCAAGCACATTCAAGAGAGCATTACCAGGTGCCAGGATGGCGGAGCGGTCTAAGGCGTTGCGTTCAGGTCGCAGTCTCCCCAGGAGGCGTGGGTTCGAATCCCGCCTCAGAAAGAGCCCATTGAAAGTACCAAGCAAGAACAAAGCAAACACAGTCAAGAGAGCAGTACCAGTTGCCAGGATTGCAGAGCGGTCTAAGGCGTTGCGTTCAGGTCGCAGTCTCCCCTGGAGGCGTGGGTTCGAATACCGCCTCAGACAGAGCCCATTGAAAGTACCAAGCAAAAACAAAGCAAACACAGTCAAGAGAGCATTACCAGGTGCCAGGATGGCGGAGCGGTCTAAGGCGTTGCGTTCAGGTCGCAGTCTCCCCAGGAGGCGTGGGTTTGAATCCCACCTCAGACAGTGCCCATTGAAAGTACCAAGCAAGAACAAAGTAAACACAGTCAAGAGAGCATTACCAGTTGCCAGGATGGCGGAGCGGTCTAAAGCGTTGCGTTCAGGTCGCAGTCTCCCCAGGAAGCGTGGGTTCGAATCCCACCTCAGACAGAGCCCATTGAAAGTACCAAGCAAGAACAAAGCAAACACATTCAAGAGAGCATTACCAGGTGCCAGGATGGCGGAGCGGTCTAAGGCGTTGCGTTCAGGTCGCAGTCTCCCCAGGAGGCGTGGGTTCGAATCCCGCCTCAGACAGAGCCCATTGAAAGTACCAAGCAAGAACAAAGCAAGCACATTCAAGAGAGCATTACCAGGTGCCAGGATGGCGGAGCGGTCTAAGGCGTTGTGTTCAGGTCGCAGTCTCCCCAGGAGGCGTGGGTTTGAATCCCACCTCAGACAGTACCCATTGAAAGTACCAAGCAAGAACAAAGGAAACACGGTCAAGCGAGCATTACCAGTTGCCAGGATGGCGGAGCGGTCTAAGGCGTTGCGTTCAGGTCGCAGTCTCCCCAGGAGGCGTGGGTTCGAATCCCACCTCAGACAGTGCCCATTGAAAGTACCAAGCAAGAACAAAGCAAACACAGTCAAGAGAGCATTACCAGTTGCCAGGATGGCGGAGCGGTCTAAGGCGTTGCGTTCAGGTCGCAGTCTCCCCAGGAGGCGTGGGTTCGAATCCCGCCTCAGACAGAGCCCATTGAAAGTACCAAGCAAGAACAAAGCAAGCACATTCAAGAGAGCATTACCAGGTGCCAGGATGGCGTTGCGGTCTAAGGCGTTGTGTTCAGGTCGCAGTCTCCCCAGGAGGCGTGGGTTTGAATCCCACCTCAGACAGTACCCATTGAAAGTACCAAGCAAGAACAAAGGAAACACGGTCAAGAGAGCATTACCAGTTGCCAGGATTGCGGAGCGGTCTAAGGCGTTGCGTTCAGGTCGCAGTCTCCCCAGGAGGCGTGGGTTCGAATCCCACCTCAGACAGTGCCCATTAAAAGTACCAAGCAAGAACAAAGCAAACACAGTCAAGAGAGCATTACCAGTTGCCAGGATGGCGGAGCGGTCTAAGGCGTTGCGTTCAGGTCGCAGTCTCCCCAGGAGGCGTGGGTTCGAATCCCGCCTCAGACAGAGCCCATTGAAAGTACCAAGCAAGAACAAAGCAAACACATTCAAGAGAGCATTACCAGGTGCCAGGATGGCGGAGCGGTCTAAGGCGTTGCGTTCAGGTCGCAGTCTCCCCAGGAGGCGTGGGTTGAATCCCGCCTCAGACAGAGCCCATTGAAAGTACCAAGCAATAACAAAGGAAACACGGTCAAGAGAGCATTACCAGTTGCCATGATGGCGGAGCAGTCTAAGGCGTTGCGTTCAGGTCGCAGTCTCCCCTGGAGGCGTGGGTTCGAATCCCGCCTCAGACAGAGCCCATTGAAAGTACCAAGCAAAAACAAAGCAAACACATTCAAGAGAGCATTACCAGGTGCCAGGATGGCGGAGCGGTCTAAGGCGTTGCGTTCAGGTCGCAGTCTCCCCAGGAGGCGTGGGTTCGAATCCCGCCTCAGACAGAGCCCATTGAAAGTACCAAGTAAGAACAAAGCAAACACATTCAAGAGAGCATTACCAGTTGCCAGGATTGCAGAGCGGTCTAAGGCGCTGCGTTCAGGTCGCAGTCTCCCCAGGAGGCGTGGGTTCGAATCCCACCTCAGACAGAGCCCATTGAAAGTACCAAGCAAGAACAAAGGAAACACAGCAAAGAGAGAGCATTACCAGGTGCCAGGATGGCGGAGCGGTCTAAGGCGTTGCGTTCAGGTCGCAGTCTCCCCAGGAGGCGTGGGTTCGAATCCCGCCTCAGACAGAGCCCATTGAAAGTACCAAGCAAGAACAAAGCAAGCACATTCAAGAGAGCATTACCAGGTGCCAGGATGGCGGAGCGGTCTAAGGCGTTGTGTTCAGGTCGCAGTCTCCCCAGGAGGCCTGGGTTTGAATCCCACCTCAGACAGTACCCATTGAAAGTACCAAGCAAGAACAAAGGAAACACGGTCAAGCGAGCATTACCAGTTGCCAGGATGGCGGAGCGGTCTAAGGCGTTGCGTTCAGGTCGCAGTCTCCCCAGGAGGCGTGGGTTCGAATCCCACCTCAGACAGTGCCCATTGAAAGTACCAAGCAAGAACAAAGCAAACACAGTCAAGAGAGCATTACCAGTTGCCAGGATGGCGGAGCGGTCTAAGGCGTTGCGTTCAGGTCGCAGTCTCCCCAGGAGGCGTGGGTTCGAATCCCGCCTCAGACAGAGCCCATTGAAAGTACCAAGCAAGAACAAAGCAAGCACATTCAAGAGAGCATTACCAGGTGCCAGGATGGCGTTGCGGTCTAAGGCGTTGTGTTCAGGTCGCAGTCTCCCCAGGAGGCGTGGGTTTGAATCCCACCTCAGACAGTACCCATTGAAAGTACCAAGCAAGAACAAAGGAAACACGGTCAAGAGAGCATTACCAGTTGCCAGGATTGCGGAGCGGTCTAAGGCGTTGCGTTCAGGTCGCAGTCTCCCCAGGAGGCGTGGGTTCGAATCCCACCTCAGACAGTGCCCATTAAAAGTACCAAGCAAGAACAAAGCAAACACAGTCAAGAGAGCATTACCAGTTGCCAGGATGGCGGAGCGGTCTAAGGCGTTGCGTTCAGGTCGCAGTCTCCCCAGGAGGCGTGGGTTCGAATCCCGCCTCAGACAGAGCCCATTGAAAGTACCAAGCAAGAACAAAGCAAACACATTCAAGAGAGCATTACCAGGTGCCAGGATGGCGGAGCGGTCTAAGGCGTTGCGTTCAGGTCGCAGTCTCCCCAGGAGGCGTGGGTTGAATCCCGCCTCAGACAGAGCCCATTGAAAGTACCAAGCAATAACAAAGGAAACACGGTCAAGAGAGCATTACCAGTTGCCAGGATGGCGGAGCGGTCTAAGGCGTTGCGTTCAGGTCGCAGTCTCCCCTGGAGGCGTGGGTTCGAATCCCGCCTCAGACAGAGCCCATTGAAAGTACCAAGCAAAAACAAAGCAAACACATTCAAGAGAGCATTACCAGGTGCCAGGATGGCGGAGCGGTCTAAGGCGTTGCGTTCAGGTCGCAGTCTCCCCAGGAGGCGTGGGTTCGAATCCCGCCTCAGACAGAGCCCATTGAAAGTACCAAGTAAGAACAAAGCAAACACATTCAAGAGAGCATTACCAGTTGCCAGGATTGCAGAGCGGTCTAAGGCGCTGCGTTCAGGTCGCAGTCTCCCCAGGAGGCGTGGGTTCGAATCCCACCTCAGACAGAGCCCATTGAAAGTACCAAGCAAGAACAAAGGAAACACAGCAAAGAGAGAGCATTACCAGGTGCCAGGATGGCGGAGCGGTCTAAGGCGTTGCGTTCAGGTCGCAGTCTCCCCAGGAGGCGTGGGTTCGAATCCCGCCTCAGACAGAGCCCATTGAAAGTACCAAGCAAGAACAAAGCAAGCACATTCAAGAGAGCATTACCAGGTGCCAGGATGGCGGAGCGGTCTAAGGCGTTGTGTTCAGGTCGCAGTCTCCCCAGGAGGCGTGGGTTTGAATCCCACCTCAGACAGTACCCATTGAAAGTACCAAGCAAGAACAAAGGAAACACGGTCAAGCGAGCATTACCAGTTGCCAGGATGGCGGAGCGGTCTAAGGCGTTGCGTTCAGGTCGCAGTCTCCCCAGGAGGCGTGGGTTCGAATCCCACCTCAGACAGTGCCCATTGAAAGTACCAAGCAAGAACAAAGCAAACACAGTCAAGAGAGCATTACCAGTTGCCAGGATGGCGGAGCGGTCTAAGGCGTTGCGTTCAGGTCGCAGTCTCCCCAGGAGGCGTGGGTTCGAATCCCGCCTCAGACAGAGCCCATTGAAAGTACCAAGCAAGAACAAAGCAAGCACATTCAAGAGAGCATTACCAGGTGCCAGGATGGCGTTGCGGTCTAAGGCGTTGTGTTCAGGTCGCAGTCTCCCCAGGAGGCGTGGGTTTGAATCCCACCTCAGACAGTACCCATTGAAAGTACCAAGCAAGAACAAAGGAAACACGGTCAAGAGAGCATTACCAGTTGCCAGGATTGCGGAGCGGTCTAAGGCGTTGCGTTCAGGTCGCAGTCTCCCCAGGAGGCGTGGGTTCGAATCCCACCTCAGACAGTGCCCATTAAAAGTACCAAGCAAGAACAAAGCAAACACAGTCAAGAGAGCATTACCAGTTGCCAGGATGGCGGAGCGGTCTAAGGCGTTGCGTTCAGGTCGCAGTCTCCCCAGGAGGCGTGGGTTCGAATCCCGCCTCAGACAGAGCCCATTGAAAGTACCAAGCAAGAACAAAGCAAACACATTCAAGAGAGCATTACCAGGTGCCAGGATGGCGGAGCGGTCTAAGGCGTTGCGTTCAGGTCGCAGTCTCCCCAGGAGGCGTGGGTTGAATCCCGCCTCAGACAGAGCCCATTGAAAGTACCAAGCAATAACAAAGGAAACACGGTCAAGAGAGCATTACCAGTTGCCAGGATGGCGGAGCGGTCTAAGGCGTTGCGTTCAGGTCGCAGTCTCCCCTGGAGGCGTGGGTTCGAATCCCGCCTCAGACAGAGCCCATTGAAAGTACCAAGCAAAAACAAAGCAAACACATTCAAGAGAGCATTACCAGGTGCCAGGATGGCGGAGCGGTCTAAGGCGTTGCGTTCAGGTCGCAGTCTCCCCAGGAGGCGTGGGTTCGAATCCCGCCTCAGACAGAGCCCATTGAAAGTACCAAGTAAGAACAAAGCAAACACATTCAAGAGAGCATTACCAGTTGCCAGGATTGCAGAGCGGTCTAAGGCGCTGCGTTCAGGTCGCAGTCTCCCCAGGAGGCGTGGGTTCGAATCCCGCCTCAGACAGAGCCCATTGAAAGTACCAAGCAATAACAAAGGAAACACGGTCAAGAGAGCATTACCAGTTGCCAGGATGGCGGAGCGGTCTAAGGCGTTGCGTTCAGGTCGCAGTCTCCCCAGGAGGCGTGTGTTCGAATCCCACCTCAGACAGAGCCCATTGAAAGTACCAAGCAAAAACAAAGGAAACACGGTCAAGAGAGCATTACCAGTTGCCAGGATGGCGGAGCGGTCTAAGGCGTTGCGTTCAGGTCGCAGTCTCCCCAGGAGGCGTGGGTTCGAATCCCACCTCAGACAGAGCCCATTGAAAGTACCAAGCAAGAACAGAGCAAACACAGTCAAGAGAGCATTACCAGATGATAAGATGGCAGAGCGGTCTCAGGCGTTGCGTTCAGGTCGCAGTCTCCCCAGGAGGCGTGGGTTTGAATCCCACCTCAGACAGTGCCCATTGAAAGTACCAAGCAAGAACAAAGCAAACACATTCAAGAGAGCATTACCAGTTGCCAGGATGGCGGAACGGTCTAAGGCGTTGCGTTCAGGTCGCAGTCTCCCCAGGAGGCGTGGGTTCGAATCCCACCTCAGACAGTGCCCATTGAAAGTACCAAGCAAGAACAAAGCAAACACAGTCAAGAGAGCATTACCAGTTGCCAGGATGGCGGAGCGGTCTAAGGCGTTGCGTTCAGGTCGCAGTCTCCCCAGGAGGCGTGGGTTCGAATCCCGCCTCAGACAGAGCCCATTGAAAGTACCAAGCAAGAACAAAGCAAACACATTCAAGAGAGCATTACCAGGTGCCAGGATGGCGGAGCGGTCTAAGGCATTGCGTTCAGGTCGCAGTCTCCCCAGGAGGCGTGGGTTCGAATCCCGCCTCAGAAAGAGCCCATTGAAAGTACCAAGCAAGAACAAAGCAAACACAGTCAAGAGAGCATTACCAGTTGCCAGGATTGCAGAGCGGTCTAAGGCGCTGCGTTCAGGTCGCAGTCTCCCCAGGAGGCGTGGGTTCGAATCCCGCCTCAGACAGAGCCCATTGAAAGTACCAAGCAATAACAAAGGAAACACGGTCAAGAGAGCATTACCAGTTGCCAGGATGGCGGAGCGGTCTAAGGCGTTGCGTTCAGGTCGCAGTCTCCCCAGGAGGCGTGTGTTCGAATCCCACCTCAGACAGAGCCCATTGAAAGTACCAAGCAATAACAAAGGAAACACGGTCAAGAGAGCATTACCAGTTGCCAGGATGGCGGTGCGGTCTAAGGCGTTGCGTTCAGGTCGCAGTCTCCCCAGGAGGCGTGGGTTCGAATCCCACCTCAGACAGAGCCCATTGAAAGTACCAAGCAAGAACAGCGCAAACACAGTCAAGAGAGCATTACCAGATGATAAGATGGCAGAGCGGTCTCAGGCGTTGCGTTCAGGTCGCAGTCTCCCCAGGAGGCGTGGGTTCGAATCCCACCTCAGACACTGCCCATTGAAAGTACCAAGCAAGAACAAAGCAAACACAGTCAAGAGAGCATTACCAGTTGCCAGGATGGCGGAGCGGTCAAAGGTGTTGCGTTCAGGTCGCAGTCTCCCCAGGAGGCGTGGGTTCGAATCCCACCTCAGACAGAGCCCATTGAAAGTACCAAGCAAGAACAAAGCAAACACAGTCAAGAGAGCATTACCAGTTGCCAGGATGGTGGAGCGGTCTAAGGCGTTGCGTTCAGGTCGCAGTCTCCCCAGGAGGCGTGGGTTCGAATCCCACCTCAGACAGTGCCCATTGAAACTACAAAGCAAGAACAAAGCAAACACAGTCAAGAGAGCATTACCAGTTGCCAGGATGGCGGAGCGGTCTAAGGCGTTGCGTTCAGGTCGCAGTCTCCCAAGGAGGCGTGGGTTCGAATCCCACCTCAGACAGAGCCCATTGAATGTACCAAGCAAGAACAAAGAAAACACATTCAAGAGAGCATTACCAGGTGCCAGGTTGGCGGAGCGGTCTAAGGCGTTGCGTTCAGGTCGCAGTCTCCCCAGGAGGCGTGGGTTCGAATCCCACCTCAGACAGAGCCCATTGAATGTACCAAGCAAGAACAAAGCAAACACATTCAAGAGAGCTTAACCAGGTGCCAGGATGGCGGAGCGGTCTAAGGCGTTGCGTTCAGGTCGCAGTCTCCCCAGGAGGCGTGGGTTCGAATCCCACCTCAGACAGAGCCCATTGAAAGTACCAAGCAAGAACAAAGGAAACACAGCAAAGAGAGAGCATTACCAGGTGCCAGGATGGCGGAGCGGTCTAAGGCGTTGCGTTCAGGTCGCAGTCTCTCCAGGAGGCGTGGGTTCGAATCCCGCCTCAGACAGTGCCCATTGAAAGTACCAAGCAAGAACAAAGCAAACACAGTAAAGAGAGCATTACCAGTTGCCAGGATGGCAGAGCGTTCTAAGGCGTTGCGTTCAGGTCGCAGTCTCCCCAGGAGGCGTGGGTTCGAATCCCGCCTCAGACAGAGCCCATTGAAAGTACCAAGCAAGAACAAAGCAAGCACATTCAAGAGAGCATTACCAGGTGCCAGGATGGCGGAGCGGTCTAAGGCGTTGCGTTCAGGTCGCAGTCTCCCCAGGAGGCGTGGGTTCGAATCCCGCCTCAGAAAGAGCCCATTGAAAGTACCAAGCAAGAACAAAGCAAACACAGTCAAGAGAGCAGTACCAGTTGCCAGGATTGCAGAGCGGTCTAAGGCGTTGCGTTCAGGTCGCAGTCTCCCCTGGAGGCGTGGGTTCGAATACCGCCTCAGACAGAGCCCATTGAAAGTACCAAGCAAAAAACAAAGCAAACACAGTCAAGAGAGCATTACCAGGTGCCAGGATGGCGGAGCGGTCTAAGGCGTTGCGTTCAGGTCGCAGTCTCCCCAGGAGGCGTGGGTTCGAATCCCACCTCAGACAGTGCCCATTGAAAGTACCAAGCAAGAACAAAGTAAACACAGTCAAGAGAGCATTACCAGTTGCCAGGATGGCGGAGCGGTCTAAAGCGTTGCGTTCAGGTCGCAGTCTCCCCAGGAAGCGTGGGTTCGAATCCCACCTCAGACAGAGCCCATTGAAAGTACCAAGCAAGAACAAAGCAAACACATTCAAGAGAGCATTACCAGGTGCCAGGATGGCGGAGCGGTCTAAGGCGTTGCGTTCAGGTCGCAGTCTCCCCAGGAGGCGTGGGTTCGAATCCCGCCTCAGACAGAGCCCATTGAAAGTACCAAGCAAGAACAAAGCAAGCACATTCAAGAGAGCATTACCAGGTGCCAGGATGGCGGAGCGGTCTAAGGCGTTGTGTTCAGGTCGCAGTCTCCCCAGGAGGCGTGGGTTTGAATCCCACCTCAGACAGTACCCATTGAAAGTACCAAGCAAGAACAAAGGAAACACGGTCAAGCGAGCATTACCAGTTGCCAGGATGGCGGAGCGGTCTAAGGCGTTGCGTTCAGGTCGCAGTCTCCCCAGGAGGCGTGGGTTCGAATCCCACCTCAGACAGTGCCCATTGAAAGTACCAAGCAAGAACAAAGCAAACACAGTCAAGAGAGCATTACCAGTTGCCAGGATGGCGGAGCGGTCTAAGGCGTTGCGTTCAGGTCGCAGTCTCCCCAGGAGGCGTGGGTTCGAATCCCGCCTCAGACAGAGCCCATTGAAAGTACCAAGCAAGAACAAAGCAAGCACATTCAAGAGAGCATTACCAGGTGCCAGGATGGCGTTGCGGTCTAAGGCGTTGTGTTCAGGTCGCAGTCTCCCCAGGAGGCGTGGGTTTGAATCCCACCTCAGACAGTACCCATTGAAAGTACCAAGCAAGAACAAAGGAAACACGGTCAAGAGAGCATTACCAGTTGCCAGGATTGCGGAGCGGTCTAAGGCGTTGCGTTCAGGTCGCAGTCTCCCCAGGAGGCGTGGGTTCGAATCCCACCTCAGACAGTGCCCATTAAAAGTACCAAGCAAGAACAAAGCAAACACAGTCAAGAGAGCATTACCAGTTGCCAGGATGGCGGAGCGGTCTAAGGCGTTGCGTTCAGGTCGCAGTCTCCCCAGGAGGCGTGGGTTCGAATCCCGCCTCAGACAGAGCCCATTGAAAGTACCAAGCAAGAACAAAGCAAACACATTCAAGAGAGCATTACCAGGTGCCAGGATGGCGGAGCGGTCTAAGGCGTTGCGTTCAGGTCGCAGTCTCCCCAGGAGGCGTGGGTTGAATCCCGCCTCAGACAGAGCCCATTGAAAGTACCAAGCAATAACAAAGGAAACACGGTCAAGAGAGCATTACCAGTTGCCAGGATGGCGGAGCGGTCTAAGGCGTTGCGTTCAGGTCGCAGTCTCCCCTGGAGGCGTGGGTTCGAATCCCGCCTCAGACAGAGCCCATTGAAAGTACCAAGCAAAAACAAAGCAAACACATTCAAGAGAGCATTACCAGGTGCCAGGATGGCGGAGCGGTCTAAGGCGTTGCGTTCAGGTCGCAGTCTCCCCAGGAGGCGTGGGTTCGAATCCCGCCTCAGACAGAGCCCATTGAAAGTACCAAGTAAGAACAAAGCAAACACATTCAAGAGAGCATTACCAGTTGCCAGGATTGCAGAGCGGTCTAAGGCGCTGCGTTCAGGTCGCAGTCTCCCCAGGAGGCGTGGGTTCGAATCCCGCCTCAGACAGAGCCCATTGAAAGTACCAAGCAATAACAAAGGAAACTCGGTCAAGAGAGCATTACCAGTTGCCAGGATGGCGGAGCGGTCTAAGGCGTTGCGTTCAGGTCGCAGTCTCCCCAGGAGGCGTGTGTTCGAATCCCACCTCAGACAGAGCCCATTGAAAGTACCAAGCAAAAACAAAGGAAACACGGTCAAGAGAGCATTACCAGTTGCCAGGATGGCGGAGCGGTCTAAGGCGTTGCGTTCAGGTCGCAGTCTCCCCAGGAGGCGTGGGTTCGAATCCCACCTCAGACAGAGCCCATTGAAAGTACCAAGCAAGAACAGAGCAAACACAGTCAAGAGAGCATTACCAGATGATAAGATGGCAGAGCGGTCTCAGGCGTTGCGTTCAGGTCGCAGTCTCCCCAGGAGGCGTGGGTTTGAATCCCACCTCAGACAGTGCCCATTGAAAGTACCAAGCAAGAACAAAGCAAACACATTCAAGAGAGCATTACCAGTTGCCAGGATGGCGGAACGGTCTAAGGCGTTGCGTTCAGGTCGCAGTCTCCCCAGGAGGCGTGGGTTCGAATCCCACCTCAGACAGTGCCCATTGAAAGTACCAAGCAAGAACAAAGCAAACACAGTCAAGAGAGCATTACCAGTTGCCAGGATGGCGGAGCGGTCTAAGGCGTTGCGTTCAGGTCGCAGTCTCCCCAGGAGGCGTGGGTTCGAATCCCGCCTCAGACAGAGCCCATTGAAAGTACCAAGCAAGAACAAAGCAAACGCATTCAAGAGAGCATTACCAGGTGCCAGGATGGCGGAGCGGTCTAAGGCATTGCGTTCAGGTCGCAGTCTCCCCATGAGGCGTGGGTTCGAATCCCGCCTCAGAAAGAGCCCATTGAAAGTACCAAGCAAGAACAAAGCAAACACATTCAAGAGAGCATTACCAGGTGCCAGGATGGCGGAGCGGTCTAAGGCGTTGCGTTCAGGTCGCAGTCTCCCCAGGAGGCGTGGGTTCGAATCCCGCCTCAGACAGAGCCCATTGAAAGTACCAAGCAAGAACAAAGCAAGCACATTCAAGAGAGCATTACCAGGTGCCAGGATGGCGGAGCGGTCTAAGGCGTTGTGTTCAGGTCGCAGTCTCCCCAGGAGGCGTGGGTTTGAATCCCACCTCAGACAGTACCCATTGAAAGTACCAAGCAAGAACAAAGGAAACACGGTCAAGCGAGCATTACCAGTTGCCAGGATGGCGGAGCGGTCTAAGGCGTTGCGTTCAGGTCGCAGTCTCCCCAGGAGGCGTGGGTTCGAATCCCACCTCAGAC
The DNA here is from genome assembly GCF_059441095.1 of Idiotropiscis lumnitzeri. Taxonomy (NCBI): domain Eukaryota; kingdom Metazoa; phylum Chordata; class Actinopteri; order Syngnathiformes; family Syngnathidae; genus Idiotropiscis; species Idiotropiscis lumnitzeri. Next base: position 7,926,495 of record NC_142412.1, read on the forward strand.
AGTGCCCATTGAAAGTACCAAGCAAGAACAAAGCAAACACAGTCAAGAGAGCATTACCAGTTGCCAGGATGGCGGAGCGGTCTAAGGCGTTGCGTTCAGGTCGCAGTCTCCCCAGGAGGCGTGGGTTCGAATCCCGCCTCAGACAGAGCCCATTGAAAGTACCAAGCAAGAACAAAGCAAGCACATTCAAGAGAGCATTACCAGGTGCCAGGATGGCGTTGCGGTCTAAGGCGTTGTGTTCAGGTCGCAGTCTCCCCAGGAGGCGTGGGTTTGAATCCCACCTCAGACAGTACCCATTGAAAGTACCAAGCAAGAACAAAGGAAACACGGTCAAGAGAGCATTACCAGTTGCCAGGATTGCGGAGCGGTCTAAGGCGTTGCGTTCAGGTCGCAGTCTCCCCAGGAGGCGTGGGTTCGAATCCCACCTCAGACAGTGCCCATTAAAAGTACCAAGCAAGAACAAAGCAAACACAGTCAAGAGAGCATTACCAGTTGCCAGGATGGCGGAGCGGTCTAAGGCGTTGCGTTCAGGTCGCAGTCTCCCCAGGAGGCGTGGGTTCGAATCCCGCCTCAGACAGAGCCCATTGAAAGTACCAAGCAAGAACAAAGCAAACACATTCAAGAGAGCATTACCAGGTGCCAGGATGGCGGAGCGGTCTAAGGCGTTGCGTTCAGGTCGCAGTCTCCCCAGGAGGCGTGGGTTGAATCCCGCCTCAGACAGAGCCCATTGAAAGTACCAAGCAATAACAAAGGAAACACGGTCAAGAGAGCATTACCAGTTGCCATGATGGCGGAGCAGTCTAAGGCGTTGCGTTCAGGTCGCAGTCTCCCCTGGAGGCGTGGGTTCGAATCCCGCCTCAGACAGAGCCCATTGAAAGTACCAAGCAAAAACAAAGCAAACACATTCAAGAGAGCATTACCAGGTGCCAGGATGGCGGAGCGGTCTAAGGCGTTGCGTTCAGGTCGCAGTCTCCCCAGGAGGCGTGGGTTCGAATCCCGCCTCAGACAGAGCCCATTGAAAGTACCAAGTAAGAACAAAGCAAACACATTCAAGAGAGCATTACCAGTTGCCAGGATTGCAGAGCGGTCTAAGGCGCTGCGTTCAGGTCGCAGTCTCCCCAGGAGGCGTGGGTTCGAATCCCACCTCAGACAGAGCCCATTGAAAGTACCAAGCAAGAACAAAGGAAACACAGCAAAGAGAGAGCATTACCAGGTGCCAGGATGGCGGAGCGGTCTAAGGCGTTGCGTTCAGGTCGCAGTCTCCCCAGGAGGCGTGGGTTCGAATCCCGCCTCAGACAGAGCCCATTGAAAGTACCAAGCAAGAACAAAGCAAGCACATTCAAGAGAGCATTACCAGGTGCCAGGATGGCGGAGCGGTCTAAGGCGTTGTGTTCAGGTCGCAGTCTCCCCAGGAGGCCTGGGTTTGAATCCCACCTCAGACAGTACCCATTGAAAGTACCAAGCAAGAACAAAGGAAACACGGTCAAGCGAGCATTACCAGTTGCCAGGATGGCGGAGCGGTCTAAGGCGTTGCGTTCAGGTCGCAGTCTCCCCAGGAGGCGTGGGTTCGAATCCCACCTCAGACAGTGCCCATTGAAAGTACCAAGCAAGAACAAAGCAAACACAGTCAAGAGAGCATTACCAGTTGCCAGGATGGCGGAGCGGTCTAAGGCGTTGCGTTCAGGTCGCAGTCTCCCCAGGAGGCGTGGGTTCGAATCCCGCCTCAGACAGAGCCCATTGAAAGTACCAAGCAAGAACAAAGCAAGCACATTCAAGAGAGCATTACCAGGTGCCAGGATGGCGTTGCGGTCTAAGGCGTTGTGTTCAGGTCGCAGTCTCCCCAGGAGGCGTGGGTTTGAATCCCACCTCAGACAGTACCCATTGAAAGTACCAAGCAAGAACAAAGGAAACACGGTCAAGAGAGCATTACCAGTTGCCAGGATTGCGGAGCGGTCTAAGGCGTTGCGTTCAGGTCGCAGTCTCCCCAGGAGGCGTGGGTTCGAATCCCACCTCAGACAGTGCCCATTAAAAGTACCAAGCAAGAACAAAGCAAACACAGTCAAGAGAGCATTACCAGTTGCCAGGATGGCGGAGCGGTCTAAGGCGTTGCGTTCAGGTCGCAGTCTCCCCAGGAGGCGTGGGTTCGAATCCCGCCTCAGACAGAGCCCATTGAAAGTACCAAGCAAGAACAAAGCAAACACATTCAAGAGAGCATTACCAGGTGCCAGGATGGCGGAGCGGTCTAAGGCGTTGCGTTCAGGTCGCAGTCTCCCCAGGAGGCGTGGGTTGAATCCCGCCTCAGACAGAGCCCATTGAAAGTACCAAGCAATAACAAAGGAAACACGGTCAAGAGAGCATTACCAGTTGCCAGGATGGCGGAGCGGTCTAAGGCGTTGCGTTCAGGTCGCAGTCTCCCCTGGAGGCGTGGGTTCGAATCCCGCCTCAGACAGAGCCCATTGAAAGTACCAAGCAAAAACAAAGCAAACACATTCAAGAGAGCATTACCAGGTGCCAGGATGGCGGAGCGGTCTAAGGCGTTGCGTTCAGGTCGCAGTCTCCCCAGGAGGCGTGGGTTCGAATCCCGCCTCAGACAGAGCCCATTGAAAGTACCAAGTAAGAACAAAGCAAACACATTCAAGAGAGCATTACCAGGTGCCAGGATGGCGGAGCGGTCTAAGGCGTTGCGTTCAGGTCGCAGTCTCCCCAGGAGGCGTGGGTTGAATCCCGCCTCAGACAGAGCCCATTGAAAGTACCAAGCAATAACAAAGGAAACACGGTCAAGAGAGCATTACCAGTTGCCAGGATGGCGGAGCGGTCTAAGGCGTTGCGTTCAGGTCGCAGTCTCCCCTGGAGGCGTGGGTTCGAATCCCGCCTCAGACAGAGCCCATTGAAAGTACCAAGCAAAAACAAAGCAAACACATTCAAGAGAGCATTACCAGGTGCCAGGATGGCGGAGCGGTCTAAGGCGTTGCGTTCAGGTCGCAGTCTCCCCAGGAGGCGTGGGTTCGAATCCCGCCTCAGACAGAGCCCATTGAAAGTACCAAGTAAGAACAAAGCAAACACATTCAAGAGAGCATTACCAGTTGCCAGGATTGCAGAGCGGTCTAAGGCGCTGCGTTCAGGTCGCAGTCTCCCCAGGAGGCGTGGGTTCGAATCCCACCTCAGACAGAGCCCATTGAAAGTACCAAGCAAGAACAAAGGAAACACAGCAAAGAGAGAGCATTACCAGGTGCCAGGATGGCGGAGCGGTCTAAGGCGTTGCGTTCAGGTCGCAGTCTCCCCAGGAGGCGTGGGTTCGAATCCCGCCTCAGACAGAGCCCATTGAAAGTACCAAGCAAGAACAAAGCAAGCACATTCAAGAGAGCATTACCAGGTGCCAGGATGGCGGAGCGGTCTAAGGCGTTGTGTTCAGGTCGCAGTCTCCCCAGGAGGCGTGGGTTTGAATCCCACCTCAGACAGTACCCATTGAAAGTACCAAGCAAGAACAAAGGAAACACGGTCAAGCGAGCATTACCAGTTGCCAGGATGGCGGAGCGGTCTAAGGCGTTGCGTTCAGGTCGCAGTCTCCCCAGGAGGCGTGGGTTCGAATCCCACCTCAGACAGTGCCCATTGAAAGTACCAAGCAAGAACAAAGCAAACACAGTCAAGAGAGCATTACCAGTTGCCAGGATGGCGGAGCGGTCTAAGGCGTTGCGTTCAGGTCGCAGTCTCCCCAGGAGGCGTGGGTTCGAATCCCGCCTCAGACAGAGCCCATTGAAAGTACCAAGCAAGAACAAAGCAAGCACATTCAAGAGAGCATTACCAGGTGCCAGGATGGCGTTGCGGTCTAAGGCGTTGTGTTCAGGTCGCAGTCTCCCCAGGAGGCGTGGGTTTGAATCCCACCTCAGACAGTACCCATTGAAAGTACCAAGCAAGAACAAAGGAAACACGGTCAAGAGAGCATTACCAGTTGCCAGGATTGCGGAGCGGTCTAAGGCGTTGCGTTCAGGTCGCAGTCTCCCCAGGAGGCGTGGGTTCGAATCCCACCTCAGACAGTGCCCATTAAAAGTACCAAGCAAGAACAAAGCAAACACAGTCAAGAGAGCATTACCAGTTGCCAGGATGGCGGAGCGGTCTAAGGCGTTGCGTTCAGGTCGCAGTCTCCCCAGGAGGCGTGGGTTCGAATCCCGCCTCAGACAGAGCCCATTGAAAGTACCAAGCAAGAACAAAGCAAACACATTCAAGAGAGCATTACCAGGTGCCAGGATGGCGGAGCGGTCTAAGGCGTTGCGTTCAGGTCGCAGTCTCCCCAGGAGGCGTGGGTTGAATCCCGCCTCAGACAGAGCCCATTGAAAGTACCAAGCAATAACAAAGGAAACACGGTCAAGAGAGCATTACCAGTTGCCAGGATGGCGGAGCGGTCTAAGGCGTTGCGTTCAGGTCGCAGTCTCCCCTGGAGGCGTGGGTTCGAATCCCGCCTCAGACAGAGCCCATTGAAAGTACCAAGCAAAAACAAAGCAAACACATTCAAGAGAGCATTACCAGGTGCCAGGATGGCGGAGCGGTCTAAGGCGTTGCGTTCAGGTCGCAGTCTCCCCAGGAGGCGTGGGTTCGAATCCCGCCTCAGACAGAGCCCATTGAAAGTACCAAGTAAGAACAAAGCAAACACATTCAAGAGAGCATTACCAGTTGCCAGGATTGCAGAGCGGTCTAAGGCGCTGCGTTCAGGTCGCAGTCTCCCCAGGAGGCGTGGGTTCGAATCCCGCCTCAGACAGAGCCCATTGAAAGTACCAAGCAATAACAAAGGAAACACGGTCAAGAGAGCATTACCAGTTGCCAGGATGGCGGAGCGGTCTAAGGCGTTGCGTTCAGGTCGCAGTCTCCCCAGGAGGCGTGTGTTCGAATCCCACCTCAGACAGAGCCCATTGAAAGTACCAAGCAAAAACAAAGGAAACACGGTCAAGAGAGCATTACCAGTTGCCAGGATGGCGGAGCGGTCTAAGGCGTTGCGTTCAGGTCGCAGTCTCCCCAGGAGGCGTGGGTTCGAATCCCACCTCAGACAGAGCCCATTGAAAGTACCAAGCAAGAACAGAGCAAACACAGTCAAGAGAGCATTACCAGATGATAAGATGGCAGAGCGGTCTCAGGCGTTGCGTTCAGGTCGCAGTCTCCCCAGGAGGCGTGGGTTTGAATCCCACCTCAGACAGTGCCCATTGAAAGTACCAAGCAAGAACAAAGCAAACACATTCAAGAGAGCATTACCAGTTGCCAGGATGGCGGAACGGTCTAAGGCGTTGCGTTCAGGTCGCAGTCTCCCCAGGAGGCGTGGGTTCGAATCCCACCTCAGACAGTGCCCATTGAAAGTACCAAGCAAGAACAAAGCAAACACAGTCAAGAGAGCATTACCAGTTGCCAGGATGGCGGAGCGGTCTAAGGCGTTGCGTTCAGGTCGCAGTCTCCCCAGGAGGCGTGGGTTCGAATCCCGCCTCAGACAGAGCCCATTGAAAGTACCAAGCAAGAACAAAGCAAACACATTCAAGAGAGCATTACCAGGTGCCAGGATGGCGGAGCGGTCTAAGGCATTGCGTTCAGGTCGCAGTCTCCCCAGGAGGCGTGGGTTCGAATCCCGCCTCAGAAAGAGCCCATTGAAAGTACCAAGCAAGAACAAAGCAAACACAGTCAAGAGAGCATTACCAGTTGCCAGGATTGCAGAGCGGTCTAAGGCGCTGCGTTCAGGTCGCAGTCTCCCCAGGAGGCGTGGGTTCGAATCCCGCCTCAGACAGAGCCCATTGAAAGTACCAAGCAATAACAAAGGAAACACGGTCAAGAGAGCATTACCAGTTGCCAGGATGGCGGAGCGGTCTAAGGCGTTGCGTTCAGGTCGCAGTCTCCCCAGGAGGCGTGTGTTCGAATCCCACCTCAGACAGAGCCCATTGAAAGTACCAAGCAATAACAAAGGAAACACGGTCAAGAGAGCATTACCAGTTGCCAGGATGGCGGTGCGGTCTAAGGCGTTGCGTTCAGGTCGCAGTCTCCCCAGGAGGCGTGGGTTCGAATCCCACCTCAGACAGAGCCCATTGAAAGTACCAAGCAAGAACAGCGCAAACACAGTCAAGAGAGCATTACCAGATGATAAGATGGCAGAGCGGTCTCAGGCGTTGCGTTCAGGTCGCAGTCTCCCCAGGAGGCGTGGGTTCGAATCCCACCTCAGACACTGCCCATTGAAAGTACCAAGCAAGAACAAAGCAAACACAGTCAAGAGAGCATTACCAGTTGCCAGGATGGCGGAGCGGTCAAAGGTGTTGCGTTCAGGTCGCAGTCTCCCCAGGAGGCGTGGGTTCGAATCCCACCTCAGACAGAGCCCATTGAAAGTACCAAGCAAGAACAAAGCAAACACAGTCAAGAGAGCATTACCAGTTGCCAGGATGGTGGAGCGGTCTAAGGCGTTGCGTTCAGGTCGCAGTCTCCCCAGGAGGCGTGGGTTCGAATCCCACCTCAGACAGTGCCCATTGAAACTACAAAGCAAGAACAAAGCAAACACAGTCAAGAGAGCATTACCAGTTGCCAGGATGGCGGAGCGGTCTAAGGCGTTGCGTTCAGGTCGCAGTCTCCCAAGGAGGCGTGGGTTCGAATCCCACCTCAGACAGAGCCCATTGAATGTACCAAGCAAGAACAAAGAAAACACATTCAAGAGAGCATTACCAGGTGCCAGGTTGGCGGAGCGGTCTAAGGCGTTGCGTTCAGGTCGCAGTCTCCCCAGGAGGCGTGGGTTCGAATCCCACCTCAGACAGAGCCCATTGAATGTACCAAGCAAGAACAAAGCAAACACATTCAAGAGAGCTTAACCAGGTGCCAGGATGGCGGAGCGGTCTAAGGCGTTGCGTTCAGGTCGCAGTCTCCCCAGGAGGCGTGGGTTCGAATCCCACCTCAGACAGAGCCCATTGAAAGTACCAAGCAAGAACAAAGGAAACACAGCAAAGAGAGAGCATTACCAGGTGCCAGGATGGCGGAGCGGTCTAAGGCGTTGCGTTCAGGTCGCAGTCTCTCCAGGAGGCGTGGGTTCGAATCCCGCCTCAGACAGTGCCCATTGAAAGTACCAAGCAAGAACAAAGCAAACACAGTAAAGAGAGCATTACCAGTTGCCAGGATGGCAGAGCGTTCTAAGGCGTTGCGTTCAGGTCGCAGTCTCCCCAGGAGGCGTGGGTTCGAATCCCGCCTCAGACAGAGCCCATTGAAAGTACCAAGCAAGAACAAAGCAAGCACATTCAAGAGAGCATTACCAGGTGCCAGGATGGCGGAGCGGTCTAAGGCGTTGCGTTCAGGTCGCAGTCTCCCCAGGAGGCGTGGGTTCGAATCCCGCCTCAGAAAGAGCCCATTGAAAGTACCAAGCAAGAACAAAGCAAACACAGTCAAGAGAGCAGTACCAGTTGCCAGGATTGCAGAGCGGTCTAAGGCGTTGCGTTCAGGTCGCAGTCTCCCCTGGAGGCGTGGGTTCGAATACCGCCTCAGACAGAGCCCATTGAAAGTACCAAGCAAAAAACAAAGCAAACACAGTCAAGAGAGCATTACCAGGTGCCAGGATGGCGGAGCGGTCTAAGGCGTTGCGTTCAGGTCGCAGTCTCCCCAGGAGGCGTGGGTTCGAATCCCACCTCAGACAGTGCCCATTGAAAGTACCAAGCAAGAACAAAGTAAACACAGTCAAGAGAGCATTACCAGTTGCCAGGATGGCGGAGCGGTCTAAAGCGTTGCGTTCAGGTCGCAGTCTCCCCAGGAAGCGTGGGTTCGAATCCCACCTCAGACAGAGCCCATTGAAAGTACCAAGCAAGAACAAAGCAAACACATTCAAGAGAGCATTACCAGGTGCCAGGATGGCGGAGCGGTCTAAGGCGTTGCGTTCAGGTCGCAGTCTCCCCAGGAGGCGTGGGTTCGAATCCCGCCTCAGACAGAGCCCATTGAAAGTACCAAGCAAGAACAAAGCAAGCACATTCAAGAGAGCATTACCAGGTGCCAGGATGGCGGAGCGGTCTAAGGCGTTGTGTTCAGGTCGCAGTCTCCCCAGGAGGCGTGGGTTTGAATCCCACCTCAGACAGTACCCATTGAAAGTACCAAGCAAGAACAAAGGAAACACGGTCAAGCGAGCATTACCAGTTGCCAGGATGGCGGAGCGGTCTAAGGCGTTGCGTTCAGGTCGCAGTCTCCCCAGGAGGCGTGGGTTCGAATCCCACCTCAGACAGTGCCCATTGAAAGTACCAAGCAAGAACAAAGCAAACACAGTCAAGAGAGCATTACCAGTTGCCAGGATGGCGGAGCGGTCTAAGGCGTTGCGTTCAGGTCGCAGTCTCCCCAGGAGGCGTGGGTTCGAATCCCGCCTCAGACAGAGCCCATTGAAAGTACCAAGCAAGAACAAAGCAAGCACATTCAAGAGAGCATTACCAGGTGCCAGGATGGCGTTGCGGTCTAAGGCGTTGTGTTCAGGTCGCAGTCTCCCCAGGAGGCGTGGGTTTGAATCCCACCTCAGACAGTACCCATTGAAAGTACCAAGCAAGAACAAAGGAAACACGGTCAAGAGAGCATTACCAGTTGCCAGGATTGCGGAGCGGTCTAAGGCGTTGCGTTCAGGTCGCAGTCTCCCCAGGAGGCGTGGGTTCGAATCCCACCTCAGACAGTGCCCATTAAAAGTACCAAGCAAGAACAAAGCAAACACAGTCAAGAGAGCATTACCAGTTGCCAGGATGGCGGAGCGGTCTAAGGCGTTGCGTTCAGGTCGCAGTCTCCCCAGGAGGCGTGGGTTCGAATCCCGCCTCAGACAGAGCCCATTGAAAGTACCAAGCAAGAACAAAGCAAACACATTCAAGAGAGCATTACCAGGTGCCAGGATGGCGGAGCGGTCTAAGGCGTTGCGTTCAGGTCGCAGTCTCCCCAGGAGGCGTGGGTTGAATCCCGCCTCAGACAGAGCCCATTGAAAGTACCAAGCAATAACAAAGGAAACACGGTCAAGAGAGCATTACCAGTTGCCAGGATGGCGGAGCGGTCTAAGGCGTTGCGTTCAGGTCGCAGTCTCCCCTGGAGGCGTGGGTTCGAATCCCGCCTCAGACAGAGCCCATTGAAAGTACCAAGCAAAAACAAAGCAAACACATTCAAGAGAGCATTACCAGGTGCCAGGATGGCGGAGCGGTCTAAGGCGTTGCGTTCAGGTCGCAGTCTCCCCAGGAGGCGTGGGTTCGAATCCCGCCTCAGACAGAGCCCATTGAAAGTACCAAGTAAGAACAAAGCAAACACATTCAAGAGAGCATTACCAGTTGCCAGGATTGCAGAGCGGTCTAAGGCGCTGCGTTCAGGTCGCAGTCTCCCCAGGAGGCGTGGGTTCGAATCCCGCCTCAGACAGAGCCCATTGAAAGTACCAAGCAATAACAAAGGAAACTCGGTCAAGAGAGCATTACCAGTTGCCAGGATGGCGGAGCGGTCTAAGGCGTTGCGTTCAGGTCGCAGTCTCCCCAGGAGGCGTGTGTTCGAATCCCACCTCAGACAGAGCCCATTGAAAGTACCAAGCAAAAACAAAGGAAACACGGTCAAGAGAGCATTACCAGTTGCCAGGATGGCGGAGCGGTCTAAGGCGTTGCGTTCAGGTCGCAGTCTCCCCAGGAGGCGTGGGTTCGAATCCCACCTCAGACAGAGCCCATTGAAAGTACCAAGCAAGAACAGAGCAAACACAGTCAAGAGAGCATTACCAGATGATAAGATGGCAGAGCGGTCTCAGGCGTTGCGTTCAGGTCGCAGTCTCCCCAGGAGGCGTGGGTTTGAATCCCACCTCAGACAGTGCCCATTGAAAGTACCAAGCAAGAACAAAGCAAACACATTCAAGAGAGCATTACCAGTTGCCAGGATGGCGGAACGGTCTAAGGCGTTGCGTTCAGGTCGCAGTCTCCCCAGGAGGCGTGGGTTCGAATCCCACCTCAGACAGTGCCCATTGAAAGTACCAAGCAAGAACAAAGCAAACACAGTCAAGAGAGCATTACCAGTTGCCAGGATGGCGGAGCGGTCTAAGGCGTTGCGTTCAGGTCGCAGTCTCCCCAGGAGGCGTGGGTTCGAATCCCGCCTCAGACAGAGCCCATTGAAAGTACCAAGTAAGAACAAAGCAAACACATTCAAGAGAGCATTACCAGTTGCCAGGATTGCAGAGCGGTCTAAGGCGCTGCGTTCAGGTCGCAGTCTCCCCAGGAGGCGTGGGTTCGAATCCCGCCTCAGACAGAGCCCATTGAAAGTACCAAGCAATAACAAAGGAAACACGGTCAAGAGAGCATTACCAGTTGCCAGGATGGCGGAGCGGTCTAAGGCGTTGCGTTCAGGTCGCAGTCTCCCCAGGAGGCGTGTGTTCGAATCCCACCTCAGACAGAGCCCATTGAAAGTACCAAGCAAAAACAAAGGAAACACGGTCAAGAGAGCATTACCAGTTGCCAGGATGGCGGAGCGGTCTAAGGCGTTGCGTTCAGGTCGCAGTCTCCCCAGGAGGCGTGTGTTCGAATCCCACCTCAGACAGAGCCCATTGAAAGTACCAAGCAATAACAAAGGAAACACGGTCAAGAGAGCATTACCAGTTGCCAGGATGGCGGTGCGGTCTAAGGCGTTGCGTTCAGGTCGCAGTCTCCCCAGGAGGCGTGGGTTCGAATCCCACCTCAGACAGAGCCCATTGAAAGTACCAAGCAAGAACAGCGCAAACACAGTCAAGAGAGCATTACCAGATGATAAGATGGCAGAGCGGTCTCAGGCGTTGCGTTCAGGTCGCAGTCTCCCCAGGAGGCGTGGGTTCGAATCCCACCTCAGACACTGCCCATTGAAAGTACCAAGCAAGAACAAAGCAAACACAGTCAAGAGAGCATTACCAGTTGCCAGGATGGCGGAGCGGTCAAAGGTGTTGCGTTCAGGTCGCAGTCTCCCCAGGAGGCGTGGGTTCGAATCCCACCTCAGACAGAGCCCATTGAAAGTACCAAGCAAGAACAAAGCAAACACAGTCAAGAGAGCATTACCAGTTGCCAGGATGGTGGAGCGGTCTAAGGCGTTGCGTTCAGGTCGCAGTCTCCCCAGGAGGCGTGGGTTCGAATCCCACCTCAGACAGTGCCCATTGAAACTACAAAGCAAGAACAAAGCAAACACAGTCAAGAGAGCATTACCAGTTGCCAGGATGGCGGAGCGGTCTAAGGCGTTGCGTTCAGGTCGCAGTCTCCCAAGGAGGCGTGGGTTCGAATCCCACCTCAGACAGAGCCCATTGAATGTACCAAGCAAGAACAAAGAAAACACATTCAAGAGAGCATTACCAGGTGCCAGGTTGGCGGAGCGGTCTAAGGCGTTGCGTTCAGGTCGCAGTCTCCCCAGGAGGCGTGGGTTCGAATCCCACCTCAGACAGAGCCCATTGAATGTACCAAGCAAGAACAAAGCAAACACATTCAAGAGAGCTTAACCAGGTGCCAGGATGGCGGAGCGGTCTAAGGCGTTGCGTTCAGGTCGCAGTCTCCCCAGGAGGCGTGGGTTCGAATCCCACCTCAGACAGAGCCCATTGAAAGTACCAAGCAAGAACAAAGGAAACACAGCAAAGAGAGAGCATTACCAGGTGCCAGGATGGCGGAGCGGTCTAAGGCGTTGCGTTCAGGTCGCAGTCTCTCCAGGAGGCGTGGGTTCGAATCCCGCCTCAGACAGTGCCCATTGAAAGTACCAAGCAAGAACAAAGCAAACACAGTAAAGAGAGCATTACCAGTTGCCAGGATGGCAGAGCGTTCTAAGGCGTTGCGTTCAGGTCGCAGTCTCCCCAGGAGGCGTGGGTTCGAATCCCGCCTCAGACAGAGCCCATTGAAAGTACCAAGCAAGAACAAAGCAAGCACATTCAAGAGAGCATTACCAGGTGCCAGGATGGCGGAGCGGTCTAAGGCGTTGCGTTCAGGTCGCAGTCTCCCCAGGAGGCGTGGGTTCGAATCCCGCCTCAGAAAGAGCCCATTGAAAGTACCAAGCAAGAACAAAGCAAACACAGTCAAGAGAGCAGTACCAGTTGCCAGGATTGCAGAGCGGTCTAAGGCGTTGCGTTCAGGTCGCAGTCTCCCCTGGAGGCGTGGGTTCGAATACCGCCTCAGACAGAGCCCATTGAAAGTACCAAGCAAAAAACAAAGCAAACACAGTCAAGAGAGCATTACCAGGTGCCAGGATGGCGGAGCGGTCTAAGGCGTTGCGTTCAGGTCGCAGTCTCCCCAGGAGGCGTGGGTTCGAATCCCACCTCAGACAGTGCCCATTGAAAGTACCAAGCAAGAACAAAGTAAACACAGTCAAGAGAGCATTACCAGTTGCCAGGATGGCGGAGCGGTCTAAAGCGTTGCGTTCAGGTCGCAGTCTCCCCAGGAAGCGTGGGTTCGAATCCCACCTCAGACAGAGCCCATTGAAAGTACCAAGCAAGAACAAAGCAAACACATTCAAGAGAGCATTACCAGGTGCCAGGATGGCGGAGCGGTCTAAGGCGTTGCGTTCAGGTCGCAGTCTCCCCAGGAGGCGTGGGTTCGAATCCCGCCTCAGACAGAGCCCATTGAAAGTACCAAGCAAGAACAAAGCAAGCACATTCAAGAGAGCATTACCAGGTGCCAGGATGGCGGAGCGGTCTAAGGCGTTGTGTTCAGGTCGCAGTCTCCCCAGGAGGCGTGGGTTTGAATCCCACCTCAGACAGTACCCATTGAAAGTACCAAGCAAGAACAAAGGAAACACGGTCAAGCGAGCATTACCAGTTGCCAGGATGGCGGAGCGGTCTAAGGCGTTGCGTTCAGGTCGCAGTCTCCCCAGGAGGCGTGGGTTCGAATCCCACCTCAGACAGTGCCCATTGAAAGTACCAAGCAAGAACAAAGCAAACACAGTCAAGAGAGCATTACCAGTTGCCAGGATGGCGGAGCGGTCTAAGGCGTTGCGTTCAGGTCGCAGTCTCCCCAGGAGGCGTGGGTTCGAATCCCGCCTCAGACAGAGCCCATTGAAAGTACCAAGCAAGAACAAAGCAAGCACATTCAAGAGAGCATTACCAGGTGCCAGGATGGCGTTGCGGTCTAAGGCGTTGTGTTCAGGTCGCAGTCTCCCCAGGAGGCGTGGGTTTGAATCCCACCTCAGACAGTACCCATTGAAAGTACCAAGCAAGAACAAAGGAAACACGGTCAAGAGAGCATTACCAGTTGCCAGGATTGCGGAGCGGTCTAAGGCGTTGCGTTCAGGTCGCAGTCTCCCCAGGAGGCGTGGGTTCGAATCCCACCTCAGACAGTGCCCATTAAAAGTACCAAGCAAGAACAAAGCAAACACAGTCAAGAGAGCATTACCAGTTGCCAGGATGGCGGAGCGGTCTAAGGCGTTGCGTTCAGGTCGCAGTCTCCCCAGGAGGCGTGGGTTCGAATCCCGCCTCAGACAGAGCCCATTGAAAGTACCAAGCAAGAACAAAGCAAACACATTCAAGAGAGCATTACCAGGTGCCAGGATGGCGGAGCGGTCTAAGGCGTTGCGTTCAGGTCGCAGTCTCCCCAGGAGGCGTGGGTTGAATCCCGCCTCAGACAGAGCCCATTGAAAGTACCAAGCAATAACAAAGGAAACACGGTCAAGAGAGCATTACCAGTTGCCAGGATGGCGGAGCGGTCTAAGGCGTTGCGTTCAGGTCGCAGTCTCCCCTGGAGGCGTGGGTTCGAATCCCGCCTCAGACAGAGCCCATTGAAAGTACCAAGCAAAAACAAAGCAAACACATTCAAGAGAGCATTACCAGGTGCCAGGATGGCGGAGCGGTCTAAGGCGTTGCGTTCAGGTCGCAGTCTCCCCAGGAGGCGTGGGTTCGAATCCCGCCTCAGACAGAGCCCATTGAAAGTACCAAGTAAGAACAAAGCAAACACATTCAAGAGAGCATTACCAGTTGCCAGGATTGCAGAGCGGTCTAAGGCGCTGCGTTCAGGTCGCAGTCTCCCCAGGAGGCGTGGGTTCGAATCCCGCCTCAGACAGAGCCCATTGAAAGTACCAAGCAATAACAAAGGAAACTCGGTCAAGAGAGCATTACCAGTTGCCAGGATGGCGGAGCGGTCTAAGGCGTTGCGTTCAGGTCGCAGTCTCCCCAGGAGGCGTGTGTTCGAATCCCACCTCAGACAGAGCCCATTGAAAGTACCAAGCAAAAACAAAGGAAACACGGTCAAGAGAGCATTACCAGTTGCCAGGATGGCGGAGCGGTCTAAGGCGTTGCGTTCAGGTCGCAGTCTCCCCAGGAGGCGTGGGTTCGAATCCCACCTCAGACAGAGCCCATTGAAAGTACCAAGCAAGAACAGAGCAAACACAGTCAAGAGAGCATTACCAGATGATAAGATGGCAGAGCGGTCTCAGGCGTTGCGTTCAGGTCGCAGTCTCCCCAGGAGGCGTGGGTTTGAATCCCACCTCAGACAGTGCCCATTGAAAGTACCAAGCAAGAACAAAGCAAACACATTCAAGAGAGCATTACCAGTTGCCAGGATGGCGGAACGGTCTAAGGCGTTGCGTTCAGGTCGCAGTCTCCCCAGGAGGCGTGGGTTCGAATCCCACCTCAGACAGTGCCCATTGAAAGTACCAAGCAAGAACAAAGCAAACACAGTCAAGAGAGCATTACCAGTTGCCAGGATGGCGGAGCGGTCTAAGGCGTTGCGTTCAGGTCGCAGTCTCCCCAGGAGGCGTGGGTTCGAATCCCGCCTCAGACAGAGCCCATTGAAAGTACCAAGCAAGAACAAAGCAAACGCATTCAAGAGAGCATTACCAGGTGCCAGGATGGCGGAGCGGTCTAAGGCATTGCGTTCAGGTCGCAGTCTCCCCATGAGGCGTGGGTTCGAATCCCGCCTCAGAAAGAGCCCATTGAAAGTACCAAGCAAGAACAAAGCAAACACAGTCAAGAGAGCATTACCAGTTGCCAGGTTTGCAGAGCGGTCTAAGGCGCTGCGTTCAGGTCGCAGTCTCCCCAGGAGGCGTGGGTTCGAATCCCGCCTCAGACAGAGCCCATTGAAAGTACCAAGCAATAACAAAGGAAACACGGTCAAGAGAGCATTACCAGTTGCCAGGATGGCGGAGCGGTCTAAGGCGTTGCGTTCAGGTCGCAGTCTCCCCAGGAGGCGTGTGTTCGAATCCCACCTCAGACAGAGCCCATTGAAAGTACCAAGCAATAACAAAGGAAACACGGTCAAGAGAGCATTACCAGTTGCCAGGATGGCGGTGCGGTCTAAGGCGTTGCGTTCAGGTCGCAGTCTCCCCAGGAGGCGTGGGTTCGAATCCCACCTCAGACAGAGCCCATTGAAAGTACCAAGCAAGAACAGCGCAAACACAGTCAAGAGAGCATTACCAGATGATAAGATGGCAGAGCGGTCTCAGGCGTTGCGTTCAGGTCGCAGTCTCCCCAGGAGGCGTGGGTTCGAATCCCACCTCAGACAGTGCCCATTGAAAGTACCAAGCAAGAACAAAGCAAACACAGTCAAGAGAGCATTACCAGTTGCCAGGATGGCGGAGCGGTCAAAGGTGTTGCGTTCAGGTCGCAGTCTCCCCAGGAGGCGTGGGTTCGAATCCCACCTCAGACAGAGCCCATTGAAAGTACCAAGCAAGAACAAAGCAAACACAGTCAAGAGAGCATTACCAGTTGCCAGGATGGTGGAGCGGTCTAAGGCGTTGCGTTCAGGTCGCAGTCTCCCCAGGAGGCGTGGGTTCGAATCCCACCTCAGACAGTGCCCATTGAAACTACAAAGCAAGAACAAAGCAAACACAGTCAAGAGAGCATTACCAGTTGCCAGGATGGCGGAGCGGTCTAAGGCGTTGCGTTAAGGTCGCAGTCTCCCAAGGAGGCGTGGGTTCGAATCCCACCTCAGACAGAGCCCATTGAATGTACCAAGCAAGAACAAAGAAAACACATTCAAGAGAGCATTACCAGGTGCCAGGTTGGCGGAGCGGTCTAAGGCGTTGCGTTCAGGTCGCAGTCTCCCCAGGAGGCGTGGGTTCGAATCCCACCTCAGACAGAGCCCATTGAATGTACCAAGCAAGAACAAAGCAAACACATTCAAGAGAGCTTTACCAGGTGCCAGGATGGCGGAGCGGTCTAAGGCGTTGCGTTCAGGTCGCAGTCTCCCCAGGAGGCGTGGGTTCGAATCCCACCTCAGACAGAGCCCATTGAAAGTACCAAGCAAGAACAAAGGAAACACAGCAAAGAGAGAGCATTACCAGGTGCCAGGATGGCGGAGCGGTCTAAGGCGTTGCGTTCAGGTCGCAGTCTCTCCAGGAGGCGTGGGTTCGAATCCCGCCTCAGACAGTGCCCATTGAAAGTACCAAGCAAGAACAAAGCAAACACAGTAAAGAGAGCATTACCAGTTGCCAGGATGGCAGAGCGTTCTAAGGCGTTGCGTTCAGGTCGCAGTCTCCCCAGGAGGTGTGGGTTCGAATCCCGCCTCAGACAGAGCCCATTGAAAGTACCAAGCAAGAACAAAGCCAACACATTCAAGAGAGCCTTACCAGGTGCCAGGATGGCGGAGCGGTCTAAGGCGTTGCGTTCAGGTCGCAGTCTCCCCAGGAGGCGTGGGTTCGAATCCCGCCTCAGACAGAGCCCATTGAAAGTACCAAGCAAGAACAAAGCAAACACAGTCAAGAGAGCATTACCAGTTGCCAGGATTGCAGAGCGGTCTAAGGCGTTGCGTTCAGGTCGCAGTCTCCCCAGGAGGCGTGGGTTCGAATCCCGCCTCAGACAGAGCCCATTGAAAGTACCAAGCAAGAACAAAGCAAGCACATTCAAGAGAGCATTACCAGGTGCCAGGATGGCGTTGCGGTCTAAGGCGTTGTGTTCAGGTCGCAGTCTCCCCAGGAGGCGTGGGTTTGAATCCCACCTCAGACAGTACCCATTGAAAGTACCAAGCAAGAACAAAGGAAACACGGTCAAGAGAGCATTACCAGTTGCCAGGATTGCGGAGCGGTCTAAGGCGTTGCGTTCAGGTCGCAGTCTCCCCAGGAGGCGTGGGTTCGAATCCCACCTCAGACAGTGCCCATTAAAAGTACCAAGCAAGAACAAAGCAAACACATTCAAGAGAGCATTACCAGGTGCCAGGATGGCGGAGCGGTCTAAGGCGTTGCGTTCAGGTCGCAGTCTCCCCAGGAGGCGTGGGTTGAATCCCGCCTCAGACAGAGCCCATTGAAAGTACCAAGCAATAACAAAGGAAACACGGTCAAGAGAGCATTACCAGTTGCCAGGATGGCGGAGCGGTCTAAGGCGTTGCGTTCAGGTCGCAGTCTCCCCTGGAGGCGTGGGTTCGAATCCCGCCTCAGACAGAGCCCATTGAAAGTACCAAGCAAAAACAAAGCAAACACATTCAAGAGAGCATTACCAGGTGCCAGGATGGCGGAGCGGTCTAAGGCGTTGCGTTCAGGTCGCAGTCTCCCCAGGAGGCGTGGGTTCGAATCCCGCCTCAGACAGAGCCCATTGAAAGTACCAAGTAAGAACAAAGCAAACACATTCAAGAGAGCATTACCAGTTGCCAGGATTGCAGAGCGGTCTAAGGCGCTGCGTTCAGGTCGCAGTCTCCCCAGGAGGCGTGGGTTCGAATCCCGCCTCAGACAGAGCCCATTGAAAGTACCAAGCAATAACAAAGGAAACACGGTCAAGAGAGCATTACCAGTTGCCAGGATGGCGGAGCGGTCTAAGGCGTTGCGTTCAGGTCGCAGTCTCCCCAGGAGGCGTGTGTTCGAATCCCACCTCAGACAGAGCCCATTGAAAGTACCAAGCAAAAACAAAGGAAACACGGTCAAGAGAGCATTACCAGTTGCCAGGATGGCGGAGCGGTCTAAGGCGTTGCGTTCAGGTCGCAGTCTCCCCAGGAGGCGTGGGTTCGAATCCCACCTCAGACAGAGCCCATTGAAAGTACCAAGCAAGAACAGAGCAAACACAGTCAAGAGAGCATTACCAGATGATAAGATGGCAGAGCGGTCTCAGGCGTTGCGTTCAGGTCGCAGTCTCCCCAGGAGGCGTGGGTTTGAATCCCACCTCAGACAGTGCCCATTGAAAGTACCAAGCAAGAACAAAGCAAACACATTCAAGAGAGCATTACCAGTTGCCAGGATGGCGGAACGGTCTAAGGCGTTGCGTTCAGGTCGCAGTCTCCCCAGGAGGCGTGGGTTCGAATCCCACCTCAGACAGTGCCCATTGAAAGTACCAAGCAAGAACAAAGCAAACACAGTCAAGAGAGCATTACCAGTTGCCAGGATGGCGGAGCGGTCTAAGGCGTTGCGTTCAGGTCGCAGTCTCCCCAGGAGGCGTGGGTTCGAATCCCGCCTCAGACAGAGCCCATTGAAAGTACCAAGCAAGAACAAAGCAAACGCATTCAAGAGAGCATTACCAGGTGCCAGGATGGCGGAGCGGTCTAAGGCATTGCGTTCAGGTCGCAGTCTCCCCATGAGGCGTGGGTTCGAATCCCGCCTCAGAAAGAGCCCATTGAAAGTACCAAGCAAGAACAAAGCAAACACAGTCAAGAGAGCATTACCAGTTGCCAGGATTGCAGAGCGGTCTAAGGCGCTGCGTTCAGGTCGCAGTCTCCCCAGGAGGCGTGGGTTCGAATCCCGCCTCAGACAGAGCCCATTGAAAGTACCAAGCAATAACAAAGGAAACACGGTCAAGAGAGCATTACCAGTTGCCAGGATGGCGGAGCGGTCTAAGGCGTTGCGTTCAGGTCGCAGTCTCCCCAGGAGGCGTGTGTTCGAATCCCACCTCAGACAGAGCCCATTGAAAGTACCAAGCAATAACAAAGGAAACACGGTCAAGAGAGCATTACCAGTTGCCAGGATGGCGGTGCGGTCTAAGGCGTTGCGTTCAGGTCGCAGTCTCCCCAGGAGGCGTGGGTTCGAATCCCACCTCAGACAGAGCCCATTGAAAGTACCAAGCAAGAACAGCGCAAACACAGTCAAGAGAGCATTACCAGATGATAAGATGGCAGAGCGGTCTCAGGCGTTGCGTTCAGGTCGCAGTCTCCCCAGGAGGCGTGGGTTCGAATCCCACCTCAGACAGTGCCCATTGAAAGTACCAAGCAAGAACAAAGCAAACACAGTCAAGAGAGCATTACCAGTTGCCAGGATGGCGGAGCGGTCAAAGGTGTTGCGTTCAGGTCGCAGTCTCCCCAGGAGGCGTGGGTTCGAATCCCACCTCAGACAGAGCCCATTGAAAGTACCAAGCAAGAACAAAGCAAACACAGTCAAGAGAGCATTACCAGTTGCCAGGATGGTGGAGCGGTCTAAGGCGTTGCGTTCAGGTCGCAGTCTCCCCAGGAGGCGTGGGTTCGAATCCCACCTCAGACAGTGCCCATTGAAACTACAAAGCAAGAACAAAGCAAACACAGTCAAGAGAGCATTACCAGTTGCCAGGATGGCGGAGCGGTCTAAGGCGTTGCGTTAAGGTCGCAGTCTCCCAAGGAGGCGTGGGTTCGAATCCCACCTCAGACAGAGCCCATTGAATGTACCAAGCAAGAACAAAGAAAACACATTCAAGAGAGCATTACCAGGTGCCAGGTTGGTGGAGCGGTCTAAGGCGTTGCGTTCAGGTCGCAGTCTCCCCAGGAGGCGTGGGTTCGAATCCCACCTCAGACAGAGCCCATTGAATGTACCAAGCAAGAACAAAGCAAACACATTCAAGAGAGCTTTACCAGGTGCCAGGATGGCGGAGCGGTCTAAGGCGTTGCGTTCAGGTCGCAGTCTCCCCAGGAGGCGTGGGTTCGAATCCCACCTCAGACAGAGCCCATTGAAAGTACCAAGCAAGAACAAAGGAAACACAGCAAAGAGAGAGCATTACCAGGTGCCAGGATGGCGGAGCGGTCTAAGGCGTTGCGTTCAGGTCGCAGTCTCTCCAGGAGGCGTGGGTTCGAATCCCGCCTCAGACAGTGCCCATTGAAAGTACCAAGCAAGAACAAAGCAAACACAGTAAAGAGAGCATTACCAGTTGCCAGGATGGCAGAGCGTTCTAAGGCGTTGCGTTCAGGTCGCAGTCTCCCCAGGAGGTGTGGGTTCGAATCCCGCCTCAGACAGAGCCCATTGAAAGTACCAAGCAAGAACAAAGCCAACACATTCAAGAGAGCCTTACCAGGTGCCAGGATGGCGGAGCGGTCTAAGGCGTTGCGTTCAGGTCGCAGTCTCCCCAGGAGGCGTGGGTTCGAATCCCGCCTCAGAAAGAGCCCATTGAAAGTACCAAGCAAGAACAAAGCAAACACAGTCAAGAGAGCATTACCAGTTGCCAGGATTGCAGAGCGGTCTAAGGCGTTGCGTTAAGGTCGCAGTCTCCCCTGGAGGCGTGGGTTCGAATCCCGCCTCAGACAGAGCCCATTGAAAGTACCAAGCAAGAACAAAGCAAACACAGTCAAGAGAGCATTACCAGTTGCCAGGATTGCAGAGCGGTCTAAGGCGTTGCGTTCAGGTCGCAGTCTCCCCAGGAGGCGTGGGTTCGAATCCCGCCTCAGACAGAGCCCATTGAAAGTACCAAGCAAGAACAAAGCAAGCACATTCAAGAGAGCATTACCAGGTGCCAGGATGGCGTTGCGGTCTAAGGCGTTGTGTTCAGGTCGCAGTCTCCCCAGGAGGCGTGGGTTTGAATCCCACCTCAGACAGTACCCATTGAAAGTACCAAGCAAGAACAAAGGAAACACGGTCAAGAGAGCATTACCAGTTGCCAGGATTGCGGAGCGGTCTAAGGCGTTGCGTTCAGGTCGCAGTCTCCCCAGGAGGCGTGGGTTCGAATCCCACCTCAGACAGTGCCCATTAAAAGTACCAAGCAAGAACAAAGCAAACACAGTCAAGAGAGCATTACCAGTTGCCAGGATGGCGGAGCGGTCTAAGGCGTTGCGTTCAGGTCGCAGTCTCCCCAGGAGGCGTGGGTTCGAATCCCGCCTCAGACAGAGCCCATTGAAAGTACCAAGCAAGAACAAAGCAAACACATTCAAGAGAGCATTACCAGGTGCCAGGATGGCGGAGCGGTCTAAGGCGTTGCGTTCAGGTCGCAGTCTCCCCAGGAGGCGTGGGTTGAATCCCGCCTCAGACAGAGCCCATTGAAAGTACCAAGCAAAAACAAAGCAAACACATTCAAGAGAGCATTACCAGGTGCCAGGATGGCGGAGCGGTCTAAGGCGTTGCGTTCAGGTCGCAGTCTCCCCAGGAGGCGTGGGTTCGAATCCCGCCTCAGACAGAGCCCATTGAAAGTACCAAGTAAGAACAAAGCAAACACATTCAAGAGAGCATTACCAGTTGCCAGGATTGCAGAGCGGTCTAAGGCGCTGCGTTCAGGTCGCAGTCTCCCCAGGAGGCGTGGGTTCGAATCCCGCCTCAGACAGAGCCCATTGAAAGTACCAAGCAATAACAAAGGAAACACGGTCAAGAGAGCATTACCAGTTGCCAGGATGGCGGAGCGGTCTAAGGCGTTGCGTTCAGGTCGCAGTCTCCCCAGGAGGCGTGTGTTCGAATCCCACCTCAGACAGAGCCCATTGAAAGTACCAAGCAAAAACAAAGGAAACACGGTCAAGAGAGCATTACCAGTTGCCAGGATGGCGGAGCGGTCTAAGGCGTTGCGTTCAGGTCGCAGTCTCCCCAGGAGGCGTGGGTTCGAATCCCACCTCAGACAGAGCCCATTGAAAGTACCAAGCAAGAACAGAGCAAACACAGTCAAGAGAGCATTACCAGATGATAAGATGGCAGAGCGGTCTCAGGCGTTGCGTTCAGGTCGCAGTCTCCCCAGGAGGCGTGGGTTTGAATCCCACCTCAGACAGTGCCCATTGAAAGTACCAAGCAAGAACAAAGCAAACACATTCAAGAGAGCATTACCAGTTGCCAGGATGGCGGAACGGTCTAAGGCGTTGCGTTCAGGTCGCAGTCTCCCCAGGAGGCGTGGGTTCGAATCCCACCTCAGACAGTGCCCATTGAAAGTACCAAGCAAGAACAAAGCAAACACAGTCAAGAGAGCATTACCAGTTGCCAGGATGGCGGAGCGGTCTAAGGCGTTGCGTTCAGGTCGCAGTCTCCCCAGGAGGCGTGGGTTCGAATCCCGCCTCAGACAGAGCCCATTGAAAGTACCAAGCAAGAACAAAGCAAACACATTCAAGAGAGCATTACCAGGTGCCAGGATGGCGGAGCGGTCTAAGGCATTGCGTTCAGGTCGCAGTCTCCCCATGAGGCGTGGGTTCGAATCCCGCCTCAGAAAGAGCCCATTGAAAGTACCAAGCAAGAACAAAGCAAACACAGTCAAGAGAGCATTACCAGTTGCCAGGATTGCAGAGCGGTCTAAGGCGCTGCGTTCAGGTCGCAGTCTCCCCAGGAGGCGTGGGTTCGAATCCCGCCTCAGACAGAGCCCATTGAAAGTACCAAGCAATAACAAAGGAAACACGGTCAAGAGAGCATTACCAGTTGCCAGGATGGCGGAGCGGTCTAAGGCGTTGCGTTCAGGTCGCAGTCTCCCCAGGAGGCGTGTGTTCGAATCCCACCTCAGACAGAGCCCATTGAAAGTACCAAGCAATAACAAAGGAAACACGGTCAAGAGAGCATTACCAGTTGCCAGGATGGCGGTGCGGTCTAAGGCGTTGCGTTCAGGTCGCAGTCTCCCCAGGAGGCGTGGGTTCGAATCCCACCTCAGACAGAGCCCATTGAAAGTACCAAGCAAGAACAGCGCAAACACAGTCAAGAGAGCATTACCAGATGATAAGATGGCAGAGCGGTCTCAGGCGTTGCGTTCAGGTCGCAGTCTCCCCAGGAGGCGTGGGTTCGAATCCCACCTCAGACAGTGCCCATTGAAAGTACCAAGCAAGAACAAAGCAAACACAGTCAAGAGAGCATTACCAGTTGCCAGGATGGCGGAGCGGTCAAAGGTGTTGCGTTCAGGTCGCAGTCTCCCCAGGAGGCGTGGGTTCGAATCCCACCTCAGACAGAGCCCATTGAAAGTACCAAGCAAGAACAAAGCAAACACAGTCAAGAGAGCATTACCAGTTGCCAGGATGGTGGAGCGGTCTAAGGCGTTGCGTTCAGGTCGCAGTCTCCCCAGGAGGCGTGGGTTCGAATCCCACCTCAGACAGTGCCCATTGAAACTACAAAGCAAGAACAAAGCAAACACAGTCAAGAGAGCATTACCAGTTGCCAGGATGGCGGAGCGGTCTAAGGCGTTGCGTTAAGGTCGCAGTCTCCCAAGGAGGCGTGGGTTCGAATCCCACCTCAGACAGAGCCCATTGAATGTACCAAGCAAGAACAAAGAAAACACATTCAAGAGAGCATTACCAGGTGCCAGGTTGGTGGAGCGGTCTAAGGCGTTGCGTTCAGGTCGCAGTCTCCCCAGGAGGCGTGGGTTCGAATCCCACCTCAGACAGAGCCCATTGAATGTACCAAGCAAGAACAAAGCAAACACATTCAAGAGAGCTTTACCAGGTGCCAGGATGGCGGAGCGGTCTAAGGCGTTGCGTTCAGGTCGCAGTCTCCCCAGGAGGCGTGGGTTCGAATCCCACCTCAGACAGAGCCCATTGAAAGTACCAAGCAAGAACAAAGGAAACACAGCAAAGAGAGAGCATTACCAGGTGCCAGGATGGCGGAGCGGTCTAAGGCGTTGCGTTCAGGTCGCAGTCTCTCCAGGAGGCGTGGGTTCGAATCCCGCCTCAGACAGTGCCCATTGAAAGTACCAAGCAAGAACAAAGCAAACACAGTAAAGAGAGCATTACCAGTTGCCAGGATGGCAGAGCGTTCTAAGGCGTTGCGTTCAGGTCGCAGTCTCCCCAGGAGGTGTGGGTTCGAATCCCGCCTCAGACAGAGCCCATTGAAAGTACCAAGCAAGAACAAAGCCAACACATTCAAGAGAGCCTTACCAGGTGCCAGGATGGCGGAGCGGTCTAAGGCGTTGCGTTCAGGTCGCAGTCTCCCCAGGAGGCGTGGGTTCGAATCCCGCCTCAGAAAGAGCCCATTGAAAGTACCAAGCAAGAACAAAGCAAACACAGTCAAGAGAGCATTACCAGTTGCCAGGATTGCAGAGCGGTCTAAGGCGTTGCGTTAAGGTCGCAGTCTCCCCTGGAGGCGTGGGTTCGAATCCCGCCTCAGACAGAGCCCATTGAAAGTACCAAGCAAAAACAAAGCAAACACGGTCAAGAGAGCATTACCAGTTGCCAGGATGGCGGAGCGGTCTAAGGCGCTGCGTTCAGGTCGCAGTCTCCCCAGGAGGCGTGGGTTCGAATCCCGCCTCAGACAGAGCCCATTGAAAGTACCAAGCAATAACAAAGGAAACACGGTCAAGAGAGCATTACCAGTTGCCAGGATGGCGGAGCGGTCTAAGGCGTTGCGTTCAGGTCGCAGTCTCCCCAGGAGGCGTGGGTTCGAATCCCACCTCAGACAGTGCCCATTGAAAGTACCAAGCAAGAACAAAGCAAACACAGTCAAGAGAGCATTACCAGATGATAAGATGGCAGAGCGGTCTCAGGCGTTGCGTTCAGGTCACAGTCTCCCCAGGAGGCGTGGGTTTGAATCCCACCTCAGACAGTGCCCATTGAAAGTACCAAGCAAGAACAAAGCAAACACATTCAAGAGAGCATTACCAGTTGCCAGGATGGCGGAACGGTCTAAGGCGTTGCGTTCAGGTCGCAGTCTCCCCAGGAGGCGTGGGTTCGAATCCCACCTCAGACAGTGCCCATTGAAAGTACCAAGCAAGAACAAAGCAAACACAGTCAAGAGAGCATTACCAGTTGCCAGGATGGCGGAGCGGTCTAAGGCGTTGCGTTCAGGTCGCAGTCTCCCCAGGAGGCGTGGGTTCGAATCCCGCCTCAGACAGAGCCCATTGAAAGTACCAAGCAAGAACAAAGCAAACACATTCAAGAGAGCATTACCAGGTGCCAGGATGGCGGAGCGGTCTAAGGCGTTGCGTTCAGGTCGCAGTCTCCCCAGGAGGCGTGGGTTCGAATCCCGCCTCAGAAAGAGCCCATTGAAAGTACCAAGCAAGAACAAAGCAAACACAGTCAAGAGAGCATTATCAGTTGCCAGGATTGCAGAGCGGTCTAAGGCGCTGCGTTCAGGTCGCAGTCTCCCCAGGAGGCGTGGGTTCGAATCCCGCCTCAGACAGAGCCCATTGAAAGTACCAAGCAATAACAAAGGAAACACGGTCAAGAGAGCATTACCAGTTGCCAGGATGGCGGAGCGGTCTAAGGCGTTGCGTTCAGGTCGCAGTCTCCCCAGGAGGCGTGTGTTCGAATCCCACCTCAGACAGAGCCCATTGAAAGTACCAAGCAATAACAAAGGAAACACGGTCAAGAGAGCATTACCAGTTGCCAGGATGGCGGTGCGGTCTAAGTCGTTGCGTTCAGGTCGCAGTCTCCCCAGGAGGCGTGGGTTCGAATCCCACCTCAGACAGAGCCCATTGAAAGTACCAAGCAAGAACAGCGCAAACACAGTCAAGAGAGCATTACCAGATGATAAGATGGCAGAGCGGTCTCAGGCGTTGCGTTCAGGTCGCAGTAGCCCCAGGAGGCGTGGGTTCGAATCCCACCTCAGACAGTGCCCATTGAAAGTACCAAGCAAGAACAAAGCAAACACAGTCAAGAGAGCATTACCAGTTGCCAGGATGGCGGAGCGGTCAAAGGTGTTGCGTTCAGGTCGCAGTCTCCCCAGGAGGCGTGGGTTCGAATCCCACCTCAGACAGAGCCCATTGAAAGTACCAAGCAAGAACAAAGCAAACACAGTCAAGAGAGCATTACCAGTTGCCAGGATGGTGGAGCGGTCTAAGGCGTTGCGTTCAGGTCGCAGTCTCCCCAGGAGGCGTGGGTTCGAATCCCACCTCAGACAGTGCCCATTGAAACTACAAAGCAAGAACAAAGCAAACACAGTCAAGAGAGCATTACCAGTTGCCAGGATGGCGGAGCGGTCTAAGGCGTTGCGTTCAGGTCGCAGTCTCCCAAGGAGGCGTGGGTTCGAATCCCACCTCAGACAGAGCCCATTGAATGTACCAAGCAAGAACAAAGCAAACACATTCAAGAGAGCATTACCAGGTGCCAGGTTGGCGGAGCGGTCTAAGGCGTTGCGTTCAGGTCGCAGTCTCCCCAGGAGGCGTGGGTTCGAATCCCACCTCAGACAGAGCCCATTGAATGTACCAAGCAAGAACAAAGCAAACACATTCAAGAGAGCTTTACCAGGTGCCAGGATGGCGGAGCGGTCTAAGGCGTTGCGTTCAGGTCGCAGTCTCCCCAGGAGGCGTGGGTTCGAATCCCACCTCAGACAGAGCCCATTGAAAGTACCAAGCAAGAACAAAGCAAACACAGTAAAGAGAGCATTACCAGTTGCCAGGATGGCGGAGCGTTCTAAGGCGTTGCGTTCAGGTCGCAGTCTCCCCAGGAGGTGTGGGTTCGAATCCCGCCTCAGACAGAGCCCATTGAAAGTACCAAGCAAGAACAAAGCCAACACATTCAAGAGAGCATTACCAGGTGCCAGGATGGCGGAGCGGTCTAAGGCGTTGCGTTCAGGTCGCAGTCTCCCCAGGAGGCGTGGGTTCGAATCCCGCCTCAGAAAGAGCCCATTGAAAGTACCAAGCAAGAACAAAGCAAACACAGTCAAGAGAGCAGTACCAGTTGCCAGGATTGCAGAGCGGTCTAAGGCGTTGCGTTCAGGTCGCAGTCTCCCCTGGAGGCGTGGGTTCGAATACCGCCTCAGACAGAGCCCATTGAAAGTACCAAGCAAAAACAAAGCAAACACAGTCAAGAGAGCATTACCAGGTGCCAGGATGGCGGAGCGGTCTAAGGCGTTGCGTTCAGGTCGCAGTCTCCCCAGGAGGCGTGGGTTCGAATCCCACCTCATACAGTGCCCATTGAAAGTACCAAGCAAGAACAAAGTAAACACAGTCAAGAGAGCATTACCAGTTGCCAGGATGGCGGAGCGGTCTAAAGCGTTGCGTTCAGGTCGCAGTCTCCCCAGGAAGCGTGGGTTCGAATCCCACCTCAGACAGAGCCCATTGAAAGTACCAAGCAAGAACAAAGCAAACACATTCAAGAGAGCATTACCAGGTGCCAGGATGGCGGAGCGGTCTAAGGCGTTGCGTTCAGGTCGCAGTCTCCCCAGGAGGCGTGGGTTCGAATCCCGCCTCAGACAGAGCCCATTGAAAGTACCAAGCAAGAAGAAAGCAAGCACATTCAAGAGAGCATTACCAGGTGCCAGGATGGCGGAGCGGTCTAAGGCGTTGTGTTCAGGTCGCAGTCTCCCCAGGAGGCGTGGGTTTGAATCCCACCTCAGACAGTACCCATTGAAAGTACCAAGCAAGAACAAAGGAAACACGGTCAAGCGAGCATTACCAGTTGCCAGGATGGCGGAGCGGTCTAAGGCGTTGCGTTCAGGTCGCAGTCTCCCCAGGAGGCGTGGGTTCGAATCCCACCTCAGACAGTGCCCATTGAAAGTACCAAGCAAGAACAAAGCAAACACAGTCAAGAGAGCATTACCAGTTGCCAGGATGGCGGAGCGGTCTAAGGCGTTGCGTTCAGGTCGCAGTCTCCCCAGGAGGCGTGGGTTCGAATCCCGCCTCAGACAGAGCCCATTGAAAGTACCAAGCAAGAACAAAGCAAGCACATTCAAGAGAGCATTACCAGGTGCCAGGATGGCGTTGCGGTCTAAGGCGTTGTGTTCAGGTCGCAGTCTCCCCAGGAGGCGTGGGTTTGAATCCCACCTCAGACAGTACCCATTGAAAGTACCAAGCAAGAACAAAGGAAACACGGTCAAGAGAGCATTACCAGTTGCCAGGATTGCGGAGCGGTCTAAGGCGTTGCGTTCAGGTCGCAGTCTCCCCAGGAGGCGTGGGTTCGAATCCCACCTCAGACAGTGCCCATTAAAAGTACCAAGCAAGAACAAAGCAAACACAGTCAAGAGAGCATTACCAGTTGCCAGGATGGCGGAGCGGTCTAAGGCGTTGCGTTCAGGTCGCAGTCTCCCCAGGAGGCGTGGGTTCGAATCCCGCCTCAGACAGAGCCCATTGAAAGTACCAAGCAAGAACAAAGCAAACACATTCAAGAGAGCATTACCAGGTGCCAGGATGGCGGAGCGGTCTAAGGCGTTGCGTTCAGGTCGCAGTCTCCCCAGGAGGCGTGGGTTGAATCCCGCCTCAGACAGAGCCCATTGAAAGTACCAAGCAATAACAAAGGAAACACGGTCAAGAGAGCATTACCAGTTGCCAGGATGGCGGAGCGGTCTAAGGCGTTGCGTTCAGGTCGCAGTCTCCCCTGGAGGCGTGGGTTCGAATCCCGCCTCAGACAGAGCCCATTGAAAGTACCAAGCAAAAACAAAGCAAACACATTCAAGAGAGCATTACCAGGTGCCAGGATGGCGGAGCGGTCTAAGGCGTTGCGTTCAGGTCGCAGTCTCCCCAGGAGGCGTGGGTTCGAATCCCGCCTCAGACAGAGCCCATTGAAAGTACCAAGTAAGAACAAAGCAAACACATTCAAGAGAGCATTACCAGTTGCCAGGATTGCAGAGCGGTCTAAGGCGCTGCGTTCAGGTCGCAGTCTCCCCAGGAGGCGTGGGTTCGAATCCCGCCTCAGACAGAGCCCATTGAAAGTACCAAGCAATAACAAAGGAAACACGGTCAAGAGAGCATTACCAGTTGCCAGGATGGGGGAGCGGTCTAAGGCGTTGCGTTCAGGTCGCAGTCTCCCCAGGAGGCGTGTGTTCGAATCCCACCTCAGACAGAGCCCATTGAAAGTACCAAGCAAAAACAAAGGAAACACGGTCAAGAGAGCATTACCAGTTGCCAGGATGGCGGAGCGGTCTAAGGCGTTGCGTTCAGGTCGCAGTCTCCCCAGGAGGCGTGGGTTCGAATCCCACCTCAGACAGAGCCCATTGAAAGTACCAAGCAAGAACAGAGCAAACACAGTCAAGAGAGCATTACCAGATGATAAGATGGCAGAGCGGTCTCAGGCGTTGCGTTCAGGTCGCAGTCTCCCCAGGAGGCGTGGGTTTGAATCCCACCTCAGACAGTGCCCATTGAAAGTACCAAGCAAGAACAAAGCAAACACATTCAAGAGAGCATTACCAGTTGCCAGGATGGCGGAACGGTCTAAGGCGTTGCGTTCAGGTCGCAGTCTCCCCAGGAGGCGTGGGTTCGAATCCCACCTCAGACAGTGCCCATTGAAAGTACCAAGCAAGAACAAAGCAAACACAGTCAAGAGAGCATTACCAGTTGCCAGGATGGCGGAGCGGTCTAAGGCGTTGCGTTCAGGTCGCAGTCTCCCCAGGAGGCGTGGGTTCGAATCCCGCCTCAGACAGAGCCCATTGAAAGTACCAAGCAAGAACAAAGCAAACACATTCAAGAGAGCATTACCAGGTGCCAGGATGGCGGAGCGGTCTAAGGCATTGCGTTCAGGTCGCAGTCTCCCCAGGAGGCGTGGGTTCGAATCCCGCCTCAGAAAGAGCCCATTGAAAGTACCAAGCAAGAACAAAGCAAACACAGTCAAGAGAGCATTACCAGTTGCCAGGATTGCAGAGCGGTCTAAGGCGCTGCGTTCAGGTCGCAGTCTCCCCAGGAGGCGTGGGTTCGAATCCCGCCTCGGACAGAGCCCATTGAAAGTACCAAGCAATAACAAAGGAAACACGGTCAAGAGAGCATTACCAGTTGCCAGGATGGCGGAGCGGTCTAAGGCGTTGCGTTCAGGTCGCAGTCTCCCCAGGTCGCAGTCTCCCCAGGAGGCGTGTGTTCGAATCCCACCTCAGACAGAGCCCATTGAAAGTACCAAGCAATAACAAAGGAAACACGGTCAAGAGAGCATTACCAGTTGCCAGGATGGCGGTGCGGTCTAAGGCGTTGCGTTCAGGTCGCAGTCTCCCCAGGAGGCGTGGGTTCGAATCCCACCTCAGACAGAGCCCATTGAAAGTACCAAGCAAGAACAGCGCAAACACAGTCAAGAGAGCATTACCAGATGATAAGATGGCAGAGCGGTCTCAGGCGTTGCGTTCAGGTCGCAGTCTCCCCAGGAGGCGTGGGTTCGAATCCCACCTCAGACAGTGCCCATTGAAAGTACCAAGCAAGAACAAAGCAAACACAGTCAAGAGAGCATTACCAGTTGCCAGGATGGCGGAGCGGTCAAAGGTGTTGCGTTCAGGTCGCAGTCTCCCCAGGAGGCGTGGGTTCGAATCCCACCTCAGACAGAGCCCATTGAAAGTACCAAGCAAGAACAAAGCAAACACAGTCAAGAGAGCATTACCAGTTGCCAGGATGGTGGAGCGGTCTAAGGCGTTGCGTTCAGGTCGCAGTCTCCCCAGGAGGCGTGGGTTCGAATCCCACCTCAGACAGTGCCCATTGAAACTACAAAGCAAGAACAAAGCAAACACAGTCAAGAGAGCATTACCAGTTGCCAGGATGGCGGAGCGGTCTAAGGCGTTGCGTTCAGGTCGCAGTCTACCAAGGAGGCGTGGGTTCGAATCCCACCTCAGACAGAGCCCATTGAATGTACCAAGCAAGAACAAAGAAAACACATTCAAGAGAGCATTACCAGGTGCCAGGTTGGCGGAGCGGTCTAAGGCGTTGCGTTCAGGTCGCAGTCTCCCCAGGAGGCGTGGGTTCGAATCCCACCTCAGACAGAGCCCATTGAAAGTACCAAGCAAGAACAAAGGAAACACAGCAAAGAGAGAGCATTACCAGGTGCCAGGATGGCGGAGCGGTCTAAGGCGTTGCGTTCAGGTCGCAGTCTCTCCAGGAGGCGTGGGTTCGAATCCCGCCTCAGACAGTGCCCATTGAAAGTACCAAGCAAGAACAAAGCAAACACAGTAAAGAGAGCATTACCAGTTGCCAGGATGGCAGAGCGTTCTAAGGCGTTGCGTTCAGGTCGCAGTCTCCCCAGGAGGTGTGGGTTCGAATCCCGCCTCAGACAGAGCCCATTGAAAGTACCAAGCAAGAACAAAGCCAACACATTCAAGAGAGCATTACCAGGTGCCAGGATGGCGGAGCGGTCTAAGGCGTTGCGTTCAGGTCGCAGTCTCCCCAGGAGGCGTGGGTTCGAATCCCGCCTCAGAAAGAGCCCATTGAAAGTACCAAGCAAGAACAAAGCAAACACAGTCAAGAGAGCATTACCAGTTGCCAGGATTGCAGAGCGGTCTAAGGCGTTGCGTTAAGGTCGCAGTCTCCCCTGGAGGCGTGGGTTCGAATCCCGCCTCAGACAGAGCCCATTGAAAGTACCAAGCAAAAACAAAGCAAACACGGTCAAGAGAGCATTACCAGTTGCCAGGATGGCGGAGCGGTCTAAGGCGCTGCGTTCAGGTCGCAGTCTCCCCAGGAGGCGTGGGTTCGAATCCCGCCTCAGACAGAGCCCATTGAAAGTACCAAGCAATAACAAAGGAAACACGGTCAAGAGAGCATTACCAGTTGCCAGGATGGCGGAGCGGTCTAAGGCGTTGCGTTCAGGTCGCAGTCTCCCCAGGAGGCGTGGGTTCGAATCCCACCTCAGACAGTGCCCATTGAAAGTACCAAGCAAGAACAAAGCAAACACAGTCAAGAGAGCATTACCAGATGATAAGATGGCAGAGCGGTCTCAGGCGTTGCGTTCAGGTCACAGTCTCCCCAGGAGGCGTGGGTTTGAATCCCACCTCAGACAGTGCCCATTGAAAGTACCAAGCAAGAACAAAGCAAACACATTCAAGAGAGCATTACCAGTTGCCAGGATGGCGGAACGGTCTAAGGCGTTGCGTTCAGGTCGCAGTCTCCCCAGGAGGCGTGGGTTCGAATCCCACCTCAGACAGTGCCCATTGAAAGTACCAAGCAAGAACAAAGCAAACACAGTCAAGAGAGCATTACCAGTTGCCAGGATGGCGGAGCGGTCTAAGGCGTTGCGTTCAGGTCGCAGTCTCCCCAGGAGGCGTGGGTTCGAATCCCGCCTCAGACAGAGCCCATTGAAAGTACCAAGCAAGAACAAAGCAAACACATTCAAGAGAGCATTATCAGGTGCCAGGATGGCGGAGCGGTCTAAGGCGTTGCGTTCAGGTCGCAGTCTCCCCAGGAGGCGTGGGTTCGAATCCCGCCTCAGAAAGAGCCCATTGAAAGTACCAAGCAAGAACAAAGCAAACACAGTCAAGAGAGCATTATCAGTTGCCAGGATTGCAGAGCGGTCTAAGGCGCTGCGTTCAGGTCGCAGTCTCCCCAGGAGGCGTGGGTTCGAATCCCGCCTCAGACAGAGCCCATTGAAAGTACCAAGCAATAACAAAGGAAACACGGTCAAGAGAGCATTACCAGTTGCCAGGATGGCGGAGCGGTCTAAGGCGTTGCGTTCAGGTCGCAGTCTCCCCAGGAGGCGTGTGTTCGAATCCCACCTCAGACAGAGCCCATTGAAAGTACCAAGCAAGAACAAAGCAAACACATTCAAGAGAGCATTACCAGGTGCCAGGATGGCGGAGCGGTCTAAGGCGTTGCGTTCAGGTCGCAGTCTCCCCAGGAGGCGTGGGTTCGAATCCCGCCTCAGACAGAGCCCATTGAAAGTACCAAGCAAGAACAGCGCAAACACAGTCAAGAGAGCATTACCAGATGATAAGATGGCAGAGCGGTCTCAGGCGTTGCGTTCAGGTCGCAGTAGCCCCAGGAGGCGTGGGTTCGAATCCCACCTCAGACAGTGCCCATTGAAAGTACCAAGCAAGAACAAAGCAAACACAGTCAAGAGAGCATTACCAGTTGCCAGGATGGCGGAGCGGTCAAAGGTGTTGCGTTCAGGTCGCAGTCTCCCCAGGAGGCGTGGGTTCGAATCCCACCTCAGACAGAGCCCATTGAAAGTACCAAGCAAGAACAAAGCAAACACAGTCAAGAGAGCATTACCAGTTGCCAGGATGGTGGAGCGGTCTAAGGCGTTGCGTTCAGGTCGCAGTCTCCCCAGGAGGCGTGGGTTCGAATCCCACCTCAGACAGTGCCCATTGAAACTACAAAGCAAGAACAAAGCAAACACAGTCAAGAGAGCATTACCAGTTGCCAGGATGGCGGAGCGGTCTAAGGCGTTGCGTTCAGGTCGCAGTCTCCCAAGGAGGCGTGGGTTCGAATCCCACCTCAGACAGAGCCCATTGAATGTACCAAGCAAGAACAAAGCAAACACATTCAAGAGAGCATTACCAGGTGCCAGGTTGGCGGAGCGGTCAAAGGCGTTGCGTTCAGGTCGCAGTCTCCCCAGGAGGCGTGGGTTCGAATCCCACCTCAGACAGAGCCCATTGAATGTACCAAGCAAGAACAAAGCAAACACATTCAAGAGAGCTTTACCAGGTGCCAGGATGGCGGAGCGGTCTAAGGCGTTGCGTTCAGGTCGCAGTCTCCCCAGGAGGCGTGGGTTCGAATCCCACCTCAGACAGAGCCCATTGAAAGTACCAAGCAAGAACAAAGCAAACACAGTAAAGAGAGCATTACCAGTTGCCAGGATGGCGGAGCGTTCTAAGGCGTTGCGTTCAGGTCGCAGTCTCCCCAGGAGGTGTGGGTTCGAATCCCGCCTCAGACAGAGCCCATTGAAAGTACCAAGCAAGAACAAAGCCAAAACATTCAAGAGAGCATTACCAGGTGCCAGGTTGGCGGAGCGGTCTAAGGCGTTGCGTTCAGGTCGCAGTCTCCCCAGGAGGCGTGGGTTCGAATCCCACCTCAGACAGAGCCCATTGAATGTACCAAGCAAGAACAAAGCAAACACATTCAAGAGAGCTTTACCAGGTGCCAGGATGGCGGAGCGGTCTAAGGCGTTGCGTTCAGGTCGCAGTCTCCCCAGGAGGCGTGGGTTCGAATCCCACCTCAGACAGAGCCCATTGAAAGTACCAAGCAAGAACAAAGCAAACACAGTAAAGAGAGCATTACCAGTTGCCAGGATGGCGGAGCGTTCTAAGGCGTTGCGTTCAGGTCGCAGTCTCCCCAGGAGGCGTGGGTTCGAATCCCGCCTCAGAAAGAGCCCATTGAAAGTACCAAGCAAGAACAAAGCAAACACAGTGAAGAGAGCATTACCAGTTGCCAGGATTGCAGAGCGGTCTAAGGCGTTGCGTTCAGGTCGCAGTCTCCCCTGGAGGCGTGGGTTCGAATCCCACCTCAGACAGAGCCCATTGAAAGTACCAAGCAAGAACAGAGCAAACACAGTCAAGAGAGCATTACCAGATGATAAGATGGCGGAGCGGTCTCAGGCGTTGCGTTCAGGTCGCAGTCTCCCCAGGAGGCGTGGGTTCGAATCCCACCTCAGACAGAGCCCATTGAAAGTACCAAGCAAGAACAAAGCAAACACATTCAAGAGAGCATTACCAGGTGCCAGGATGGCGGAGCGGTCTAAGGCGTTGCGTTCAGGTCGCAGTCTCCCCAGGAGGCGTGGGTTCGAATCCCGCCTCAGACAGAGCCCATTGAAAGTACCAAGCAAGAACAAAGCAAGCACATTCAAGAGAGCATTACCAGGTGCCAGGATGGCGGAGCGGTCTAAGGCGTTGTGTTCAGGTCGCAGTCTCCCCAGGAGGCGTGGGTTTGAATCCCACCTCAGACAGTACCCATTGAAAGTACCAAGCAAGAACAAAGGAAACACGGTCAAGAGAGCATTACCAGTTGCCAGGATGGCGGAGCGGTCTAAGGCGTTGCGTTCAGGTCGCAGTCTCCCCAGGAGGCGTGGGTTCGAATCCCACCTCAGACAGTGCCCATTGAAAGTACCAAGCAAGAACAAAGCAAACACAGTCAAGAGAGCATTACCAGTTGCCAGGATGGCGGAGCGGTCTAAGGCGTTGCGTTCAGGTCGCAGTCTCCCCAGGAGGCGTGGGTTCGAATCCCGCCTCAGACAGTGCCCATTGAAAGTACCAAGCAAGAACAAAGCAAGCACATTCAAGAGAGCATTACCAGGTGCCAGGATGGCGGAGCGGTCTAAGGCGTTGCGTTCAGGTCGCAGTCTCCCCAGGAGGCGTGGGTTCGAATCCCGCCTCAGAAAGAGCCCATTGAAAGTACCAAGCAAGAACAAAGCAAACACAGTCAAGAGAGCAGTACCAGTTGCCAGGATTGCAGAGCGGTCTAAGGCGTTGCGTTCAGGTCGCAGTCTCCCCTGGAGGCGTGGGTTCGAATACCGCCTCAGACAGAGCCCATTGAAAGTACCAAGCAAAAACAAAGCAAACACAGTCAAGAGAGCATTACCAGGTGCCAGGATGGCGGAGCGGTCTAAGGCGTTGCGTTCAGGTCGCAGTCTCCCCAGGAGGCGTGGGTTCGAATCCCACCTCAGACAGTGCCCATTGAAAGTACCAAGCAAGAACAAAGTAAACACAGTCAAGAGAGCATTACCAGTTGCCAGGATGGCGGAGCGGTCTAAAGCGTTGCGTTCAGGTCGCAGTCTCCCCAGGAAGCGTGGGTTCGAATCCCACCTCAGACAGAGCCCATTGAAAGTACCAAGCAAGAACAAAGCAAACACATTCAAGAGAGCATTACCAGGTGCCAGGATGGCGGAGCGGTCTAAGGCGTTGCGTTCAGGTCGCAGTCTCCCCAGGAGGCGTGGGTTCGAATCCCGCCTCAGACAGAGCCCATTGAAAGTACCAAGCAAGAACAAAGCAAGCACATTCAAGAGAGCATTACCAGGTGCCAGGATGGCGGAGCGGTCTAAGGCGTTGTGTTCAGGTCGCAGTCTCCCCAGGAGGCGTGGGTTTGAATCCCACCTCAGACAGTACCCATTGAAAGTACCAAGCAAGAACAAAGGAAACACGGTCAAGAGAGCATTACCAGTTGCCAGGATGGCGGAGCGGTCTAAGGCGTTGCGTTCAGGTCGCAGTCTCCCCAGGAGGCGTGGGTTCGAATCCCACCTCAGACAGTGCCCATTGAAAGTACCAAGCAAGAACAAAGCAAACACAGTCAAGAGAGCATTACCAGTTGCCAGGATGGCGGAGCGGTCTAAGGCGTTGCGTTCAGGTCGCAGTCTCCCCAGGAGGCGTGGGTTCGAATCCCGCCTCAGACAGAGCCCATTGAAAGTACCAAGCAAGAACAAAGCAAGCACATTCAAGAGAGCATTACCAGGTGCCAGGATGGCGTTGCGGTCTAAGGCGTTGTGTTCAGGTCGCAGTCTCCCCAGGAGGCGTGGGTTTGAATCCCACCTCAGACAGTACCCATTGAAAGTACCAAGCAAGAACAAAGGAAACACGGTCAAGAGAGCATTACCAGTTGCCAGGATTGCGGAGCGGTCTAAGGCGTTGCGTTCAGGTCGCAGTCTCCCCAGGAGGCGTGGGTTCGAATCCCACCTCAGACAGTGCCCATTAAAAGTACCAAGCAAGAACAAAGCAAACACAGTCAAGAGAGCATTACCAGTTGCCAGGATGGCGGAGCGGTCTAAGGCGTTGCGTTCAGGTCGCAGTCTCCCCAGGAGGCGTGGGTTCGAATCCCGCCTCAGACAGAGCCCATTGAAAGTACCAAGCAAGAACAAAGCAAACACATTCAAGAGAGCATTACCAGGTGCCAGGATGGCGGAGCGGTCTAAGGCGTTGCGTTCAGGTCGCAGTCTCCCCAGGAGGCGTGGGTTGAATCCCGCCTCAGACAGAGCCCATTGAAAGTACCAAGCAATAACAAAGGAAACACGGTCAAGAGAGCATTACCAGTTGCCAGGATGGCGGAGCGGTCTAAGGCATTGCGTTCAGGTCGCAGTCTCCCCTGGAGGCGTGGGTTCGAATCCCGCCTCAGACAGAGCCCATTGAAAGTACCAAGCAAAAACAAAGCAAACACATTCAAGAGAGCATTACCAGGTGCCAGGATGGCGGAGCGGTCTAAGGCGTTGCGTTCAGGTCGCAGTCTCCCCAGGAGGCGTGGGTTCGAATCCCGCCTCAGACAGAGCCCATTGAAAGTACCAAGTAAGAACAAAGCAAACACATTCAAGAGAGCATTACCAGTTGCCAGGATTGCAGAGCGGTCTAAGGCGCTGCGTTCAGGTCGCAGTCTCCCCAGGAGGCGTGGGTTCGAATCCCGCCTCAGACAGAGCCCATTGAAAGTACCAAGCAATAACAAAGGAAACACGGTCAAGAGAGCATTACCAGTTGCCAGGATGGCGGAGCGGTCTAAGGCGTTGCGTTCAGGTCGCAGTCTCCCCAGGAGGCGTGTGTTCGAATCCCACCTCAGACAGAGCCCATTGAAAGTACCAAGCAATAACAAAGGAAACACGGTCAAGAGAGCATTACCAGTTGCCAGGATGGCGGTGCGGTCTAAGGCGTTGCGTTCAGGTCGCAGTCTCCCCAGGAGGCGTGGGTTCGAATCCCACCTCAGACAGAGCCCATTGAAAGTACCAAGCAAGAACAGCGCAAACACAGTCAAGAGAGCATTACCAGATGATAAGATGGCAGAGCGGTCTCAGGCGTTGCGTTCAGGTCGCAGTCTCCCCAGGAGGCGTGGGTTCGAATCCCACCTCAGACAGTGCCCATTGAAAGTACCAAGCAAGAACAAAGCAAACACAGTCAAGAGAGCATTACCAGTTGCCAGGATGGCGAAACGGTCTAAGGCGTTGCGTTCAGGTCGCAGTCTCCCCAGGAGGCGTGGGTTCGAATCCCACCTCAGACAGTGCCCATTGAAAGTACCAAGCAAGAACAAAGCAAACACAGTCAAGAGAGCATTACCAGTTGCCAGGATGGCGGAGCGGTCAAAGGTGTTGCGTTCAGGTCGCAGTCTCCCCAGGAGGCGTGGGTTCGAATCCCACCTCAGACAGAGCCCATTGAAAGTACCAAGCAAGAACAAAGCAAACACAGTCAAGAGAGCATTACCAGTTGCCAGGATGGTGGAGCGGTCTAAGGCGTTGCGTTCAGGTCGCAGTCTCCCCAGGAGGCGTGGGTTCGAATCCCACCTCAGACAGTGCCCATTGAAACTACAAAGCAAGAACAAAGCAAACACAGTCAA
Source organism: Idiotropiscis lumnitzeri (assembly GCF_059441095.1). Taxonomy (NCBI): domain Eukaryota; kingdom Metazoa; phylum Chordata; class Actinopteri; order Syngnathiformes; family Syngnathidae; genus Idiotropiscis; species Idiotropiscis lumnitzeri. The sequence continues at coordinate 7,964,293 of NC_142412.1, forward strand.
GAGAGCATTACCAGTTGCCAGGATGGCGGAGCGGTCTAAGGCGTTGCGTTCAGGTCGCAGTCTCCCCAGGAGGCGTGGGTTCGAATCCCACCTCAGACAGAGCCCATTGAAAGTACCAAGCAAGAACAAAGCAAACACATTCAAGAGAGCATTACCAGGTGCCAGGATGACGGAGCGGTCTAAGGCGTTGCGTTCAGGTCGCAGTCTCCCCAAGAGGCGTGGGTTCGAATCCCACCTCAGACAGAGTCCATTGAAATTACCAAGCAAGAACAAAGGAAACACAGTAAAGAGAGCATTACCAGGTGCCAGGATGGCGGAGCGGTCTAAGGCGTTGCGTTCAGGTCGCAGTCTCCCCAGGAGGCGTGGGTTCGAATCCCACCTCAGACAGTGCCCATTGAAAGTACCAAGCAAGAACAAAGCAAACACAGTCAAGAGAGCATTACCAGGTGCCAGGATGGCGGAGCGGTCTAAGGCGTTGCGTTCAGGTCGCAGTCTCCCCAGGAGGCGTGTGTTCGAATCCCACCTCAGACAGAGCCCATTGAAAGTACCAAGCAAAAACAAAGGAAACACGGTCAAGAGAGCATTACCAGTTGCCAGGATGGCGGAGCGGTCTAAGGCGTTGCGTTCAGGTCGCAGTCTCCCCAGGAGGCGTGGGTTCGAATCCCACCTCAGACAGAGCCCATTGAAAGTACCAAGCAAGAACAGAGCAAACACAGTCAAGAGAGCATTACCAGATGATAAGATGGCAGAGCGGTCTCAGGCGTTGCGTTCAGGTCACAGTCTCCCCAGGAGGCGTGGGTTTGAATCCCACCTCAGACAGTGCCCATTGAAAGTACCAAGCAAGAACAAAGCAAACACATTCAAGAGAGCATTACCAGTTGCCAGGATGGCGGAACGGTCTAAGGCGTTGCGTTCAGGTCGCAGTCTCCCCAGGAGGCGTGGGTTCGAATCCCACCTCAGACAGTGCCCATTGAAAGTACCAAGCAAGAACAAAGCAAACACAGTCAAGAGAGCATTACCAGTTGCCAGGATGGCGGAGCGGTCTAAGGCGTTGCGTTCAGGTCGCAGTCTCCCCAGGAGGCGTGGGTTCGAATCCCGCCTCAGACAGAGCCCATTGAAAGTACCAAGCAAGAACAAAGCAAACACATTCAAGAGAGCATTACCAGGTGCCAGGATGGCGGAGCGGTCTAAGGCGTTGCGTTCAGGTCGCAGTCTCCCCAGGAGGCGTGGGTTCGAATCCCGCCTCAGAAAGAGCCCATTGAAAGTACCAAGCAAGAACAAAGCAAACACAGTCAAGAGAGCATTATCAGTTGCCAGGATTGCAGAGCGGTCTAAGGCGCTGCGTTCAGGTCGCAGTCTCCCCAGGAGGCGTGGGTTCGAATCCCACCTCAGACAGAGCCCATTGAAAGTACCAAGCAAAAACAAAGGAAACACGGTCAAGAGAGCATTACCAGTTGCCAGGATGGCGGAGCGGTCTAAGGCGTTGCGTTCAGGTCGCAGTCTCCCCAGGAGGCGTGTGTTCGAATCCCACCTCAGACAGAGCCCATTGAAAGTACCAAGCAATAACAAAGGAAACACGGTCAAGAGAGCATTACCAGTTGCCAGGATGGCGGTGCGGTCTAAGGCGTTCCGTTCAGGTCGCAGTCTCCCCAGGAGGCGTGGGTTCGAATCCCACCTCAGACAGAGCCCATTGAAAGTACCAAGCAAGAACAGCGCAAACACAGTCAAGAGAGCATTACCAGATGATAAGATGGCAGAGCGGTCTCAGGCGTTGCGTTCAGGTCGCAGTAGCCCCAGGAGGCGTGGGTTCGAATCCCACCTCAGACAGTGCCCATTGAAAGTACCAAGCAAGAACAAAGCAAACACAGTCAAGAGAGCATTACCAGTTGCCAGGATGGCGAAACGGTCTAAGGCGTTGCGTTCAGGTCGCAGTCTCCCCAGGAGGCGTGGGTTCGAATCCCGCCTCAGACAGAGCCCATTGAAAGTACCAAGCAAGAACAAAGCAAGCACATTCAAGAGAGCATTACCAGGTGCCAGGATGGCGGAGCGGTCTAAGGCGTTGTGTTCAGGTCGCAGTCTCCCCAGGAGGCGTGGGTTTGAATCCCACCTCAGACAGTACCCATTGAAAGTACCAAGCAAGAACAAAGGAAACACGGTCAAGAGAGCATTACCAGTTGCCAGGATGGCGGAGCGGTCTAAGGCGTTGCGTTCAGGTCGCAGTCTCCCCAGGAGGCGTGGGTTCGAATCCCACCTCAGACAGTGCCCATTGAAAGTACCAAGCAAGAACAAAGCAAACACAGTCAAGAGAGCATTACCAGTTGCCAGGATGGCGGAGCGGTCTAAGGCGTTGCGTTCAGGTCGCAGTCTCCCCAGGAGGCGTGGGTTCGAATCCCGCCTCAGACAGAGCCCATTGAAAGTACCAAGCAAGAACAAAGCAAGCACATTCAAGAGAGCATTACCAGATGATAAGATGGCAGAGCGGTCTCAGGCGTTGCGTTCAGGTCGCAGTCTCCCCAGGAGGCGTGGGTTCGAATCCCACCTCAGACAGTGCCCATTGAAAGTACCAAGCAAGAACAAAGCAAACACAGTCAAGAGAGCATTACCAGTTGCCAGGATGGCGGAGCGGTCAAAGGTGTTGCGTTCAGGTCGCAGTCTCCCCAGGAGGCGTGGGTTCGAATCCCGCCTCAGACAGAGCCCATTGAAAGTACCAAGCAAGAACAGCGCAAACACAGTCAAGAGAGCATTACCAGATGATAAGATGGCAGAGCGGTCTCAGGCGTTGCGTTCAGGTCGCAGTAGCCCCAGGAGGCGTGGGTTCGAATCCCACCTCAGACAGTGCCCATTGAAAGTACCAAGCAAGAACAAAGCAAACACAGTCAAGAGAGCATTACCAGTTGCCAGGATGGCGGAGCGGTCAAAGGTGTTGCGTTCAGGTCGCAGTCTCCCCAGGAGGCGTGGGTTCGAATCCCACCTCAGACAGAGCCCATTGAAAGTACCAAGCAAGAACAAAGCAAACACAGTCAAGAGAGCATTACCAGTTGCCAGGATGGTGGAGCGGTCTAAGGCGTTGCGTTCAGGTCGCAGTCTCCCCAGGAGGCGTGGGTTCGAATCCCACCTCAGACAGTGCCCATTGAAACTACAAAGCAAGAACAAAGCAAACACAGTCAAGAGAGCATTACCAGTTGCCAGGATGGCGGAGCGGTCTAAGGCGTTGCGTTCAGGTCGCAGTCTCCCAAGGAGGCGTGGGTTCGAATCCCACCTCAGACAGAGCCCATTGAATGTACCAAGCAAGAACAAAGCAAACACATTCAAGAGAGCATTACCAGGTGCCAGGTTGGCGGAGCGGTCAAAGGCGTTGCGTTCAGGTCGCAGTCTCCCCAGGAGGCGTGGGTTCGAATCCCACCTCAGACAGAGCCCATTGAATGTACCAAGCAAGAACAAAGCAAACACATTCAAGAGAGCTTTACCAGGTGCCAGGATGGCGGAGCGGTCTAAGGCGTTGCGTTCAGGTCGCAGTCTCCCCAGGAGGCGTGGGTTCGAATCCCACCTCAGACAGAGCCCATTGAAAGTACCAAGCAAGAACAAAGCAAACACAGTAAAGAGAGCATTACCAGTTGCCAGGATGGCGGAGCGTTCTAAGGCGTTGCGTTCAGGTCGCAGTCTCCCCAGGAGGTGTGGGTTCGAATCCCGCCTCAGACAGAGCCCATTGAAAGTACCAAGCAAGAACAAAGCCAACACATTCAAGAGAGCATTACCAGGTGCCAGGTTGGCGGAGCGGTCTAAGGCGTTGTGTTCAGGTCGCAGTCTCCCCAGGAGGCGTGGGTTTGAATCCCACCTCAGACAGTACCCATTGAAAGTACCAAGCAAGAACAAAGGAAACACGGTCAAGAGAGCATTACCAGTTGCCAGGATGGCGGAGCGTTCTAAGGCGTTGCGTTCAGGTCGCAGTCTCCCCAGGAGGCGTGGGTTCGAATCCCGCCTCAGACAGAGCCCATTGAAAGTACCAAGCAAGAACAAAGCAAGCACATTCAAGAGAGCATTACCAGGTGCCAGGATGGCGGAGCGGTCTAAGGCGTTGTGTTCAGGTCGCAGTCTCCCCAGGAGGCGTGGGTTTGAATCCCACCTCAGACAGTACCCATTGAAAGTACCAAGCAAGAACAAAGGAAACACGGTCAAGAGAGCATTACCAGTTGCCAGGATGGCGGAGCGGTCTAAGGCGTTGCGTTCAGGTCGCAGTCTCCCCAGGAGGCGTGGGTTCGAATCCCACCTCAGACAGTGCCCATTGAAAGTACCAAGCAAGAACAAAGCAAACACAGTCAAGAGAGCATTACCAGTTGCCAGGATGGCGGAGCGGTCTAAGGCGTTGCGTTCAGGTCGCAGTCTCCCCAGGAGGCGTGGGTTCGAATCCCGCCTCAGACAGTGCCCATTGAAAGTACCAAGCAAGAACAAAGCAAGCACATTCAAGAGAGCATTACCAGGTGCCAGGATGGCGGAGCGGTCTAAGGCGTTGCGTTCAGGTCGCAGTCTCCCCAGGAGGCGTGGGTTCGAATCCCGCCTCAGAAAGAGCCCATTGAAAGTACCAAGCAAGAACAAAGCAAACACAGTCAAGAGAGCAGTACCAGTTGCCAGGATTGCAGAGCGGTCTAAGGCGTTGCGTTCAGGTCGCAGTCTCCCCTGGAGGCGTGGGTTCGAATACCGCCTCAGACAGAGCCCATTGAAAGTACCAAGCAAAAACAAAGCAAACACAGTCAAGAGAGCATTACCAGGTGCCAGGATGGCGGAGCGGTCTAAGGCGTTGCGTTCAGGTCGCAGTCTCCCCAGGAGGCGTGGGTTCGAATCCCACCTCAGACAGTGCCCATTGAAAGTACCAAGCAAGAACAAAGTAAACACAGTCAAGAGAGCATTACCAGTTGCCAGGATGGCGGAGCGGTCTAAAGCGTTGCGTTCAGGTCGCAGTCTCCCCAGGAAGCGTGGGTTCGAATCCCACCTCAGACAGAGCCCATTGAAAGTACCAAGCAAGAACAAAGCAAACACATTCAAGAGAGCATTACCAGGTGCCAGGATGGCGGAGCGGTCTAAGGCGTTGCGTTCAGGTCGCAGTCTCCCCAGGAGGCGTGGGTTCGAATCCCGCCTCAGACAGAGCCCATTGAAAGTACCAAGCAAGAACAAAGCAAGCACATTCAAGAGAGCATTACCAGGTGCCAGGATGGCGGAGCGGTCTAAGGCGTTGTGTTCAGGTCGCAGTCTCCCCAGGAGGCGTGGGTTTGAATCCCACCTCAGACAGTACCCATTGAAAGTACCAAGCAAGAACAAAGGAAACACGGTCAAGAGAGCATTACCAGTTGCCAGGATGGCGGAGCGGTCTAAGGCGTTGCGTTCAGGTCGCAGTCTCCCCAGGAGGCGTGGGTTCGAATCCCACCTCAGACAGTGCCCATTGAAAGTACCAAGCAAGAACAAAGCAAACACAGTCAAGAGAGCATTACCAGTTGCCAGGATGGCGGAGCGGTCTAAGGCGTTGCGTTCAGGTCGCAGTCTCCCCAGGAGGCGTGGGTTCGAATCCCGCCTCAGACAGAGCCCATTGAAAGTACCAAGCAAGAACAAAGCAAGCACATTCAAGAGAGCATTACCAGGTGCCAGGATGGCGTTGCGGTCTAAGGCGTTGTGTTCAGGTCGCAGTCTCCCCAGGAGGCGTGGGTTTGAATCCCACCTCAGACAGTACCCATTGAAAGTACCAAGCAAGAACAAAGGAAACACGGTCAAGAGAGCATTACCAGTTGCCAGGATTGCGGAGCGGTCTAAGGCGTTGCGTTCAGGTCGCAGTCTCCCCAGGAGGCGTGGGTTCGAATCCCACCTCAGACAGTGCCCATTAAAAGTACCAAGCAAGAACAAAGCAAACACAGTCAAGAGAGCATTACCAGTTGCCAGGATGGCGGAGCGGTCTAAGGCGTTGCGTTCAGGTCGCAGTCTCCCCAGGAGGCGTGGGTTCGAATCCCGCCTCAGACAGAGCCCATTGAAAGTACCAAGCAAGAACAAAGCAAACACATTCAAGAGAGCATTACCAGGTGCCAGGATGGCGGAGCGGTCTAAGGCGTTGCGTTCAGGTCGCAGTCTCCCCAGGAGGCGTGGGTTGAATCCCGCCTCAGACAGAGCCCATTGAAAGTACCAAGCAATAACAAAGGAAACACGGTCAAGAGAGCATTACCAGTTGCCAGGATGGCGGAGCGGTCTAAGGCGTTGCGTTCAGGTCGCAGTCTCCCCTGGAGGCGTGGGTTCGAATCCCGCCTCAGACAGAGCCCATTGAAAGTACCAAGCAAAAACAAAGCAAACACATTCAAGAGAGCATTACCAGGTGCCAGGATGGCGGAGCGGTCTAAGGCGTTGCGTTCAGGTCGCAGTCTCCCCAGGAGGCGTGGGTTCGAATCCCGCCTCAGACAGAGCCCATTGAAAGTACCAAGTAAGAACAAAGCAAACACATTCAAGAGAGCATTACCAGTTGCCAGGATTGCAGAGCGGTCTAAGGTGCTGCGTTCAGGTCGCAGTCTCCCCAGGAGGCGTGGGTTCGAATCCCGCCTCAGACAGAGCCCATTGAAAGTACCAAGCAATAACAAAGGAAACACGGTCAAGAGAGCATTACCAGTTGCCAGGATGGCGGAGCGGTCTAAGGCGTTGCGTTCAGGTCGCAGTCTCCCCAGGAGGCGTGTGTTCGAATCCCACCTCAGACAGAGCCCATTGAAAGTACCAAGCAATAACAAAGGAAACACGGTCAAGAGAGCATTACCAGTTGCCAGGATGGCGGTGCGGTCTAAGGCGTTGCGTTCAGGTCGCAGTCTCCCCAGGAGGCGTGGGTTCGAATCCCACCTCAGACAGAGCCCATTGAAAGTACCAAGCAAGAACAGCGCAAACACAGTCAAGAGAGCATTACCAGATGATAAGATGGCAGAGCGGTCTCAGGCGTTGCGTTCAGGTCGCAGTCTCCCCAGGAGGCGTGGGTTCGAATCCCACCTCAGACAGTGCCCATTGAAAGTACCAAGCAAGAACAAAGCAAACACAGTCAAGAGAGCATTACCAGTTGCCAGGATGGCGAAACGGTCTAAGGCGTTGCGTTCAGGTCGCAGTCTCCCCAGGAGGCGTGGGTTCGAATCCCACCTCAGACAGTGCCCATTGAAAGTACCAAGCAAGAACAAAGCAAACACAGTCAAGAGAGCATTACCAGTTGCCAGGATGGCGGAGCGGTCAAAGGTGTTGCGTTCAGGTCGCAGTCTCCCCAGGAGGCGTGGGTTCGAATCCCACCTCAGACAGAGCCCATTGAAAGTACCAAGCAAGAACAAAGCAAACACAGTCAAGAGAGCATTACCAGTTGCCAGGATGGTGGAGCGGTCTAAGGCGTTGCGTTCAGGTCGCAGTCTCCCCAGGAGGCGTGGGTTCGAATCCCACCTCAGACAGTGCCCATTGAAACTACAAAGCAAGAACAAAGCAAACACAGTCAAGAGAGCATTACCAGTTGCCAGGATGGCGGAGCGGTCTAAGGCGTTGCGTTCAGGTCGCAGTCTCCCCAGGAGGCGTGGGTTCGAATCCCACCTCAGACAGAGCCCATTGAAAGTACCAAGCAAGAACAAAGCAAACACATTCAAGAGAGCATTACCAGGTGCCAGGATGACGGAGCGGTCTAAGGCGTTGCGTTCAGGTCGCAGTCTCCCCAAGAGGCGTGGGTTCGAATCCCACCTCAGACAGAGTCCATTGAAATTACCAAGCAAGAACAAAGGAAACACAGTAAAGAGAGCATTACCAGGTGCCAGGATGGCGGAGCGGTCTAAGGCGTTGCGTTCAGGTCGCAGTCTCCCCAGGAGGCGTGGGTTCGAATCCCACCTCAGACAGTGCCCATTGAAAGTACCAAGCAAGAACAAAGCAAACACAGTCAAGAGAGCATTACCAGGTGCCAGGATGGCGGAGCGGTCTAAGGCGTTGCGTTCAGGTCGCAGTCTCCCCAGGAGGCGTGTGTTCGAATCCCACCTCAGACAGAGCCCATTGAAAGTACCAAGCAAAAACAAAGGAAACACGGTCAAGAGAGCATTACCAGTTGCCAGGATGGCGGAGCGGTCTAAGGCGTTGCGTTCAGGTCGCAGTCTCCCCAGGAGGCGTGGGTTCGAATCCCACCTCAGACAGAGCCCATTGAAAGTACCAAGCAAGAACAGAGCAAACACAGTCAAGAGAGCATTACCAGATGATAAGATGGCAGAGCGGTCTCAGGCGTTGCGTTCAGGTCACAGTCTCCCCAGGAGGCGTGGGTTTGAATCCCACCTCAGACAGTGCCCATTGAAAGTACCAAGCAAGAACAAAGCAAACACATTCAAGAGAGCATTACCAGTTGCCAGGATGGCGGAACGGTCTAAGGCGTTGCGTTCAGGTCGCAGTCTCCCCAGGAGGCATGGGTTCGAATCCCACCTCAGACAGTGCCCATTGAAAGTACCAAGCAAGAACAAAGCAAACACAGTCAAGAGAGCATTACCAGTTGCCAGGATGGCGGAGCGGTCTAAGGCGTTGCGTTCAGGTCGCAGTCTCCCCAGGAGGCGTGGGTTCGAATCCCGCCTCAGACAGAGCCCATTGAAAGTACCAAGCAAGAACAAAGCAAACACATTCAAGAGAGCATTACCAGGTGCCAGGATGGCGGAGCGGTCTAAGGCGTTGCGTTCAGGTCGCAGTCTCCCCAGGAGGCGTGGGTTCGAATCCCGCCTCAGAAAGAGCCCATTGAAAGTACCAAGCAAGAACAAAGCAAACACAGTCAAGAGAGCATTATCAGTTGCCAGGATTGCAGAGCGGTCTAAGGCGCTGCGTTCAGGTCGCAGTCTCCCCAGGAGGCGTGGGTTCGAATCCCGCCTCAGACAGAGCCCATTGAAAGTACCAAGCAAGAACAAAGCAAGCACATTCAAGAGAGCATTACCAGGTGCCAGGATGGCGGAGCGGTCTAAGGCGTTGTGTTCAGGTCGCAGTCTCCCCAGGAGGCGTGGGTTTGAATCCCACCTCAGACAGTACCCATTGAAAGTACCAAGCAAGAACAAAGGAAACACGGTCAAGAGAGCATTACCAGTTGCCAGGATGGCGGAGCGGTCTAAGGCGTTGCGTTCAGGTCGCAGTCTCCCCAGGAGGCGTGGGTTCGAATCCCACCTCAGACAGTGCCCATTGAAAGTACCAAGCAAGAACAAAGCAAACACAGTCAAGAGAGCATTACCAGTTGCCAGGATGGCGGAGCGGTCTAAGGCGTTGCGTTCAGGTCGCAGTCTCCCCAGGAGGCGTGGGTTCGAATCCCGCCTCAGACAGAGCCCATTGAAAGTACCAAGCAAGAACAAAGCAAGCACATTCAAGAGAGCATTACCAGATGATAAGATGGCAGAGCGGTCTCAGGCGTTGCGTTCAGGTCGCAGTCTCCCCAGGAGGCGTGGGTTCGAATCCCACCTCAGACAGTGCCCATTGAAAGTACCAAGCAAGAACAAAGCAAACACAGTCAAGAGAGCATTACCAGTTGCCAGGATGGCGGAGCGGTCAAAGGTGTTGCGTTCAGGTCGCAGTCTCCCCAGGAGGCGTGGGTTCGAATCCCACCTCAGACAGAGCCCATTGAAAGTACCAAGCAAGAACAAAGCAAACACAGTCAAGAGAGCATTACCAGTTGCCAGGATGGTGGAGCGGTCTAAGACGTTGCGTTCAGGTCGCAGTCTCCCCAGGAGGCGTGGGTTCGAATCCCACCTCAGACAGTGCCCATTGAAACTACAAAGCAAGAACAAAGCAAACACAGTCAAGAGAGCATTACCAGTTGCCAGGATGGCGGAGCGGTCTAAGGCGTTGCGTTCAGGTCGCAGTCTCCCAAGGAGGCGTGGGTTCGAATCCCACCTCAGACAGAGCCCATTGAATGTACCAAGCAAGAACAAAGAAAACACATTCAAGAGAGCATTACCAGGTGCCAGGTTGGCGGAGCGGTCTAAGGCGTTGCGTTCAGGTCGCAGTCTCCCCAGGAGGCGTGGGTTCGAATCCCACCTCAGACAGTGCCCATTGAAAGTACCAAGCAAGAACAAAGCAAACACAGTCAAGAGAGCATTACCAGGTGCCAGGATGGCGGAGCGGTCTAAGGCGTTGCGTTCAGGTCGCAGTCTCCCCAGGAGGCGTGTGTTCGAATCCCACCTCAGACAGAGCCCATTGAAAGTACCAAGCAAAAACAAAGGAAACACGGTCAAGAGAGCATTACCAGTTGCCAGGATGGCGGAGCGGTCTAAGGCGTTGCGTTCAGGTCGCAGTCTCCCCAGGAGGCGTGGGTTCGAATCCCACCTCAGACAGAGCCCATTGAAAGTACCAAGCAAGAACAGAGCAAACACAGTCAAGAGAGCATTACCAGATGATAAGATGGCAGAGCGGTCTCAGGCGTTGCGTTCAGGTCACAGTCTCCCCAGGAGGCGTGGGTTTGAATCCCACCTCAGACAGTGCCCATTGAAAGTACCAAGCAAGAACAAAGCAAACACATTCAAGAGAGCATTACCAGTTGCCAGGATGGCGGAACGGTCTAAGGCGTTGCGTTCAGGTCGCAGTCTCCCCAGGAGGCATGGGTTCGAATCCCACCTCAGACAGTGCCCATTGAAAGTACCAAGCAAGAACAAAGCAAACACAGTCAAGAGAGCATTACCAGTTGCCAGGATGGCGGAGCGGTCTAAGGCGTTGCGTTCAGGTCGCAGTCTCCCCAGGAGGCGTGGGTTCGAATCCCGCCTCAGACAGAGCCCATTGAAAGTACCAAGCAAGAACAAAGCAAACACATTCAAGAGAGCATTACCAGGTGCCAGGATGGCGGAGCGGTCTAAGGCGTTGCGTTCAGGTCGCAGTCTCCCCAGGAGGCGTGGGTTCGAATCCCGCCTCAGAAAGAGCCCATTGAAAGTACCAAGCAAGAACAAAGCAAACACAGTCAAGAGAGCATTATCAGTTGCCAGGATTGCAGAGCGGTCTAAGGCGCTGCGTTCAGGTCGCAGTCTCCCCAGGAGGCGTGGGTTCGAATCCCACCTCAGACAGAGCCCATTGAAAGTACCAAGCAAAAACAAAGGAAACACGGTCAAGAGAGCATTACCAGTTGCCAGGATGGCGGAGCGGTCTAAGGCGTTGCGTTCAGGTCGCAGTCTCCCCAGGAGGCGTGTGTTCGAATCCCACCTCAGACAGAGCCCATTGAAAGTACCAAGCAATAACAAAGGAAACACGGTCAAGAGAGCATTACCAGTTGCCAGGATGGCGGTGCGGTCTAAGGCGTTCCGTTCAGGTCGCAGTCTCCCCAGGAGGCGTGGGTTCGAATCCCACCTCAGACAGAGCCCATTGAAAGTACCAAGCAAGAACAGCGCAAACACAGTCAAGAGAGCATTACCAGATGATAAGATGGCAGAGCGGTCTCAGGCGTTGCGTTCAGGTCGCAGTAGCCCCAGGAGGCGTGGGTTCGAATCCCACCTCAGACAGTGCCCATTGAAAGTACCAAGCAAGAACAAAGCAAACACAGTCAAGAGAGCATTACCAGTTGCCAGGATGGCGAAACGGTCTAAGGCGTTGCGTTCAGGTCGCAGTCTCCCCAGGAGGCGTGGGTTCGAATCCCGCCTCAGACAGAGCCCATTGAAAGTACCAAGCAAGAACAAAGCAAGCACATTCAAGAGAGCATTACCAGGTGCCAGGATGGCGGAGCGGTCTAAGGCGTTGTGTTCAGGTCGCAGTCTCCCCAGGAGGCGTGGGTTTGAATCCCACCTCAGACAGTACCCATTGAAAGTACCAAGCAAGAACAAAGGAAACACGGTCAAGAGAGCATTACCAGTTGCCAGGATGGCGGAGCGGTCTAAGGCGTTGCGTTCAGGTCGCAGTCTCCCCAGGAGGCGTGGGTTCGAATCCCACCTCAGACAGTGCCCATTGAAAGTACCAAGCAAGAACAAAGCAAACACAGTCAAGAGAGCATTACCAGTTGCCAGGATGGCGGAGCGGTCTAAGGCGTTGCGTTCAGGTCGCAGTCTCCCCAGGAGGCGTGGGTTCGAATCCCGCCTCAGACAGAGCCCATTGAAAGTACCAAGCAAGAACAAAGCAAGCACATTCAAGAGAGCATTACCAGATGATAAGATGGCAGAGCGGTCTCAGGCGTTGCGTTCAGGTCGCAGTCTCCCCAGGAGGCGTGGGTTCGAATCCCACCTCAGACAGTGCCCATTGAAAGTACCAAGCAAGAACAAAGCAAACACAGTCAAGAGAGCATTACCAGTTGCCAGGATGGCGGAGCGGTCAAAGGTGTTGCGTTCAGGTCGCAGTCTCCCCAGGAGGCGTGGGTTCGAATCCCACCTCAGACAGAGCCCATTGAAAGTACCAAGCAAGAACAAAGCAAACACAGTCAAGAGAGCATTACCAGTTGCCAGGATGGTGGAGCGGTCTAAGACGTTGCGTTCAGGTCGCAGTCTCCCCAGGAGGCGTGGGTTCGAATCCCACCTCAGACAGTGCCCATTGAAACTACAAAGCAAGAACAAAGCAAACACAGTCAAGAGAGCATTACCAGTTGCCAGGATGGCGGAGCGGTCTAAGGCGTTGCGTTCAGGTCGCAGTCTCCCAAGGAGGCGTGGGTTCGAATCCCACCTCAGACAGAGCCCATTGAATGTACCAAGCAAGAACAAAGAAAACACATTCAAGAGAGCATTACCAGGTGCCAGGTTGGCGGAGCGGTCTAAGGCGTTGCGTTCAGGTCGCAGTCTCCCCAGGAGGCGTGGGTTCGAATCCCACCTCAGACAGAGCCCATTGAATGTACCAAGCAAGAACAAAGCAAACACATTCAAGAGAGCTTTACCAGGTGCCAGGATGGCGGAGCGGTCTAAGGCGTTGCGTTCAGGTCGCAGTCTCCCCAGGAGGCGTGGGTTCGAATCCCACCTCAGACAGAGCCCATTGAAAGTACCAAGCAAGAACAAAGGAAACACAGCAAAGAGAGAGCATTACCAGGTGCCAGGATGGCGGAGCGGTCTAAGGCGTTGCGTTCAGGTCGCAGTCTCTCCAGGAGGCGTGGGTTCGAATCCCGCCTCAGACAGTGCCCATTGAAAGTACCAAGCAAGAACAAAGCAAACACAGTAAAGAGAGCATTACCAGTTGCCAGGATGGCAGAGCGTTCTAAGGCGTTGCGTTCAGGTCGCAGTCTCCCCAGGAGGTGTGGGTTCGAATCCCGCCTCAGACAGAGCCCATTGAAAGTACCAAGCAAGAACAAAGCCAACACATTCAAGAGAGCATTACCAGGTGCCAGGATGGCGGAGCGGTCTAAGGCGTTGCGTTCAGGTCGCAGTCTCCCCAGGAGGCGTGGGTTCGAATCCCGCCTCAGAAAGAGCCCATTGAAAGTACCAAGCAAGAACAAAGCAAACACAGTCAAGAGAGCATTACCAGTTGCCAGGATTGCAGAGCGGTCTAAGGCGTTGCGTTAAGGTCGCAGTCTCCCCTGGAGGCGTGGGTTCGAATCCCGCCTCAGACAGAGCCCATTGAAAGTACCAAGCAAAAACAAAGCAAACACGGTCAAGAGAGCATTACCAGTTGCCAGGATGGCGGAGCGGTCTAAGGCGCTGCGTTCAGGTCGCAGTCTCCCCAGGAGGCGTGGGTTCGAATCCCGCCTCAGACAGAGCCCATTGAAAGTACCAAGCAATAACAAAGGAAACACGGTCAAGAGAGCATTACCAGTTGCCAGGATGGCGGAGCGGTCTAAGGCGTTGCGTTCAGGTCGCAGTCTCCCCAGGAGGCGTGGGTTCGAATCCCACCTCAGACAGTGCCCATTGAAAGTACCAAGCAAGAACAAAGCAAACACAGTCAAGAGAGCATTACCAGATGATAAGATGGCAGAGCGGTCTCAGGCGTTGCGTTCAGGTCACAGTCTCCCCAGGAGGCGTGGGTTTGAATCCCACCTCAGACAGTGCCCATTGAAAGTACCAAGCAAGAACAAAGCAAACACATTCAAGAGAGCATTACCAGTTGCCAGGATGGCGGAACGGTCTAAGGCGTTGCGTTCAGGTCGCAGTCTCCCCAGGAGGCGTGGGTTCGAATCCCACCTCAGACAGAGCCCATTGAAAGTACCAAGCAAGAACAAAGCAAACACATTCAAGAGAGCATTACCAGGTGCCAGGATGGCGGAGCGGTCTAAGGCGTTGCGTTCAGGTCGCAGTCTCCCCAGGAGGCGTGGGTTCGAATCCCGCCTCAGACAGAGCCCATTGAATGTACCAAGCAAGAACAAAGCAAACACATTCAAGAGAGCTTTACCAGGTGCCAGGATGGCGGAGCGGTCTAAGGCGTTGCGTTCAGGTCGCAGTCTCCCCAGGAGGCGTGGGTTCGAATCCCACCTCAGACAGAGCCCATTGAAAGTACCAAGCAAGAACAAAGCAAACACAGTAAAGAGAGCATTACCAGTTGCCAGGATGGCGGAGCGTTCTAAGGCGTTGCGTTCAGGTCGCAGTCTCCCCAGGAGGCGTGGGTTCGAATCCCGCCTCAGAAAGAGCCCATTGAAAGTACCAAGCAAGAACAAAGCAAACACAGTGAAGAGAGCATTACCAGTTGCCAGGATTGCAGAGCGGTCTAAGGCGTTGCGTTCAGGTCGCAGTCTCCCCTGGAGGCGTGGGTTCGAATCCCACCTCAGACAGAGCCCATTGAAAGTACCAAGCAAGAACAGAGCAAACACAGTCAAGAGAGCATTACCAGATGATAAGATGGCGGAGCGGTCTCAGGCGTTGCGTTCAGGTCGCAGTCTCCCCAGGAGGCGTGGGTTCGAATCCCGCCTCAGACAGAGCCCATTGAAAGTACCAAGCAATAACAAAGGAAACACGGTCAAGAGAGCATTACCAGTTGCCAGGATGGCGGAGCGGTCTAAGGCGTTGCGTTCAGGTCGCAGTCTCCCCAGGAGGCGTGGGTTCGAATCCCACCTCAGACAGTGCCCATTGAAAGTACCAAGCAAGAACAAAGCAAACACAGTCAAGAGAGCATTACCAGATGATAAGATGGCAGAGCGGTCTCAGGCGTTGCGTTCAGGTCACAGTCTCCCCAGGAGGCGTGGGTTTGAATCCCACCTCAGACAGTGCCCATTGAAAGTACCAAGCAAGAACAAAGCAAACACATTCAAGAGAGCATTACCAGTTGCCAGGATGGCGGAACGGTCTAAGGCGTTGCGTTCAGGTCGCAGTCTCCCCAGGAGGCGTGGGTTCGAATCCCACCTCAGACAGAGCCCATTGAAAGTACCAAGCAAGAACAAAGCAAACACATTCAAGAGAGCATTACCAGGTGCCAGGATGGCGGAGCGGTCTAAGGCGTTGCGTTCAGGTCGCAGTCTCCCCAGGAGGCGTGGGTTCGAATCCCACCTCAGACAGAGCCCATTGAAAGTACCAAGCAAGAACAAAGCAAACACAGTAAAGAGAGCATTACCAGTTGCCAGGATGGCGGAGCGTTCTAAGGCGTTGCGTTCAGGTCGCAGTCTCCCCAGGAGGCGTGGGTTCGAATCCCGCCTCAGAAAGAGCCCATTGAAAGTACCAAGCAAGAACAAAGCAAACACAGTGAAGAGAGCATTACCAGTTGCCAGGATTGCAGAGCGGTCTAAGGCGTTGCGTTCAGGTCGCAGTCTCCCCTGGAGGCGTGGGTTCGAATCCCACCTCAGACAGAGCCCATTGAAAGTACCAAGCAAGAACAGAGCAAACACAGTCAAGAGAGCATTACCAGATGATAAGATGGCGGAGCGGTCTCAGGCGTTGCGTTCAGGTCGCAGTCTCCCCAGGAGGCGTGGGTTCGAATCCCACCTCAGACAGAGCCCATTGAAAGTACCAAGCAAGAACAAAGCAAACACATTCAAGAGAGCATTACCAGGTGCCAGGATGGCGGAGCGGTCTAAGGCGTTGCGTTCAGGTCGCAGTCTCCCCAGGAGGCGTGGGTTCGAATCCCGCCTCAGACAGAGCCCATTGAAAGTACCAAGCAAGAACAAAGCAAGCACATTCAAGAGAGCATTACCAGGTGCCAGGATGGCGGAGCGGTCTAAGGCGTTGTGTTCAGGTCGCAGTCTCCCCAGGAGGCGTGGGTTTGAATCCCACCTCAGACAGTACCCATTGAAAGTACCAAGCAAGAACAAAGGAAACACGGTCAAGAGAGCATTACCAGTTGCCAGGATGGCGGAGCGGTCTAAGGCGTTGCGTTCAGGTCGCAGTCTCCCCAGGAGGCGTGGGTTCGAATCCCACCTCAGACAGTGCCCATTGAAAGTACCAAGCAAGAACAAAGCAAACACAGTCAAGAGAGCATTACCAGTTGCCAGGATGGCGGAGCGGTCTAAGGCGTTGCGTTCAGGTCGCAGTCTCCCCAGGAGGCGTGGGTTCGAATCCCGCCTCAGACAGTGCCCATTGAAAGTACCAAGCAAGAACAAAGCAAGCACATTCAAGAGAGCATTACCAGGTGCCAGGATGGCGGAGCGGTCTAAGGCGTTGCGTTCAGGTCGCAGTCTCCCCAGGAGGCGTGGGTTCGAATCCCACCTCAGACAGAGCCCATTGAAAGTACCAAGCAAGAACAAAGCAAACACAGTCAAGAGAGCATTACCAGTTGCCAGGATGGTGGAGCGGTCTAAGACGTTGCGTTCAGGTCGCAGTCTCCCCAGGAGGCGTGGGTTCGAATCCCACCTCAGACAGTGCCCATTGAAACTACAAAGCAAGAACAAAGCAAACACAGTCAAGAGAGCATTACCAGTTGCCAGGATGGCGGAGCGGTCTAAGGCGTTGCGTTCAGGTCGCAGTCTCCCAAGGAGGCGTGGGTTCGAATCCCACCTCAGACAGAGCCCATTGAATGTACCAAGCAAGAACAAAGAAAACACATTCAAGAGAGCATTACCAGGTGCCAGGTTGGCGGAGCGGTCTAAGGCGTTGCGTTCAGGTCGCAGTCTCCCCAGGAGGCGTGGGTTCGAATCCCACCTCAGACAGAGCCCATTGAATGTACCAAGCAAGAACAAAGCAAACACATTCAAGAGAGCTTTACCAGGTGCCAGGATGGCGGAGCGGTCTAAGGCGTTGCGTTCAGGTCGCAGTCTCCCCAGGAGGCGTGGGTTCGAATCCCACCTCAGACAGAGCCCATTGAAAGTACCAAGCAAGAACAAAGGAAACACAGAAAAAAGAGAGCATTACCAGGTGCCAGGATGGCGGAGCGGTCTAAGGCGTTGCGTTCAGGTCGCAGTCTCTCCAGGAGGCGTGGGTTCGAATCCCGCCTCAGACAGTGCCCATTGAAAGTACCAAGCAAGAACAAAGCAAACACAGTAAAGAGAGCATTACCAGTTGCCAGGATGGCAGAGCGTTCTAAGGCGTTGCGTTCAGGTCGCAGTCTCCCCAGGAGGTGTGGGTTCGAATCCCGCCTCAGACAGAGCCCATTGAAAGTACCAAGCAAGAACAAAGCCAACACATTCAAGAGAGCATTACCAGGTGCCAGGATGGCGGAGCGGTCTAAGGCGTTGCGTTCAGGTCGCAGTCTCCCCAGGAGGCGTGGGTTCGAATCCCGCCTCAGAAAGAGCCCATTGAAAGTACCAAGCAAGAACAAAGCAAACACAGTCAAGAGAGCATTACCAGTTGCCAGGATTGCAGAGCGGTCTAAGGCGTTGCGTTAAGGTCGCAGTCTCCCCTGGAGGCGTGGGTTCGAATCCCGCCTCAGACAGAGCCCATTGAAAGTACCAAGCAAAAACAAAGCAAACACGGTCAAGAGAGCATTACCAGTTGCCAGGATGGCGGAGCGGTCTAAGGCGCTGCGTTCAGGTCGCAGTCTCCCCAGGAGGCGTGGGTTCGAATCCCGCCTCAGACAGAGCCCATTGAAAGTACCAAGCAATAACAAAGGAAACACGGTCAAGAGAGCATTACCAGTTGCCAGGATGGCGGAGCGGTCTAAGGCGTTGCGTTCAGGTCGCAGTCTCCCCAGGAGGCGTGGGTTCGAATCCCACCTCAGACAGTGCCCATTGAAAGTACCAAGCAAGAACAAAGCAAACACAGTCAAGAGAGCATTACCAGATGATAAGATGGCAGAGCGGTCTCAGGCGTTGCGTTCAGGTCACAGTCTCCCCAGGAGGCGTGGGTTTGAATCCCACCTCAGACAGTGCCCATTGAAAGTACCAAGCAAGAACAAAGCAAACACATTCAAGAGAGCATTACCAGTTGCCAGGATGGCGGAACGGTCTAAGGCGTTGCGTTCAGGTCGCAGTCTCCCCAGGAGGCGTGGGTTCGAATCCCACCTCAGACAGAGCCCATTGAAAGTACCAAGCAAGAACAAAGCAAACACATTCAAGAGAGCATTACCAGGTGCCAGGATGGCGGAGCGGTCTAAGGCGTTGCGTTCAGGTCGCAGTCTCCCCAGGAGGCGTGGGTTCGAATCCCGCCTCAGACAGAGCCCATTGAATGTACCAAGCAAGAACAAAGCAAACACATTCAAGAGAGCTTTACCAGGTGCCAGGATGGCGGAGCGGTCTAAGGCGTTGCGTTCAGGTCGCAGTCTCCCCAGGAGGCGTGGGTTCGAATCCCACCTCAGACAGAGCCCATTGAAAGTACCAAGCAAGAACAAAGCAAACACAGTAAAGAGAGCATTACCAGTTGCCAGGATGGCGGAGCGTTCTAAGGCGTTGCGTTCAGGTCGCAGTCTCCCCAGGAGGCGTGGGTTCGAATCCCGCCTCAGAAAGAGCCCATTGAAAGTACCAAGCAAGAACAAAGCAAACACAGTGAAGAGAGCATTACCAGTTGCCAGGATTGCAGAGCGGTCTAAGGCGTTGCGTTCAGGTCGCAGTCTCCCCTGGAGGCGTGGGTTCGAATCCCACCTCAGACAGAGCCCATTGAAAGTACCAAGCAAGAACTGAGCAAACACAGTCAAGAGAGCATTACCAGATGATAAGATGGCGGAGCGGTCTCAGGCGTTGCGTTCAGGTCGCAGTCTCCCCAGGAGGCGTGGGTTCGAATCCCACCTCAGACAGAGCCCATTGAAAGTACCAAGCAAGAACAAAGCAAACACATTCAAGAGAGCATTACCAGGTGCCAGGATGGCGGAGCGGTCTAAGGCGTTGCGTTCAGGTCGCAGTCTCCCCAGGAGGCGTGGGTTCGAATCCCGCCTCAGACAGAGCCCATTGAAAGTACCAAGCAAGAACAAAGCAAGCACATTCAAGAGAGCATTACCAGGTGCCAGGATGGCGGAGCGGTCTAAGGCGTTGTGTTCAGGTCGCAGTCTCCCCAGGAGGCGTGGGTTTGAATCCCACCTCAGACAGTACCCATTGAAAGTACCAAGCAAGAACAAAGGAAACACGGTCAAGAGAGCATTACCAGTTGCCAGGATGGCGGAGCGGTCTAAGGCGTTGCGTTCAGGTCGCAGTCTCCCCAGGAGGCGTGGGTTCGAATCCCACCTCAGACAGTGCCCATTGAAAGTACCAAGCAAGAACAAAGCAAACACAGTCAAGAGAGCATTACCAGTTGCCAGGATGGCGGAGCGGTCTAAGGCGTTGCGTTCAGGTCGCAGTCTCCCCAGGAGGCGTGGGTTCGAATCCCGCCTCAGACAGTGCCCATTGAAAGTACCAAGCAAGAACAAAGCAAGCACATTCAAGAGAGCATTACCAGGTGCCAGGATGGCGGAGCGGTCTAAGGCGTTGCGTTCAGGTCGCAGTCTCCCCAGGAGGCGTGGGTTCGAATCCCGCCTCAGAAAGAGCCCATTGAAAGTACCAAGCAAGAACAAAGCAAACACAGTCAAGAGAGCAGTACCAGTTGCCAGGATTGCAGAGCGGTCTAAGGCGTTGCGTTCAGGTCGCAGTCTCCCCTGGAGGCGTGGGTTCGAATACCGCCTCAGACAGAGCCCATTGAAAGTACCAAGCAAAAACAAAGCAAACACAGTCAAGAGAGCATTACCAGGTGCCAGGATGGCGGAGCGGTCTAAGGCGTTGCGTTCAGGTCGCAGTCTCCCCAGGAGGCGTGGGTTCGAATCCCACCTCAGACAGTGCCCATTGAAAGTACCAAGCAAGAACAAAGTAAACACAGTCAAGAGAGCATTACCAGTTGCCAGGATGGCGGAGCGGTCTAAAGCGTTGCGTTCAGGTCGCAGTCTCCCCAGGAAGCGTGGGTTCGAATCCCACCTCAGACAGAGCCCATTGAAAGTACCAAGCAAGAACAAAGCAAACACATTCAAGAGAGCATTACCAGGTGCCAGGATGGCGGAGCGGTCTAAGGCGTTGCGTTCAGGTCGCAGTCTCCCCAGGAGGCGTGGGTTCGAATCCCGCCTCAGACAGAGCCCATTGAAAGTACCAAGCAAGAACAAAGCAAGCACATTCAAGAGAGCATTACCAGGTGCCAGGATGGCGGAGCGGTCTAAGGCGTTGTGTTCAGGTCGCAGTCTCCCCAGGAGGCGTGGGTTTGAATCCCACCTCAGACAGTACCCATTGAAAGTACCAAGCAAGAACAAAGGAAACACGGTCAAGAGAGCATTACCAGTTGCCAGGATGGCGGAGCGGTCTAAGGCGTTGCGTTCAGGTCGCAGTCTCCCCAGGAGGCGTGGGTTCGAATCCCACCTCAGACAGTGCCCATTGAAAGTACCAAGCAAGAACAAAGCAAACACAGTCAAGAGAGCATTACCAGTTGCCAGGATGGCGGAGCGGTCTAAGGCGTTGCGTTCAGGTCGCAGTCTCCCCAGGAGGCGTGGGTTCGAATCCCGCCTCAGACAGAGCCCATTGAAAGTACCAAGCAAGAACAAAGCAAGCACATTCAAGAGAGCATTACCAGGTGCCAGGATGGCGTTGCTGTCTAAGGCGTTGTGTTCAGGTCGCAGTCTCCCCAGGAGGCGTGGGTTTGAATCCCACCTCAGACAGTACCCATTGAAAGTACCAAGCAAGAACAAAGGAAACACGGTCAAGAGAGCATTACCAGTTGCCAGGATTGCGGAGCGGTCTAAGGCGTTGCGTTCAGGTCGCAGTCTCCCCAGGAGGCGTGGGTTCGAATCCCACCTCAGACAGTGCCCATTAAAAGTACCAAGCAAGAACAAAGCAAACACAGTCAAGAGAGCATTACCAGTTGCCAGGATGGCGGAGCGGTCTAAGGCGTTGCGTTCAGGTCGCAGTCTCCCCAGGAGGCGTGGGTTCGAATCCCGCCTCAGACAGAGCCCATTGAAAGTACCAAGCAAGAACAAAGCAAACACATTCAAGAGAGCATTACCAGGTGCCAGGATGGCGGAGCGGTCTAAGGCGTTGCGTTCAGGTCGCAGTCTCCCCAGGAGGCGTGGGTTGAATCCCGCCTCAGACAGAGCCCATTGAAAGTACCAAGCAATAACAAAGGAAACACGGTCAAGAGAGCATTACCAGTTGCCAGGATGGCGGAGCGGTCTAAGGCGTTGCGTTCAGGTCGCAGTCTCCCCTGGAGGCGTGGGTTCGAATCCCGCCTCAGACAGAGCCCATTGAAAGTACCAAGCAAAAACAAAGCAAACACATTCAAGAGAGCATTACCAGGTGCCAGGATGGCGGAGCGGTCTAAGGCGTTGCATTCAGGTCGCAGTCTCCCCAGGAGGCGTGGGTTCGAATCCCGCCTCAGACAGAGCCCATTGAAAGTACCAAGTAAGAACAAAGCAAACACATTCAAGAGAGCATTACCAGTTGCCAGGATTGCAGAGCAGTCTAAGGCGCTGCGTTCAGGTCGCAGTCTCCCCAGGAGGCGTGGGTTCGAATCCCGCCTCAGACAGAGCCCATTGAAAGTACCAAGCAATAACAAAGGAAACACGGTCAAGAGAGCATTACCAGTTGCCAGGATGGCGGAGCGGTCTAAGGCGTTGCGTTCAGGTCGCAGTCTCCCCAGGAGGCGTGGGTTCGAATCCCACCTCAGACAGAGCCCATTGAAAGTACCAAGCAATAACAAAGGAAACACGGTCAAGAGAGCATTACCAGTTGCCAGGATGGCGGTGCGGTCTAAGGCGTTGCGTTCAGGTCGCAGTCTCCCCAGGAGGCGTGGGTTCGAATCCCGCCTCAGACAGAGCCCATTGAAAGTACCAAGCAAGAACAAAGCAAGCACATTCAAGAGAGCATTACCAGGTGCCAGGATGGCGGAGCGGTCTAAGGCGTTGTGTTCAGGTCGCAGTCTCCCCAGGAGGCGTGGGTTTGAATCCCACCTCAGACAGTACCCATTGAAAGTACCAAGCAAGAACAAAGGAAACACGGTCAAGAGAGCATTACCAGTTGCCAGGATGGCGGAGCGGTCTAAGGCGTTGCGTTCAGGTCGCAGTCTCCCCAGGAGGCGTGGGTTCGAATCCCACCTCAGACAGTGCCCATTGAAAGTACCAAGCAAGAACAAAGCAAACACAGTCAAGAGAGCATTACCAGTTGCCAGGATGGCGGAGCGGTCTAAGGCGTTGCGTTCAGGTCGCAGTCTCCCCAGGAGGCGTGGGTTCGAATCCCGCCTCAGACAGTGCCCATTGAAAGTACCAAGCAAGAACAAAGCAAGCACATTCAAGAGAGCATTACCAGGTGCCAGGATGGCGGAGCGGTCTAAGGCGTTGCGTTCAGGTCGCAGTCTCCCCAGGAGGCGTGGGTTCGAATCCCACCTCAGACAGAGCCCATTGAAAGTACCAAGCAAGAACAAAGCAAACACAGTCAAGAGAGCATTACCAGTTGCCAGGATGGTGGAGCGGTCTAAGACGTTGCGTTCAGGTCGCAGTCTCCCCAGGAGGCGTGGGTTCGAATCCCACCTCAGACAGTGCCCATTGAAACTACAAAGCAAGAACAAAGCAAACACAGTCAAGAGAGCATTACCAGTTGCCAGGATGGCGGAGCGGTCTAAGGCGTTGCGTTCAGGTCGCAGTCTCCCAAGGAGGCGTGGGTTCGAATCCCACCTCAGACAGAGCCCATTGAATGTACCAAGCAAGAACAAAGAAAACACATTCAAGAGAGCATTACCAGGTGCCAGGTTGGCGGAGCGGTCTAAGGCGTTGCGTTCAGGTCGCAGTCTCCCCAGGAGGCGTGGGTTCGAATCCCACCTCAGACAGAGCCCATTGAATGTACCAAGCAAGAACAAAGCAAACACATTCAAGAGAGCTTTACCAGGTGCCAGGATGGCGGAGCGGTCTAAGGCGTTGCGTTCAGGTCGCAGTCTCCCCAGGAGGCGTGGGTTCGAATCCCACCTCAGACAGAGCCCATTGAAAGTACCAAGCAAGAACAAAGGAAACACAGAAAAAAGAGAGCATTACCAGGTGCCAGGATGGCGGAGCGGTCTAAGGCGTTGCGTTCAGGTCGCAGTCTCTCCAGGAGGCGTGGGTTCGAATCCCGCCTCAGACAGTGCCCATTGAAAGTACCAAGCAAGAACAAAGCAAACACAGTAAAGAGAGCATTACCAGTTGCCAGGATGGCAGAGCGTTCTAAGGCGTTGCGTTCAGGTCGCAGTCTCCCCAGGAGGTGTGGGTTCGAATCCCGCCTCAGACAGAGCCCATTGAAAGTACCAAGCAAGAACAAAGCCAACACATTCAAGAGAGCATTACCAGGTGCCAGGATGGCGGAGCGGTCTAAGGCGTTGCGTTCAGGTCGCAGTCTCCCCAGGAGGCGTGGGTTCGAATCCCGCCTCAGAAAGAGCCCATTGAAAGTACCAAGCAAGAACAAAGCAAACACAGTCAAGAGAGCATTACCAGTTGCCAGGATTGCAGAGCGGTCTAAGGCGTTGCGTTAAGGTCGCAGTCTCCCCTGGAGGCGTGGGTTCGAATCCCGCCTCAGACAGAGCCCATTGAAAGTACCAAGCAAAAACAAAGCAAACACGGTCAAGAGAGCATTACCAGTTGCCAGGATGGCGGAGCGGTCTAAGGCGCTGCGTTCAGGTCGCAGTCTCCCCAGGAGGCGTGGGTTCGAATCCCGCCTCAGACAGAGCCCATTGAAAGTACCAAGCAATAACAAAGGAAACACGGTCAAGAGAGCATTACCAGTTGCCAGGATGGCGGAGCGGTCTAAGGCGTTGCGTTCAGGTCGCAGTCTCCCCAGGAGGCGTGGGTTCGAATCCCACCTCAGACAGTGCCCATTGAAAGTACCAAGCAAGAACAAAGCAAACACAGTCAAGAGAGCATTACCAGATGATAAGATGGCAGAGCGGTCTCAGGCGTTGCGTTCAGGTCACAGTCTCCCCAGGAGGCGTGGGTTTGAATCCCACCTCAGACAGTGCCCATTGAAAGTACCAAGCAAGAACAAAGCAAACACATTCAAGAGAGCATTACCAGTTGCCAGGATGGCGGAACGGTCTAAGGCGTTGCGTTCAGGTCGCAGTCTCCCCAGGAGGCGTGGGTTCGAATCCCACCTCAGACAGAGCCCATTGAAAGTACCAAGCAAGAACAAAGCAAACACATTCAAGAGAGCATTACCAGGTGCCAGGATGGCGGAGCGGTCTAAGGCGTTGCGTTCAGGTCGCAGTCTCCCCAGGAGGCGTGGGTTCGAATCCCGCCTCAGACAGAGCCCATTGAATGTACCAAGCAAGAACAAAGCAAACACATTCAAGAGAGCTTTACCAGGTGCCAGGATGGCGGAGCGGTCTAAGGCGTTGCGTTCAGGTCGCAGTCTCCCCAGGAGGCGTGGGTTCGAATCCCACCTCAGACAGAGCCCATTGAAAGTACCAAGCAAGAACAAAGCAAACACAGTAAAGAGAGCATTACCAGTTGCCAGGATGGCGGAGCGTTCTAAGGCGTTGCGTTCAGGTCGCAGTCTCCCCAGGAGGCGTGGGTTCGAATCCCGCCTCAGAAAGAGCCCATTGAAAGTACCAAGCAAGAACAAAGCAAACACAGTGAAGAGAGCATTACCAGTTGCCAGGATTGCAGAGCGGTCTAAGGCGTTGCGTTCAGGTCGCAGTCTCCCCTGGAGGCGTGGGTTCGAATCCCACCTCAGACAGAGCCCATTGAAAGTACCAAGCAAGAACTGAGCAAACACAGTCAAGAGAGCATTACCAGATGATAAGATGGCGGAGCGGTCTCAGGCGTTGCGTTCAGGTCGCAGTCTCCCCAGGAGGCGTGGGTTCGAATCCCACCTCAGACAGAGCCCATTGAAAGTACCAAGCAAGAACAAAGCAAACACATTCAAGAGAGCATTACCAGGTGCCAGGATGGCGGAGCGGTCTAAGGCGTTGCGTTCAGGTCGCAGTCTCCCCAGGAGGCGTGGGTTCGAATCCCGCCTCAGACAGAGCCCATTGAAAGTACCAAGCAAGAACAAAGCAAGCACATTCAAGAGAGCATTACCAGGTGCCAGGATGGCGGAGCGGTCTAAGGCGTTGTGTTCAGGTCGCAGTCTCCCCAGGAGGCGTGGGTTTGAATCCCACCTCAGACAGTACCCATTGAAAGTACCAAGCAAGAACAAAGGAAACACGGTCAAGAGAGCATTACCAGTTGCCAGGATGGCGGAGCGGTCTAAGGCGTTGCGTTCAGGTCGCAGTCTCCCCAGGAGGCGTGGGTTCGAATCCCACCTCAGACAGTGCCCATTGAAAGTACCAAGCAAGAACAAAGCAAACACAGTCAAGAGAGCATTACCAGTTGCCAGGATGGCGGAGCGGTCTAAGGCGTTGCGTTCAGGTCGCAGTCTCCCCAGGAGGCGTGGGTTCGAATCCCGCCTCAGACAGTGCCCATTGAAAGTACCAAGCAAGAACAAAGCAAGCACATTCAAGAGAGCATTACCAGGTGCCAGGATGGCGGAGCGGTCTAAGGCGTTGCGTTCAGGTCGCAGTCTCCCCAGGAGGCGTGGGTTCGAATCCCGCCTCAGAAAGAGCCCATTGAAAGTACCAAGCAAGAACAAAGCAAACACAGTCAAGAGAGCAGTACCAGTTGCCAGGATTGCAGAGCGGTCTAAGGCGTTGCGTTCAGGTCGCAGTCTCCCCTGGAGGCGTGGGTTCGAATACCGCCTCAGACAGAGCCCATTGAAAGTACCAAGCAAAAACAAAGCAAACACAGTCAAGAGAGCATTACCAGGTGCCAGGATGGCGGAGCGGTCTAAGGCGTTGCGTTCAGGTCGCAGTCTCCCCAGGAGGCGTGGGT
Organism: Idiotropiscis lumnitzeri; assembly: GCF_059441095.1. NCBI lineage: Eukaryota > Metazoa > Chordata > Actinopteri > Syngnathiformes > Syngnathidae > Idiotropiscis > Idiotropiscis lumnitzeri. The sequence continues at coordinate 7,990,297 of NC_142412.1, forward strand.
TCGAATCCCACCTCAGACAGTGCCCATTGAAAGTACCAAGCAAGAACAAAGTAAACACAGTCAAGAGAGCATTACCAGTTGCCAGGATGGCGGAGCGGTCTAAAGCGTTGCGTTCAGGTCGCAGTCTCCCCAGGAAGCGTGGGTTCGAATCCCACCTCAGACAGAGCCCATTGAAAGTACCAAGCAAGAACAAAGCAAACACATTCAAGAGAGCATTACCAGGTGCCAGGATGGCGGAGCGGTCTAAGGCGTTGCGTTCAGGTCGCAGTCTCCCCAGGAGGCGTGGGTTCGAATCCCGCCTCAGACAGAGCCCATTGAAAGTACCAAGCAAGAACAAAGCAAGCACATTCAAGAGAGCATTACCAGGTGCCAGGATGGCGGAGCGGTCTAAGGCGTTGTGTTCAGGTCGCAGTCTCCCCAGGAGGCGTGGGTTTGAATCCCACCTCAGACAGTACCCATTGAAAGTACCAAGCAAGAACAAAGGAAACACGGTCAAGAGAGCATTACCAGTTGCCAGGATGGCGGAGCGGTCTAAGGCGTTGCGTTCAGGTCGCAGTCTCCCCAGGAGGCGTGGGTTCGAATCCCACCTCAGACAGTGCCCATTGAAAGTACCAAGCAAGAACAAAGCAAACACAGTCAAGAGAGCATTACCAGTTGCCAGGATGGCGGAGCGGTCTAAGGCGTTGCGTTCAGGTCGCAGTCTCCCCAGGAGGCGTGGGTTCGAATCCCGCCTCAGACAGAGCCCATTGAAAGTACCAAGCAAGAACAAAGCAAGCACATTCAAGAGAGCATTACCAGGTGCCAGGATGGCGTTGCTGTCTAAGGCGTTGTGTTCAGGTCGCAGTCTCCCCAGGAGGCGTGGGTTTGAATCCCACCTCAGACAGTACCCATTGAAAGTACCAAGCAAGAACAAAGGAAACACGGTCAAGAGAGCATTACCAGTTGCCAGGATTGCGGAGCGGTCTAAGGCGTTGCGTTCAGGTCGCAGTCTCCCCAGGAGGCGTGGGTTCGAATCCCACCTCAGACAGTGCCCATTAAAAGTACCAAGCAAGAACAAAGCAAACACAGTCAAGAGAGCATTACCAGTTGCCAGGATGGCGGAGCGGTCTAAGGCGTTGCGTTCAGGTCGCAGTCTCCCCAGGAGGCGTGGGTTCGAATCCCGCCTCAGACAGAGCCCATTGAAAGTACCAAGCAAGAACAAAGCAAACACATTCAAGAGAGCATTACCAGGTGCCAGGATGGCGGAGCGGTCTAAGGCGTTGCGTTCAGGTCGCAGTCTCCCCAGGAGGCGTGGGTTGAATCCCGCCTCAGACAGAGCCCATTGAAAGTACCAAGCAATAACAAAGGAAACACGGTCAAGAGAGCATTACCAGTTGCCAGGATGGCGGAGCGGTCTAAGGCGTTGCGTTCAGGTCGCAGTCTCCCCTGGAGGCGTGGGTTCGAATCCCACCTCAGACAGAGCCCATTGAATGTACCAAGCAAGAACAAAGAAAACACATTCAAGAGAGCATTACCAGGTGCCAGGTTGGCGGAGCGGTCTAAGGCGTTGCGTTCAGGTCGCAGTCTCCCCAGGAGGCGTGGGTTCGAATCCCACCTCAGACAGAGCCCATTGAATGTACCAAGCAAGAACAAAGCAAACACATTCAAGAGAGCTTTACCAGGTGCCAGGATGGCGGAGCGGTCTAAGGCGTTGCGTTCAGGTCGCAGTCTCCCCAGGAGGCGTGGGTTCGAATCCCACCTCAGACAGAGCCCATTGAAAGTACCAAGCAAGAACAAAGGAAACACAGAAAAAAGAGAGCATTACCAGGTGCCAGGATGGCGGAGCGGTCTAAGGCGTTGCGTTCAGGTCGCAGTCTCTCCAGGAGGCGTGGGTTCGAATCCCGCCTCAGACAGTGCCCATTGAAAGTACCAAGCAAGAACAAAGCAAACACAGTAAAGAGAGCATTACCAGTTGCCAGGATGGCAGAGCGTTCTAAGGCGTTGCGTTCAGGTCGCAGTCTCCCCAGGAGGTGTGGGTTCGAATCCCGCCTCAGACAGAGCCCATTGAAAGTACCAAGCAAGAACAAAGCCAACACATTCAAGAGAGCATTACCAGGTGCCAGGATGGCGGAGCGGTCTAAGGCGTTGCGTTCAGGTCGCAGTCTCCCCAGGAGGCGTGGGTTCGAATCCCGCCTCAGAAAGAGCCCATTGAAAGTACCAAGCAAGAACAAAGCAAACACAGTCAAGAGAGCATTACCAGTTGCCAGGATTGCAGAGCGGTCTAAGGCGTTGCGTTAAGGTCGCAGTCTCCCCTGGAGGCGTGGGTTCGAATCCCGCCTCAGACAGAGCCCATTGAAAGTACCAAGCAAAAACAAAGCAAACACGGTCAAGAGAGCATTACCAGTTGCCAGGATGGCGGAGCGGTCTAAGGCGCTGCGTTCAGGTCGCAGTCTCCCCAGGAGGCGTGGGTTCGAATCCCGCCTCAGACAGAGCCCATTGAAAGTACCAAGCAATAACAAAGGAAACACGGTCAAGAGAGCATTACCAGTTGCCAGGATGGCGGAGCGGTCTAAGGCGTTGCGTTCAGGTCGCAGTCTCCCCAGGAGGCGTGGGTTCGAATCCCACCTCAGACAGTGCCCATTGAAAGTACCAAGCAAGAACAAAGCAAACACAGTCAAGAGAGCATTACCAGATGATAAGATGGCAGAGCGGTCTCAGGCGTTGCGTTCAGGTCACAGTCTCCCCAGGAGGCGTGGGTTTGAATCCCACCTCAGACAGTGCCCATTGAAAGTACCAAGCAAGAACAAAGCAAACACATTCAAGAGAGCATTACCAGTTGCCAGGATGGCGGAACGGTCTAAGGCGTTGCGTTCAGGTCGCAGTCTCCCCAGGAGGCGTGGGTTCGAATCCCACCTCAGACAGAGCCCATTGAAAGTACCAAGCAAGAACAAAGCAAACACATTCAAGAGAGCATTACCAGGTGCCAGGATGGCGGAGCGGTCTAAGGCGTTGCGTTCAGGTCGCAGTCTCCCCAGGAGGCGTGGGTTCGAATCCCGCCTCAGACAGAGCCCATTGAATGTACCAAGCAAGAACAAAGCAAACACATTCAAGAGAGCTTTACCAGGTGCCAGGATGGCGGAGCGGTCTAAGGCGTTGCGTTCAGGTCGCAGTCTCCCCAGGAGGCGTGGGTTCGAATCCCACCTCAGACAGAGCCCATTGAAAGTACCAAGCAAGAACAAAGCAAACACAGTAAAGAGAGCATTACCAGTTGCCAGGATGGCGGAGCGTTCTAAGGCGTTGCGTTCAGGTCGCAGTCTCCCCAGGAGGCGTGGGTTCGAATCCCGCCTCAGAAAGAGCCCATTGAAAGTACCAAGCAAGAACAAAGCAAACACAGTGAAGAGAGCATTACCAGTTGCCAGGATTGCAGAGCGGTCTAAGGCGTTGCGTTCAGGTCGCAGTCTCCCCTGGAGGCGTGGGTTCGAATCCCACCTCAGACAGAGCCCATTGAAAGTACCAAGCAAGAACTGAGCAAACACAGTCAAGAGAGCATTACCAGATGATAAGATGGCGGAGCGGTCTCAGGCGTTGCGTTCAGGTCGCAGTCTCCCCAGGAGGCGTGGGTTCGAATCCCACCTCAGACAGAGCCCATTGAAAGTACCAAGCAAGAACAAAGCAAACACATTCAAGAGAGCATTACCAGGTGCCAGGATGGCGGAGCGGTCTAAGGCGTTGCGTTCAGGTCGCAGTCTCCCCAGGAGGCGTGGGTTCGAATCCCGCCTCAGACAGAGCCCATTGAAAGTACCAAGCAAGAACAAAGCAAGCACATTCAAGAGAGCATTACCAGGTGCCAGGATGGCGGAGCGGTCTAAGGCGTTGTGTTCAGGTCGCAGTCTCCCCAGGAGGCGTGGGTTTGAATCCCACCTCAGACAGTACCCATTGAAAGTACCAAGCAAGAACAAAGGAAACACGGTCAAGAGAGCATTACCAGTTGCCAGGATGGCGGAGCGGTCTAAGGCGTTGCGTTCAGGTCGCAGTCTCCCCAGGAGGCGTGGGTTCGAATCCCACCTCAGACAGTGCCCATTGAAAGTACCAAGCAAGAACAAAGCAAACACAGTCAAGAGAGCATTACCAGTTGCCAGGATGGCGGAGCGGTCTAAGGCGTTGCGTTCAGGTCGCAGTCTCCCCAGGAGGCGTGGGTTCGAATCCCGCCTCAGACAGTGCCCATTGAAAGTACCAAGCAAGAACAAAGCAAGCACATTCAAGAGAGCATTACCAGGTGCCAGGATGGCGGAGCGGTCTAAGGCGTTGCGTTCAGGTCGCAGTCTCCCCAGGAGGCGTGGGTTCGAATCCCGCCTCAGAAAGAGCCCATTGAAAGTACCAAGCAAGAACAAAGCAAACACAGTCAAGAGAGCAGTACCAGTTGCCAGGATTGCAGAGCGGTCTAAGGCGTTGCGTTCAGGTCGCAGTCTCCCCTGGAGGCGTGGGTTCGAATACCGCCTCAGACAGAGCCCATTGAAAGTACCAAGCAAAAACAAAGCAAACACAGTCAAGAGAGCATTACCAGGTGCCAGGATGGCGGAGCGGTCTAAGGCGTTGCGTTCAGGTCGCAGTCTCCCCAGGAGGCGTGGGTTCGAATCCCACCTCAGACAGTGCCCATTGAAAGTACCAAGCAAGAACAAAGTAAACACAGTCAAGAGAGCATTACCAGTTGCCAGGATGGCGGAGCGGTCTAAAGCGTTGCGTTCAGGTCGCAGTCTCCCCAGGAAGCGTGGGTTCGAATCCCACCTCAGACAGAGCCCATTGAAAGTACCAAGCAAGAACAAAGCAAACACATTCAAGAGAGCATTACCAGGTGCCAGGATGGCGGAGCGGTCTAAGGCGTTGCGTTCAGGTCGCAGTCTCCCCAGGAGGCGTGGGTTCGAATCCCGCCTCAGACAGAGCCCATTGAAAGTACCAAGCAAGAACAAAGCAAGCACATTCAAGAGAGCATTACCAGGTGCCAGGATGGCGGAGCGGTCTAAGGCGTTGTGTTCAGGTCGCAGTCTCCCCAGGAGGCGTGGGTTTGAATCCCACCTCAGACAGTACCCATTGAAAGTACCAAGCAAGAACAAAGGAAACACGGTCAAGAGAGCATTACCAGTTGCCAGGATGGCGGAGCGGTCTAAGGCGTTGCGTTCAGGTCGCAGTCTCCCCAGGAGGCGTGGGTTCGAATCCCACCTCAGACAGTGCCCATTGAAAGTACCAAGCAAGAACAAAGCAAACACAGTCAAGAGAGCATTACCAGTTGCCAGGATGGCGGAGCGGTCTAAGGCGTTGCGTTCAGGTCGCAGTCTCCCCAGGAGGCGTGGGTTCGAATCCCGCCTCAGACAGAGCCCATTGAAAGTACCAAGCAAGAACAAAGCAAGCACATTCAAGAGAGCATTACCAGGTGCCAGGATGGCGTTGCTGTCTAAGGCGTTGTGTTCAGGTCGCAGTCTCCCCAGGAGGCGTGGGTTTGAATCCCACCTCAGACAGTACCCATTGAAAGTACCAAGCAAGAACAAAGGAAACACGGTCAAGAGAGCATTACCAGTTGCCAGGATTGCGGAGCGGTCTAAGGCGTTGCGTTCAGGTCGCAGTCTCCCCAGGAGGCGTGGGTTCGAATCCCACCTCAGACAGTGCCCATTAAAAGTACCAAGCAAGAACAAAGCAAACACAGTCAAGAGAGCATTACCAGTTGCCAGGATGGCGGAGCGGTCTAAGGCGTTGCGTTCAGGTCGCAGTCTCCCCAGGAGGCGTGGGTTCGAATCCCGCCTCAGACAGAGCCCATTGAAAGTACCAAGCAAGAACAAAGCAAACACATTCAAGAGAGCATTACCAGGTGCCAGGATGGCGGAGCGGTCTAAGGCGTTGCGTTCAGGTCGCAGTCTCCCCAGGAGGCGTGGGTTGAATCCCGCCTCAGACAGAGCCCATTGAAAGTACCAAGCAATAACAAAGGAAACACGGTCAAGAGAGCATTACCAGTTGCCAGGATGGCGGAGCGGTCTAAGGCGTTGCGTTCAGGTCGCAGTCTCCCCTGGAGGCGTGGGTTCGAATCCCGCCTCAGACAGAGCCCATTGAAAGTACCAAGCAAAAACAAAGCAAACACATTCAAGAGAGCATTACCAGGTGCCAGGATGGCGGAGCGGTCTAAGGCGTTGCATTCAGGTCGCAGTCTCCCCAGGAGGCGTGGGTTCGAATCCCGCCTCAGACAGAGCCCATTGAAAGTACCAAGTAAGAACAAAGCAAACACATTCAAGAGAGCATTACCAGTTGCCAGGATTGCAGAGCAGTCTAAGGCGCTGCGTTCAGGTCGCAGTCTCCCCAGGAGGCGTGGGTTCGAATCCCGCCTCAGACAGAGCCCATTGAAAGTACCAAGCAATAACAAAGGAAACACGGTCAAGAGAGCATTACCAGTTGCCAGGATGGCGGAGCGGTCTAAGGCGTTGCGTTCAGGTCGCAGTCTCCCCAGGAGGCGTGTGTTCGAATCCCACCTCAGACAGAGCCCATTGAAAGTACCAAGCAATAACAAAGGAAACACGGTCAAGAGAGCATTACCAGTTGCCAGGATGGCGGTGCGGTCTAAGGCGTTGCGTTCAGGTCGCAGTCTCCCCAGGAGGCGTGGGTTCGAATCCCACCTCAGACAGAGCCCATTGAAAGTACCAAGCAAGAACAGCGCAAACACAGTCAAGAGAGCATTACCAGATGATAAGATGGCAGAGCGGTCTCAGGCGTTGCGTTCAGGTCGCAGTCTCCCCAGGAGGCGTGGGTTCGAATCCCACCTCAGACAGTGCCCATTGAAAGTACCAAGCAAGAACAAAGCAAACACAGTCAAGAGAGCATTACCAGTTGCCAGGATGGCGAAACGGTCTAAGGCGTTGCGTTCAGGTCGCAGTCTCCCCAGGAGGCGTGGGTTCGAATCCCACCTCAGACAGTGCCCATTGAAAGTACCAAGCAAGAACAAAGCAAACACAGTCAAGAGAGCATTACCAGTTGCCAGGATGGCGGAGCGGTCAAAGGTGTTGCGTTCAGGTCGCAGTCTCCCCAGGAGGCGTGGGTTCGAATCCCACCTCAGACAGAGCCCATTGAAAGTACCAAGCAAGAACAAAGCAAACACAGTCAAGAGAGCATTACCAGTTGCCAGGATGGTGGAGCGGTCTAAGGCGTTGCGTTCAGGTCGCAGTCTCCCCAGGAGGCGTGGGTTCGAATCCCACCTCAGACAGTGCCCATTGAAAGTACCAAGCAAGAACAAAGTAAACACAGTCAAGAGAGCATTACCAGTTGCCAGGATGGCGGAGCGGTCTAAAGCGTTGCGTTCAGGTCGCAGTCTCCCCAGGAAGCGTGGGTTCGAATCCCACCTCAGACAGAGCCCATTGAAAGTACCAAGCAAGAACAAAGCAAACACATTCAAGAGAGCATTACCAGGTGCCAGGATGGCGGAGCGGTCTAAGGCGTTGCGTTCAGGTCGCAGTCTCCCCAGGAGGCGTGGGTTCGAATCCCGCCTCAGACAGAGCCCATTGAAAGTACCAAGCAAGAACAAAGCAAGCACATTCAAGAGAGCATTACCAGGTGCCAGGATGGCGGAGCGGTCTAAGGCGTTGTGTTCAGGTCGCAGTCTCCCCAGGAGGCGTGGGTTTGAATCCCACCTCAGACAGTACCCATTGAAAGTACCAAGCAAGAACAAAGGAAACACGGTCAAGAGAGCATTACCAGTTGCCAGGATGGCGGAGCGGTCTAAGGCGTTGCGTTCAGGTCGCAGTCTCCCCAGGAGGCGTGGGTTCGAATCCCACCTCAGACAGTGCCCATTGAAAGTACCAAGCAAGAACAAAGCAAACACAGTCAAGAGAGCATTACCAGTTGCCAGGATGGCGGAGCGGTCTAAGGCGTTGCGTTCAGGTCGCAGTCTCCCCAGGAGGCGTGGGTTCGAATCCCGCCTCAGACAGAGCCCATTGAAAGTACCAAGCAAGAACAAAGCAAGCACATTCAAGAGAGCATTACCAGGTGCCAGGATGGCGTTGCTGTCTAAGGCGTTGTGTTCAGGTCGCAGTCTCCCCAGGAGGCGTGGGTTTGAATCCCACCTCAGACAGTACCCATTGAAAGTACCAAGCAAGAACAAAGGAAACACGGTCAAGAGAGCATTACCAGTTGCCAGGATTGCGGAGCGGTCTAAGGCGTTGCGTTCAGGTCGCAGTCTCCCCAGGAGGCGTGGGTTCGAATCCCACCTCAGACAGTGCCCATTAAAAGTACCAAGCAAGAACAAAGCAAACACATTCAAGAGAGCATTACCAGTTGCCAGGATTGCAGAGCAGTCTAAGGCGCTGCGTTCAGGTCGCAGTCTCCCCAGGAGGCGTGGGTTCGAATCCCGCCTCAGACAGAGCCCATTGAAAGTACCAAGCAATAACAAAGGAAACACGGTCAAGAGAGCATTACCAGTTGCCAGGATGGCGGAGCGGTCTAAGGCGTTGCGTTCAGGTCGCAGTCTCCCCAGGAGGCGTGTGTTCGAATCCCACCTCAGACAGAGCCCATTGAAAGTACCAAGCAATAACAAAGGAAACACGGTCAAGAGAGCATTACCAGTTGCCAGGATGGCGGTGCGGTCTAAGGCGTTGCGTTCAGGTCGCAGTCTCCCCAGGAGGCGTGGGTTCGAATCCCACCTCAGACAGAGCCCATTGAAAGTACCAAGCAAGAACAGCGCAAACACAGTCAAGAGAGCATTACCAGATGATAAGATGGCAGAGCGGTCTCAGGCGTTGCGTTCAGGTCGCAGTCTCCCCAGGAGGCGTGGGTTCGAATCCCACCTCAGACAGTGCCCATTGAAAGTACCAAGCAAGAACAAAGCAAACACAGTCAAGAGAGCATTACCAGTTGCCAGGATGGCGAAACGGTCTAAGGCGTTGCGTTCAGGTCGCAGTCTCCCCAGGAGGCGTGGGTTCGAATCCCACCTCAGACAGTGCCCATTGAAAGTACCAAGCAAGAACAAAGCAAACACAGTCAAGAGAGCATTACCAGTTGCCAGGATGGCGGAGCGGTCAAAGGTGTTGCGTTCAGGTCGCAGTCTCCCCAGGAGGCGTGGGTTCGAATCCCACCTCAGACAGAGCCCATTGAAAGTACCAAGCAAGAACAAAGCAAACACAGTCAAGAGAGCATTACCAGTTGCCAGGATGGTGGAGCGGTCTAAGGCGTTGCGTTCAGGTCGCAGTCTCCCCAGGAGGCGTGGGTTCGAATCCCACCTCAGACAGTGCCCATTGAAACTACAAAGCAAGAACAAAGCAAACACAGTCAAGAGAGCATTACCAGTTGCCAGGATGGCGGAGCGGTCTAAGGCGTTGCGTTCAGGTCGCAGTCTCCCCAGGAGGCGTGGGTTCGAATCCCACCTCAGACAGAGCCCATTGAAAGTACCAAGCAAGAACAAAGCAAACACATTCAAGAGAGCATTACCAGGTGCCAGGATGACGGAGCGGTCTAAGGCGTTGCGTTCAGGTCGCAGCCTCCCCAAGAGGCGTGGGTTCGAATCCCACCTCAGACAGAGTCCATTGAAATTACCAAGCAAGAACAAAGGAAACACAGTAAAGAGAGCATTACCAGGTGCCAGGATGGCGGAGCGGTCTAAGGCGTTGCGTTCAGGTCGCAGTCTCCCCAGGAGGCGTGGGTTCGAATCCCACCTCAGACAGTGCCCATTGAAAGTACCAAGCAAGAACAAAGCAAACACAGTCAAGAGAGCATTACCAGGTGCCAGGATGGCGGAGCGGTCTAAGGCGTTGCGTTCAGGTCGCAGTCTCCCCAGGAGGCGTGTGTTCGAATCCCACCTCAGACAGAGCCCATTGAAAGTACCAAGCAAAAACAAAGGAAACACGGTCAAGAGAGCATTACCAGTTGCCAGGATGGCGGAGCGGTCTAAGGCGTTGCGTTCAGGTCGCAGTCTCCCCAGGAGGCGTGGGTTCGAATCCCACCTCAGACAGAGCCCATTGAAAGTACCAAGCAAGAACAGAGCAAACACAGTCAAGAGAGCATTACCAGATGATAAGATGGCAGAGCGGTCTCAGGCGTTGCGTTCAGGTCACAGTCTCCCCAGGAGGCGTGGGTTTGAATCCCACCTCAGACAGTGCCCATTGAAAGTACCAAGCAAGAACAAAGCAAACACATTCAAGAGAGCATTACCAGTTGCCAGGATGGCGGAACGGTCTAAGGCGTTGCGTTCAGGTCGCAGTCTCCCCAGGAGGCGTGGGTTCGAATCCCACCTCAGACAGTGCCCATTGAAAGTACCAAGCAAGAACAAAGCAAACACAGTCAAGAGAGCATTACCAGTTGCCAGGATGGCGGAGCGGTCTAAGGCGTTGCGTTCAGGTCGCAGTCTCCCCAGGAGGCGTGGGTTCGAATCCCGCCTCAGACAGAGCCCATTGAAAGTACCAAGCAAGAACAAAGCAAACACATTCAAGAGAGCATTACCAGGTGCCAGGATGGCGGAGCGGTCTAAGGCGTTGCGTTCAGGTCGCAGTCTCCCCAGGAGGCGTGGGTTCGAATCCCGCCTCAGAAAGAGCCCATTGAAAGTACCAAGCAAGAACAAAGCAAACACAGTCAAGAGAGCATTATCAGTTGCCAGGATTGCAGAGCGGTCTAAGGCGCTGCGTTCAGGTCGCAGTCTCCCCAGGAGGCGTGGGTTCGAATCCCGCCTCAGACAGAGCCCATTGAAAGTACCAAGCAATAACAAAGGAAACACGGTCAAGAGAGCATTACCAGTTGCCAGGATGGCGGAGCGGTCTAAGGCGTTGCGTTCAGGTCGCAGTCTCCCCAGGAGGCGTGTGTTCGAATCCCACCTCAGACAGAGCCCATTGAAAGTACCAAGCAATAACAAAGGAAACACGGTCAAGAGAGCATTACCAGTTGCCAGGATGGCGGTGCGGTCTAAGGCGTTCCGTTCAGGTCGCAGTCTCCCCAGGAGGCGTGGGTTCGAATCCCACCTCAGACAGAGCCCATTGAAAGTACCAAGCAAGAACAGCGCAAACACAGTCAAGAGAGCATTACCAGATGATAAGATGGCAGAGCGGTCTCAGGCGTTGCGTTCAGGTCGCAGTAGCCCCAGGAGGCGTGGGTTCGAATCCCACCTCAGACAGTGCCCATTGAAAGTACCAAGCAAGAACAAAGCAAACACAGTCAAGAGAGCATTACCAGTTGCCAGGATGGCGAAACGGTCTAAGGCGTTGCGTTCAGGTCGCAGTCTCCCCAGGAGGCGTGGGTTCGAATCCCGCCTCAGACAGAGCCCATTGAAAGTACCAAGCAAGAACAAAGCAAGCACATTCAAGAGAGCATTACCAGGTGCCAGGATGGCGGAGCGGTCTAAGGCGTTGTGTTCAGGTCGCAGTCTCCCCAGGAGGCGTGGGTTTGAATCCCACCTCAGACAGTACCCATTGAAAGTACCAAGCAAGAACAAAGGAAACACGGTCAAGAGAGCATTACCAGTTGCCAGGATGGCGGAGCGGTCTAAGGCGTTGCGTTCAGGTCGCAGTCTCCCCAGGAGGCGTGGGTTCGAATCCCACCTCAGACAGTGCCCATTGAAAGTACCAAGCAAGAACAAAGCAAACACAGTCAAGAGAGCATTACCAGTTGCCAGGATGGCGGAGCGGTCTAAGGCGTTGCGTTCAGGTCGCAGTCTCCCCAGGAGGCGTGGGTTCGAATCCCGCCTCAGACAGAGCCCATTGAAAGTACCAAGCAAGAACAAAGCAAGCACATTCAAGAGAGCATTACCAGATGATAAGATGGCAGAGCGGTCTCAGGCGTTGCGTTCAGGTCGCAGTCTCCCCAGGAGGCGTGGGTTCGAATCCCACCTCAGACAGTGCCCATTGAAAGTACCAAGCAAGAACAAAGCAAACACAGTCAAGAGAGCATTACCAGTTGCCAGGATGGCGGAGCGGTCAAAGGTGTTGCGTTCAGGTCGCAGTCTCCCCAGGAGGCGTGGGTTCGAATCCCACCTCAGACAGAGCCCATTGAAAGTACCAAGCAAGAACAAAGCAAACACAGTCAAGAGAGCATTACCAGTTGCCAGGATGGTGGAGCGGTCTAAGACGTTGCGTTCAGGTCGCAGTCTCCCCAGGAGGCGTGGGTTCGAATCCCACCTCAGACAGTGCCCATTGAAACTACAAAGCAAGAACAAAGCAAACACAGTCAAGAGAGCATTACCAGTTGCCAGGATGGCGGAGCGGTCTAAGGCGTTGCGTTCAGGTCGCAGTCTCCCAAGGAGGCGTGGGTTCGAATCCCACCTCAGACAGAGCCCATTGAATGTACCAAGCAAGAACAAAGAAAACACATTCAAGAGAGCATTACCAGGTGCCAGGTTGGCGGAGCGGTCTAAGGCGTTGCGTTCAGGTCGCAGTCTCCCCAGGAGGCGTGGGTTCGAATCCCACCTCAGACAGAGCCCATTGAATGTACCAAGCAAGAACAAAGCAAACACATTCAAGAGAGCTTTACCAGGTGCCAGGATGGCGGAGCGGTCTAAGGCGTTGCGTTCAGGTCGCAGTCTCCCCAGGAGGCGTGGGTTCGAATCCCACCTCAGACAGAGCCCATTGAAAGTACCAAGCAAGAACAAAGGAAACACAGCAAAGAGAGAGCATTACCAGGTGCCAGGATGGCGGAGCGGTCTAAGGCGTTGAGTTCAGGTCGCAGTCTCTCCAGGAGGCGTGGGTTCGAATCCCGCCTCAGACAGTGCCCATTGAAAGTACCAAGCAAGAACAAAGCAAACACAGTAAAGAGAGCATTACCAGTTGCCAGGATGGCAGAGCGTTCTAAGGCGTTGCGTTCAGGTCGCAGTCTCCCCAGGAGGTGTGGGTTCGAATCCCGCCTCAGACAGAGCCCATTGAAAGTACCAAGCAAGAACAAAGCCAACACATTCAAGAGAGCATTACCAGGTGCCAGGATGGCGGAGCGGTCTAAGGCGTTGCGTTCAGGTCGCAGTCTCCCCAGGAGGCGTGGGTTCGAATCCCGCCTCAGAAAGAGCCCATTGAAAGTACCAAGCAAGAACAAAGCAAACACAGTCAAGAGAGCATTACCAGTTGCCAGGATTGCAGAGCGGTCTAAGGCGTTGCGTTAAGGTCGCAGTCTCCCCTGGAGGCGTGGGTTCGAATCCCGCCTCAGACAGAGCCCATTGAAAGTACCAAGCAAAAACAAAGCAAACACGGTCAAGAGAGCATTACCAGTTGCCAGGATGGCGGAGCGGTCTAAGGCGCTGCGTTCAGGTCGCAGTCTCCCCAGGAGGCGTGGGTTCGAATCCCGCCTCAGACAGAGCCCATTGAAAGTACCAAGCAATAACAAAGGAAACACGGTCAAGAGAGCATTACCAGTTGCCAGGATGGCGGAGCGGTCTAAGGCGTTGCGTTCAGGTCGCAGTCTCCCCAGGAGGCGTGGGTTCGAATCCCACCTCAGACAGTGCCCATTGAAAGTACCAAGCAAGAACAAAGCAAACACAGTCAAGAGAGCATTACCAGATGATAAGATGGCTGAGCGGTCTCAGGCGTTGCGTTCAGGTCACAGTCTCCCCAGGAGGCGTGGGTTTGAATCCCACCTCAGACAGTGCCCATTGAAAGTACCAAGCAAGAACAAAGCAAACACATTCAAGAGAGCATTACCAGTTGCCAGGATGGCGGAACGGTCTAAGGCGTTGCGTTCAGGTCGCAGTCTCCCCAGGAGGCGTGGGTTCGAATCCCACCTCAGACAGTGCCCATTGAAAGTACCAAGCAAGAACAAAGCAAACACAGTCAAGAGAGCATTACCAGTTGCCAGGATGGCGGAGCGGTCTAAGGCGTTGCGTTCAGGTCGCAGTCTCCCCAGGAGGCGTGGGTTCGAATCCCGCCTCAGACAGAGCCCATTGAAAGTACCAAGCAAGAACAAAGCAAACACATTCAAGAGAGCATTACCAGGTGCCAGGATGGCGGAGCGGTCTAAGGCGTTGCGTTAAGGTCGCAGTCTCCCCAGGAGGCGTGGGTTCGAATCCCGCCTCAGAAAGAGCCCATTGAAAGTACCAAGCAAGAACAAAGCAAACACAGTCAAGAGAGCATTATCAGTTGCCAGGATTGCAGAGCGGTCTAAGGCGCTGCGTTCAGGTCGCAGTCTCCCCAGGAGGCGTGGGTTCGAATCCCGCCTCAGACAGAGCCCATTGAAAGTACCAAGCAATAACAAAGGAAACACGGTCAAGAGAGCATTACCAGTTGCCAGGATGGCGGAGCGGTCTAAGGCGTTGCGTTCAGGTCGCAGTCTCCCCAGGAGGCGTGTGTTCGAATCCCACCTCAGACAGAGCCCATTGAAAGTACCAAGCAATAACAAAGGAAACACGGTCAAGAGAGCATTACCAGTTGCCAGGATGGCGGTGCGGTCTAAGGCGTTGCGTTCAGGTCGCAGTCTCCCCAGGAGGCGTGGGTTCGAATCCCGCCTCAGAAAGAGCCCATTGAAAGTACCAAGCAAGAACAAAGCAAACACAGTCAAGAGAGCATTACCAGTTGCCAGGATTGCAGAGCGGTCTAAGGCGTTGCGTTAAGGTCGCAGTCTCCCCTGGAGGCGTGGGTTCGAATCCCGCCTCAGACAGAGCCCATTGAAAGTACCAAGCAAAAACAAAGCAAACACGGTCAAGAGAGCATTACCAGTTGCCAGGATGGCGGAGCGGTCTAAGGCGCTGCGTTCAGGTCGCAGTCTCCCCAGGAGGCGTGGGTTCGAATCCCGCCTCAGACAGAGCCCATTGAAAGTACCAAGCAATAACAAAGGAAACACGGTCAAGAGAGCATTACCAGTTGCCAGGATGGCGGAGCGGTCTAAGGCGTTGCGTTCAGGTCGCAGTCTCCCCAGGAGGCGTGGGTTCGAATCCCACCTCAGACAGTGCCCATTGAAAGTACCAAGCAAGAACAAAGCAAACACAGTCAAGAGAGCTTTACCAGGTGCCAGGATGGCGGAGCGGTCTAAGGCGTTGCGTTCAATGTCGCAGTCTCCCCAGGAGGCGTGGGTTCGAATCCCACCTCAGACAGAGCCCATTGAAAGTACCAAGCAAGAACAAAGGAAACACAGCAAAGAGAGAGCATTACCAGGTGCCAGGATGGCGGAGCGGTCTAAGGCGTTGCGTTCAGGTCGCAGTCTCTCCAGGAGGCGTGGGTTCGAATCCCGCCTCAGACAGTGCCCATTGAAAGTACCAAGCAAGAACAAAGCAAACACAGTAAAGAGAGCATTACCAGTTGCCAGGATGGCGGAGCGGTCTAAGGCGTTGCGTTCAGGTCGCAGTCTCCCCTGGAGGCGTGGGTTCGAATCCCGCCTCAGACAGAGCCCATTGAAAGTACCAAGCAAAAACAAAGCAAACACGGTCAAGAGAGCATTACCAGTTGCCAGGATGGCGGAGCGGTCTAAGGCGCTGCGTTCAGGTCGCAGTCTCCCCAGGAGGCGTGGGTTCGAATCCCGCCTCAGACAGAGCCCATTGAAAGTACCAAGCAATAACAAAGGAAACACGGTCAAGAGAGCATTACCAGTTGCCAGGATGGCGGAGCGGTCTAAGGCGTTGCGTTCAGGTCGCAGTCTCCCCAGGAGGCGTGGGTTCGAATCCCGCCTCAGACAGAGCCCATTGAAAGTACCAAGCAATAACAAAGGAAACACGGTCAAGAGAGCATTACCAGTTGCCAGGATGGCAGAGCGTTCTAAGGCGTTGCGTTCAGGTCGCAGTCTCCCCAGGAGGTGTGGGTTCGAATCCCGCCTCAGACAGAGCCCATTGAAAGTACCAAGCAAGAACAAAGCCAACACATTCAAGAGAGCATTACCAGGTGCCAGGATGGCGGAGCGGTCTAAGGCGTTGCGTTCAGGTCGCAGTCTCCCCAGGAGGCGTGGGTTCGAATCCCGCCTCAGAAAGAGCCCATTGAAAGTACCAAGCAAGAACAAAGCAAACACAGTCAAGAGAGCATTACCAGTTGCCAGGATTGCAGAGCGGTCTAAGGCGTTGCGTTAAGGTCGCAGTCTCCCCTGGAGGCGTGGGTTCGAATCCCGCCTCAGAATGAGCCCATTGAAAGTACCAAGCAAAAACAAAGCAAACACGGTCAAGAGAGCATTACCAGTTGCCAGGATGGCGGAGCGGTCTAAGGCGCTGCGTTCAGGTCGCAGTCTCCCCAGGAGGCGTGGGTTCGAATCCCGCCTCAGACAGAGCCCATTGAAAGTACCAAGCAATAACAAAGGAAACACGGTCAAGAGAGCATTACCAGTTGCCAGGATGGCGGAGCGGTCTAAGGCGTTGCGTTCAGGTCGCAGTCTCCCCAGGAGGCGTGGGTTCGAATCCCACCTCAGACAGTGCCCATTGAAAGTACCAAGCAAGAACAAAGCAAACACAGTCAAGAGAGCATTACCAGATGATAAGATGGCAGAGCGGTCTCAGGCGTTGCGTTCAGGTCACAGTCTCCCCAGGAGGCGTGGGTTTGAATCCCACCTCAGACAGTGCCCATTGAAAGTACCAAGCAAGAACAAAGCAAACACATTCAAGAGAGCATTACCAGTTGCCAGGATGGCGGAACGGTCTAAGGCGTTGCGTTCAGGTCGCAGTCTCCCCAGGAGGCGTGGGTTCGAATCCCACCTCAGACAGTGCCCATTGAAAGTACCAAGCAAGAACAAAGCAAACACAGTCAAGAGAGCATTACCAGTTGCCAGGATGGCGGAGCGGTCTAAGGCGTTGCGTTCAGGTCGCAGTCTCCCCAGGAGGCGTGGGTTCGAATCCCGCCTCAGACAGAGCCCATTGAAAGTACCAAGCAAGAACAAAGCAAACACATTCAAGAGAGCATTACCAGGTGCCAGGATGGCGGAGCGGTCTAAGGCGTTGCGTTAAGGTCGCAGTCTCCCCAGGAGGCGTGGGTTCGAATCCCGCCTCAGAAAGAGCCCATTGAAAGTACCAAGCAAGAACAAAGCAAACACAGTCAAGAGAGCATTATCAGTTGCCAGGATTGCAGAGCGGTCTAAGGCGCTGCGTTCAGGTCGCAGTCTCCCCAGGAGGCGTGGGTTCGAATCCCGCCTCAGACAGAGCCCATTGAAAGTACCAAGCAATAACAAAGGAAACACGGTCAAGAGAGCATTACCAGTTGCCAGGATGGCGGAGCGGTCTAAGGCGTTGCGTTCAGGTCGCAGTCTCCCCAGGAGGCGTGTGTTCGAATCCCACCTCAGACAGAGCCCATTGAAAGTACCAAGCAATAACAAAGGAAACACGGTCAAGAGAGCATTACCAGTTGCCAGGATGGCGGTGCGGTCTAAGGCGTTGCGTTCAGGTCGCAGTCTCCCCAGGAGGCGTGGGTTCGAATCCCGCCTCAGAAAGAGCCCATTGAAAGTACCAAGCAAGAACAAAGCAAACACAGTCAAGAGAGCATTACCAGTTGCCAGGATTGCAGAGCGGTCTAAGGCGTTGCGTTAAGGTCGCAGTCTCCCCTGGAGGCGTGGGTTCGAATCCCGCCTCAGACAGAGCCCATTGAAAGTACCAAGCAAAAACAAAGCAAACACGGTCAAGAGAGCATTACCAGTTGCCAGGATGGCGGAGCGGTCTAAGGCGCTGCGTTCAGGTCGCAGTCTCCCCAGGAGGCGTGGGTTCGAATCCCGCCTCAGACAGAGCCCATTGAAAGTACCAAGCAATAACAAAGGAAACACGGTCAAGAGAGCATTACCAGTTGCCAGGATGGCGGAGCGGTCTAAGGCGTTGCGTTCAGGTCGCAGTCTCCCCAGGAGGCGTGGGTTCGAATCCCACCTCAGACAGTGCCCATTGAAAGTACCAAGCAAGAACAAAGCAAACACAGTCAAGAGAGCTTTACCAGGTGCCAGGATGGCGGAGCGGTCTAAGGCGTTGCGTTCAGGTCGCAGTCTCCCCAGGAGGCGTGGGTTCGAATCCCACCTCAGACAGAGCCCATTGAAAGTACCAAGCAAGAACAAAGGAAACACAGCAAAGAGAGAGCATTACCAGGTGCCAGGATGGCGGAGCGGTCTAAGGCGTTGCGTTCAGGTCGCAGTCTCTCCAGGAGGCGTGGGTTCGAATCCCGCCTCAGACAGTGCCCATTGAAAGTACCAAGCAAGAACAAAGCAAACACAGTAAAGAGAGCATTACCAGTTGCCAGGATGGCGGAGCGGTCTAAGGCGTTGCGTTCAGGTCGCAGTCTCCCCTGGAGGCGTGGGTTCGAATCCCGCCTCAGACAGAGCCCATTGAAAGTACCAAGCAAAAACAAATCAAACACGGTCAAGAGAGCATTACCAGTTGCCAGGATGGCGGAGCGGTCTAAGGCGCTGCGTTCAGGTCGCAGTCTCCCCAGGAGGCGTGGGTTCGAATCCCGCCTCAGACAGAGCCCATTGAAAGTACCAAGCAATAACAAAGGAAACACGGTCAAGAGAGCATTACCAGTTGCCAGGATGGCGGAGCGGTCTAAGGCGTTGCGTTCAGGTCGCAGTCTCCCCAGGAGGCGTGGGTTCGAATCCCGCCTCAGACAGAGCCCATTGAAAGTACCAAGCAATAACAAAGGAAACACGGTCAAGAGAGCATTACCAGTTGCCAGGATGGCAGAGCGTTCTAAGGCGTTGCGTTCAGGTCGCAGTCTCCCCAGGAGGCGTGGGTTCGAATCCCGCCTCAGACAGAGCCCATTGAAAGTACCAAGCAAGAACAAAGCAAACACATTCAAGAGAGCATTACCAGGTGCCAGGATGGCGGAGCGGTCTAAGGCGTTGCGTTAAGGTCGCAGTCTCCCCAGGAGGCGTGGGTTCGAATCCCGCCTCAGAAAGAGCCCATTGAAAGTACCAAGCAAGAACAAAGCAAACACAGCAAAGAGAGAGCATTACCAGGTGCCAGGATGGCGGAGCGGTCTAAGGCGTTGCGTTCAGGTCGCAGTCTCTCCAGGAGGCGTGGGTTCGAATCCCGCCTCAGACAGTGCCCATTGAAAGTACCAAGCAAGAACAAAGCAAACACAGTAAAGAGAGCATTACCAGTTGCCAGGATGGCAGAGCGTTCTAAGGCGTTGCGTTCAGGTCGCAGTCTCCCCAGGAGGTGTGGGTTCGAATCCCGCCTCAGACAGAGCCCATTGAAAGTACCAAGCAAGAACAAAGCCAACACATTCAAGAGAGCATTACCAGGTGCCAGGATGGCGGAGCGGTCTAAGGCGTTGCGTTCAGGTCGCAGTCTCCCCAGGAGGCGTGGGTTCGAATCCCGCCTCAGAAAGAGCCCATTGAAAGTACCAAGCAAGAACAAAGCAAACACAGTCAAGAGAGCATTACCAGTTGCCAGGATTGCAGAGCGGTCTAAGGCGTTGCGTTAAGGTCGCAGTCTCCCCTGGAGGCGTGGGTTCGAATCCCGCCTCAGACAGAGCCCATTGAAAGTACCAAGCAAAAACAAAGCAAACACGGTCAAGAGAGCATTACCAGTTGCCAGGATGGCGGAGCGGTCTAAGGCGCTGCGTTCAGGTCGCAGTCTCCCCAGGAGGCGTGGGTTCGAATCCCTCCTCAGACAGAGCCCATTGAAAGTACCAAGCAATAACAAAGGAAACACGGTCAAGAGAGCATTACCAGTTGCCAGGATGGCGGAGCGGTCTAAGGCGTTGCGTTCAGGTCGCAGTCTCCCCAGGAGGCGTGGGTTCGAATCCCACCTCAGACAGTGCCCATTGAAAGTACCAAGCAAGAACAAAGCAAACACAGTCAAGAGAGCATTACCAGATGATAAGATGGCAGAGCGGTCTCAGGCGTTGCGTTCAGGTCACAGTCTCCCCAGGAGGCGTGGGTTTGAATCCCACCTCAGACAGTGCCCATTGAAAGTACCAAGCAAGAACAAAGCAAACACATTCAAGAGAGCATTACCAGTTGCCAGGATGGCGGAACGGTCTAAGGCGTTGCGTTCAGGTCGCAGTCTCCCCAGGAGGCGTGGGTTCGAATCCCACCTCAGACAGTGCCCATTGAAAGTACCAAGCAAGAACAAAGCAAACACAGTCAAGAGAGCATTACCAGTTGCCAGGATGGCGGAGCGGTCTAAGGCGTTGCGTTCAGGTCGCAGTCTCCCCAGGAGGCGTGGGTTCGAATCCCGCCTCAGACAGAGCCCATTGAAAGTACCAAGCAAGAACAAAGCAAACACATTCAAGAGAGCATTACCAGGTGCCAGGATGGCGGAGCGGTCTAAGGCGTTGCGTTAAGGTCGCAGTCTCCCCAGGAGGCGTGGGTTCGAATCCCGCCTCAGAAAGAGCCCATTGAAAGTACCAAGCAAGAACAAAGCAAACACAGTCAAGAGAGCATTATCAGTTGCCAGGATTGCAGAGCGGTCTAAGGCGCTGCGTTCAGGTCGCAGTCTCCCCAGGAGGCGTGGGTTCGAATCCCGCCTCAGACAGAGCCCATTGAAAGTACCAAGCAATAACAAAGGAAACACGGTCAAGAGAGCATTACCAGTTGCCAGGATGGCGGAGCGGTCTAAGGCGTTGCGTTCAGGTCGCAGTCTCCCCAGGAGGCGTGTGTTCGAATCCCACCTCAGACAGAGCCCATTGAAAGTACCAAGCAATAACAAAGGAAACACGGTCAAGAGAGCATTACCAGTTGCCAGGATGGCGGTGCGGTCTAAGGCGTTGCGTTCAGGTCGCAGTCTCCCCAGGAGGCGTGGGTTCGAATCCCGCCTCAGAAAGAGCCCATTGAAAGTACCAAGCAAGAACAAAGCAAACACAGTCAAGAGAGCATTACCAGTTGCCAGGATTGCAGAGCGGTCTAAGGCGTTGCGTTAAGGTCGCAGTCTCCCCTGGAGGCGTGGGTTCGAATCCCGCCTCAGACAGAGCCCATTGAAAGTACCAAGCAAAAACAAAGCAAACACGGTCAAGAGAGCATTACCAATTGCCAGGATGGCGGAGCGGTCTAAGGCGCTGCGTTCAGGTCGCAGTCTCCCCAGGAGGCGTGGGTTCGAATCCCGCCTCAGACAGAGCCCATTGAAAGTACCAAGCAATAACAAAGGAAACACGGTCAAGAGAGCATTACCAGTTGCCAGGATGGCGGAGCGGTCTAAGGCGTTGCGTTCAGGTCGCAGTCTCCCCAGGAGGCGTGGGTTCGAATCCCACCTCAGACAGTGCCCATTGAAAGTACCAAGCAAGAACAAAGCAAACACAGTCAAGAGAGCTTTACCAGGTGCCAGGATGGCGGAGCGGTCTAAGGCGTTGCGTTCAGGTCGCAGTCTCCCCAGGAGGCGTGGGTTCGAATCCCACCTCAGACAGAGCCCATTGAAAGTACCAAGCAAGAACAAAGGAAACACAGCAAAGAGAGAGCATTACCAGGTGCCAGGATGGCGGAGCGGTCTAAGGCGTTGCGTTCAGGTCGCAGTCTCTCCAGGAGGCGTGGGTTCGAATCCCGCCTCAGACAGTGCCCATTGAAAGTACCAAGCAAGAACAAAGCAAACACAGTAAAGAGAGCATTACCAGTTGCCAGGATGGCGGAGCGGTCTAAGGCGTTGCGTTCAGGTCGCAGTCTCCCCTGGAGGCGTGGGTTCGAATCCCGCCTCAGACAGAGCCCATTGAAAGTACCAAGCAAAAACAAAGCAAACACGGTCAAGAGAGCATTACCAGTTGCCAGGATGGCGGAGCGGTCTAAGGCGCTGCGTTCAGGTCGCAGTCTCCCCAGGAGGCGTGGGTTCGAATCCCGCCTCAGACAGAGCCCATTGAAAGTACCAAGCAATAACAAAGGAAACACGGTCAAGAGAGCATTACCAGTTGCCAGGATGGCGGAGCGGTCTAAGGCGTTGCGTTCAGGTCGCAGTCTCCCCAGGAGGCGTGGGTTCGAATCCCGCCTCAGACAGAGCCCATTGAAAGTACCAAGCAATAACAAAGGAAACACGGTCAAGAGAGCATTACCAGTTGCCAGGATGGCAGAGCGTTCTAAGGCGTTGCGTTCAGGTCGCAGTCTCCCCAGGAGGTGTGGGTTCGAATCCCGCCTCAGACAGAGCCCATTGAAAGTACCAAGCAAGAACAAAGCCAACACATTCAAGAGAGCATTACCAGGTGCCAGGATGGCGGAGCGGTCTAAGGCGTTGCGTTCAGGTCGCAGTCTCCCCAGGAGGCGTGGGTTCGAATCCCGCCTCAGAAAGAGCCCATTGAAAGTACCAAGCAAGAACAAAGCAAACACAGTCAAGAGAGCATTACCAGTTGCCAGGATTGCAGAGCGGTCTAAGGCGTTGCGTTAAGGTCGCAGTCTCCCCTGGAGGCGTGGGTTCGAATCCCGCCTCAGAATGAGCCCATTGAAAGTACCAAGCAAAAACAAAGCAAACACGGTCAAGAGAGCATTACCAGTTGCCAGGATGGCGGAGCGGTCTAAGGCGCTGCGTTCAGGTCGCAGTCTCCCCAGGAGGCGTGGGTTCGAATCCCGCCTCAGACAGAGCCCATTGAAAGTACCAAGCAATAACAAAGGAAACACGGTCAAGAGAGCATTACCAGTTGCCAGGATGGCGGAGCGGTCTAAGGCGTTGCGTTCAGGTCGCAGTCTCCCCAGGAGGCGTGGGTTCGAATCCCACCTCAGACAGTGCCCATTGAAAGTACCAAGCAAGAACAAAGCAAACACAGTCAAGAGAGCATTACCAGATGATAAGATGGCAGAGCGGTCTCAGGCGTTGCGTTCAGGTCACAGTCTCCCCAGGAGGCGTGGGTTTGAATCCCACCTCAGACAGTGCCCATTGAAAGTACCAAGCAAGAACAAAGCAAACACATTCAAGAGAGCATTACCAGTTGCCAGGATGGCGGAACGGTCTAAGGCGTTGCGTTCAGGTCGCAGTCTCCCCAGGAGGCGTGGGTTCGAATCCCACCTCAGACAGTGCCCATTGAAAGTACCAAGCAAGAACAAAGCAAACACAGTCAAGAGAGCATTACCAGTTGCCAGGATGGCGGAGCGGTCTAAGGCGTTGCGTTCAGGTCGCAGTCTCCCCAGGAGGCGTGGGTTCGAATCCCGCCTCAGACAGAGCCCATTGAAAGTACCAAGCAAGAACAAAGCAAACACATTCAAGAGAGCATTACCAGGTGCCAGGATGGCGGAGCGGTCTAAGGCGTTGCGTTAAGGTCGCAGTCTCCCCAGGAGGCGTGGGTTCGAATCCCGCCTCAGAAAGAGCCCATTGAAAGTACCAAGCAAGAACAAAGCAAACACAGTCAAGAGAGCATTATCAGTTGCCAGGATTGCAGAGCGGTCTAAGGCGCTGCGTTCAGGTCGCAGTCTCCCCAGGAGGCGTGGGTTCGAATCCCGCCTCAGACAGAGCCCATTGAAAGTACCAAGCAATAACAAAGGAAACACGGTCAAGAGAGCATTACCAGTTGCCAGGATGGCGGAGCGGTCTAAGGCGTTGCGTTCAGGTCGCAGTCTCCCCAGGAGGCGTGTGTTCGAATCCCACCTCAGACAGAGCCCATTGAAAGTACCAAGCAATAACAAAGGAAACACGGTCAAGAGAGCATTACCAGTTGCCAGGATGGCGGTGCGGTCTAAGGCGTTGCGTTCAGGTCGCAGTCTCCCCAGGAGGCGTGGGTTCGAATCCCGCCTCAGAAAGAGCCCATTGAAAGTACCAAGCAAGAACAAAGCAAACACAGTCAAGAGAGCATTACCAGTTGCCAGGATTGCAGAGCGGTCTAAGGCGTTGCGTTAAGGTCGCAGTCTCCCCTGGAGGCGTGGGTTCGAATCCCGCCTCAGACAGAGCCCATTGAAAGTACCAAGCAAAAACAAAGCAAACACGGTCAAGAGAGCATTACCAGTTGCCAGGATGGCGGAGCGGTCTAAGGCGCTGCGTTCAGGTCGCAGTCTCCCCAGGAGGCGTGGGTTCGAATCCCGCCTCAGACAGAGCCCATTGAAAGTACCAAGCAATAACAAAGGAAACACGGTCAAGAGAGCATTACCAGTTGCCAGGATGGCGGAGCGGTCTAAGGCGTTGCGTTCAGGTCGCAGTCTCCCCAGGAGGCGTGGGTTCGAATCCCACCTCAGACAGTGCCCATTGAAAGTACCAAGCAAGAACAAAGCAAACACAGTCAAGAGAGCTTTACCAGGTGCCAGGATGGCGGAGCGGTCTAAGGCGTTGCGTTCAGGTCGCAGTCTCCCCAGGAGGCGTGGGTTCGAATCCCACCTCAGACAGAGCCCATTGAAAGTACCAAGCAAGAACAAAGGAAACACAGCAAAGAGAGAGCATTACCAGGTGCCAGGATGGCGGAGCGGTCTAAGGCGTTGCGTTCAGGTCGCAGTCTCTCCAGGAGGCGTGGGTTCGAATCCCGCCTCAGACAGTGCCCATTGAAAGTACCAAGCAAGAACAAAGCAAACACAGTAAAGAGAGCATTACCAGTTGCCAGGATGGCGGAGCGGTCTAAGGCGTTGCGTTCAGGTCGCAGTCTCCCCTGGAGGCGTGGGTTCGAATCCCGCCTCAGACAGAGCCCATTGAAAGTACCAAGCAAAAACAAATCAAACACGGTCAAGAGAGCATTACCAGTTGCCAGGATGGCGGAGCGGTCTAAGGCGCTGCGTTCAGGTCGCAGTCTCCCCAGGAGGCGTGGGTTCGAATCCCGCCTCAGACAGAGCCCATTGAAAGTACCAAGCAATAACAAAGGAAACACGGTCAAGAGAGCATTACCAGTTGCCAGGATTGCAGAGCGGTCTAAGGCGTTGCGTTCAGGTCGCAGTCTCTCCAGGAGGCGTGGGTTCGAATCCCGCCTCAGACAGTGCCCATTGAAAGTACCAAGCAAGAACAAAGCAAACACAGTAAAGAGAGCATTACCAGTTGCCAGGATGGCAGAGCGTTCTAAGGCGTTGCGTTCAGGTCGCAGTCTCCCCAGGAGGTGTGGGTTCGAATCCCGCCTCAGACAGAGCCCATTGAAAGTACCAAGCAAGAACAAAGCCAACACATTCAAGAGAGCATTACCAGGTGCCAGGATGGCGGAGCGGTCTAAGGCGTTGCGTTCAGGTCGCAGTCTCCCCAGGAGGCGTGGGTTCGAATCCCGCCTCAGAAAGAGCCCATTGAAAGTACCAAGCAAGAACAAAGCAAACACAGTCAAGAGAGCATTACCAGTTGCCAGGATTGCAGAGCGGTCTAAGGCGTTGCGTTAAGGTCGCAGTCTCCCCTGGAGGCGTGGGTTCGAATCCCGCCTCAGACAGAGCCCATTGAAAGTACCAAGCAAAAACAAAGCAAACACGGTCAAGAGAGCATTACCAGTTGCCAGGATGGCGGAGCGGTCTAAGGCGCTGCGTTCAGGTCGCAGTCTCCCCAGGAGGCGTGGGTTCGAATCCCGCCTCAGACAGAGCCCATTGAAAGTACCAAGCAATAACAAAGGAAACACGGTCAAGAGAGCATTACCAGTTGCCAGGATGGCGGAGCGGTCTAAGGCGTTGCGTTCAGGTCGCAGTCTCCCCAGGAGGCGTGGGTTCGAATCCCACCTCAGACAGTGCCCATTGAAAGTACCAAGCAAGAACAAAGCAAACACAGTCAAGAGAGCATTACCAGATGATAAGATGGCAGAGCGGTCTCAGGCGTTGCGTTCAGGTCACAGTCTCCCCAGGAGGCGTGGGTTTGAATCCCACCTCAGACAGTGCCCATTGAAAGTACCAAGCAAGAACAAAGCAAACACATTCAAGAGAGCATTACCAGTTGCCAGGATGGCGGAACGGTCTAAGGCGTTGCGTTCAGGTCGCAGTCTCCCCAGGAGGCGTGGGTTCGAATCCCACCTCAGACAGTGCCCATTGAAAGTACCAAGCAAGAACAAAGCAAACACAGTCAAGAGAGCATTACCAGTTGCCAGGATGGCGGAGCGGTCTAAGGCGTTGCGTTCAGGTCGCAGTCTCCCCAGGAGGCGTGGGTTCGAATCCCGCCTCAGACAGAGCCCATTGAAAGTACCAAGCAAGAACAAAGCAAACACATTCAAGAGAGCATTACCAGGTGCCAGGATGGCGGAGCGGTCTAAGGCGTTGCGT
Source organism: Idiotropiscis lumnitzeri (assembly GCF_059441095.1). Classification (NCBI taxonomy): domain Eukaryota; kingdom Metazoa; phylum Chordata; class Actinopteri; order Syngnathiformes; family Syngnathidae; genus Idiotropiscis; species Idiotropiscis lumnitzeri. The sequence continues at coordinate 8,016,199 of NC_142412.1, forward strand.
TAAGGTCGCAGTCTCCCCAGGAGGCGTGGGTTCGAATCCCGCCTCAGAAAGAGCCCATTGAAAGTACCAAGCAAGAACAAAGCAAACACAGTCAAGAGAGCATTACCAGTTGCCAGGATTGCAGAGCGGTCTAAGGCGTTGCGTTAAGGTCGCAGTCTCCCCTGGAGGCGTGGGTTCGAATCCCGCCTCAGACAGAGCCCATTGAAAGTACCAAGCAAAAACAAAGCAAACACGGTCAAGAGAGCATTACCAATTGCCAGGATGGCGGAGCGGTCTAAGGCGCTGCGTTCAGGTCGCAGTCTCCCCAGGAGGCGTGGGTTCGAATCCCGCCTCAGACAGAGCCCATTGAAAGTACCAAGCAATAACAAAGGAAACACGGTCAAGAGAGCATTACCAGTTGCCAGGATGGCGGAGCGGTCTAAGGCGTTGCGTTCAGGTCGCAGTCTCCCCAGGAGGCGTGGGTTCGAATCCCACCTCAGACAGTGCCCATTGAAAGTACCAAGCAAGAACAAAGCAAACACAGTCAAGAGAGCTTTACCAGGTGCCAGGATGGCGGAGCGGTCTAAGGCGTTGCGTTCAGGTCGCAGTCTCCCCAGGAGGCGTGGGTTCGAATCCCACCTCAGACAGAGCCCATTGAAAGTACCAAGCAAGAACAAAGGAAACACAGCAAAGAGAGAGCATTACCAGGTGCCAGGATGGCGGAGCGGTCTAAGGCGTTGCGTTCAGGTCGCAGTCTCTCCAGGAGGCGTGGGTTCGAATCCCGCCTCAGACAGTGCCCATTGAAAGTACCAAGCAAGAACAAAGCAAACACAGTAAAGAGAGCATTACCAGTTGCCAGGATGGCGGAGCGGTCTAAGGCGTTGCGTTCAGGTCGCAGTCTCCCCTGGAGGCGTGGGTTCGAATCCCGCCTCAGACAGAGCCCATTGAAAGTACCAAGCAAAAACAAAGCAAACACGGTCAAGAGAGCATTACCAGTTGCCAGGATGGCGGAGCGGTCTAAGGCGCTGCGTTCAGGTCGCAGTCTCCCCAGGAGGCGTGGGTTCGAATCCCGCCTCAGACAGAGCCCATTGAAAGTACCAAGCAATAACAAAGGAAACACGGTCAAGAGAGCATTACCAGTTGCCAGGATGGCGGAGCGGTCTAAGGCGTTGCGTTCAGGTCGCAGTCTCCCCAGGAGGCGTGGGTTCGAATCCCGCCTCAGACAGAGCCCATTGAAAGTACCAAGCAATAACAAAGGAAACACGGTCAAGAGAGCATTACCAGTTGCCAGGATGGCAGAGCGTTCTAAGGCGTTGCGTTCAGGTCGCAGTCTCCCCAGGAGGTGTGGGTTCGAATCCCGCCTCAGACAGAGCCCATTGAAAGTACCAAGCAAGAACAAAGCCAACACATTCAAGAGAGCATTACCAGGTGCCAGGATGGCGGAGCGGTCTAAGGCGTTGCGTTCAGGTCGCAGTCTCCCCAGGAGGCGTGGGTTCGAATCCCGCCTCAGAAAGAGCCCATTGAAAGTACCAAGCAAGAACAAAGCAAACACAGTCAAGAGAGCATTACCAGTTGCCAGGATTGCAGAGCGGTCTAAGGCGTTGCGTTAAGGTCGCAGTCTCCCCTGGAGGCGTGGGTTCGAATCCCGCCTCAGAATGAGCCCATTGAAAGTACCAAGCAAAAACAAAGCAAACACGGTCAAGAGAGCATTACCAGTTGCCAGGATGGCGGAGCGGTCTAAGGCGCTGCGTTCAGGTCGCAGTCTCCCCAGGAGGCGTGGGTTCGAATCCCGCCTCAGACAGAGCCCATTGAAAGTACCAAGCAATAACAAAGGAAACACGGTCAAGAGAGCATTACCAGTTGCCAGGATGGCGGAGCGGTCTAAGGCGTTGCGTTCAGGTCGCAGTCTCCCCAGGAGGCGTGGGTTCGAATCCCACCTCAGACAGTGCCCATTGAAAGTACCAAGCAAGAACAAAGCAAACACAGTCAAGAGAGCATTACCAGATGATAAGATGGCAGAGCGGTCTCAGGCGTTGCGTTCAGGTCACAGTCTCCCCAGGAGGCGTGGGTTTGAATCCCACCTCAGACAGTGCCCATTGAAAGTACCAAGCAAGAACAAAGCAAACACATTCAAGAGAGCATTACCAGTTGCCAGGATGGCGGAACGGTCTAAGGCGTTGCGTTCAGGTCGCAGTCTCCCCAGGAGGCGTGGGTTCGAATCCCACCTCAGACAGTGCCCATTGAAAGTACCAAGCAAGAACAAAGCAAACACAGTCAAGAGAGCATTACCAGTTGCCAGGATGGCGGAGCGGTCTAAGGCGTTGCGTTCAGGTCGCAGTCTCCCCAGGAGGCGTGGGTTCGAATCCCGCCTCAGACAGAGCCCATTGAAAGTACCAAGCAAGAACAAAGCAAACACATTCAAGAGAGCATTACCAGGTGCCAGGATGGCGGAGCGGTCTAAGGCGTTGCGTTAAGGTCGCAGTCTCCCCAGGAGGCGTGGGTTCGAATCCCGCCTCAGAAAGAGCCCATTGAAAGTACCAAGCAAGAACAAAGCAAACACAGTCAAGAGAGCATTATCAGTTGCCAGGATTGCAGAGCGGTCTAAGGCGCTGCGTTCAGGTCGCAGTCTCCCCAGGAGGCGTGGGTTCGAATCCCGCCTCAGACAGAGCCCATTGAAAGTACCAAGCAATAACAAAGGAAACACGGTCAAGAGAGCATTACCAGTTGCCAGGATGGCGGAGCGGTCTAAGGCGTTGCGTTCAGGTCGCAGTCTCCCCAGGAGGCGTGTGTTCGAATCCCACCTCAGACAGAGCCCATTGAAAGTACCAAGCAATAACAAAGGAAACACGGTCAAGAGAGCATTACCAGTTGCCAGGATGGCGGTGCGGTCTAAGGCGTTGCGTTCAGGTCGCAGTCTCCCCAGGAGGCGTGGGTTCGAATCCCGCCTCAGAAAGAGCCCATTGAAAGTACCAAGCAAGAACAAAGCAAACACAGTCAAGAGAGCATTACCAGTTGCCAGGATTGCAGAGCGGTCTAAGGCGTTGCGTTAAGGTCGCAGTCTCCCCTGGAGGCGTGGGTTCGAATCCCGCCTCAGACAGAGCCCATTGAAAGTACCAAGCAAAAACAAAGCAAACACGGTCAAGAGAGCATTACCAGTTGCCAGGATGGCGGAGCGGTCTAAGGCGCTGCGTTCAGGTCGCAGTCTCCCCAGGAGGCGTGGGTTCGAATCCCGCCTCAGACAGAGCCCATTGAAAGTACCAAGCAATAACAAAGGAAACACGGTCAAGAGAGCATTACCAGTTGCCAGGATGGCGGAGCGGTCTAAGGCGTTGCGTTCAGGTCGCAGTCTCCCCAGGAGGCGTGGGTTCGAATCCCACCTCAGACAGTGCCCATTGAAAGTACCAAGCAAGAACAAAGCAAACACAGTCAAGAGAGCTTTACCAGGTGCCAGGATGGCGGAGCGGTCTAAGGCGTTGCGTTCAGGTCGCAGTCTCCCCAGGAGGCGTGGGTTCGAATCCCACCTCAGACAGAGCCCATTGAAAGTACCAAGCAAGAACAAAGGAAACACAGCAAAGAGAGAGCATTACCAGGTGCCAGGATGGCGGAGCGGTCTAAGGCGTTGCGTTCAGGTCGCAGTCTCTCCAGGAGGCGTGGGTTCGAATCCCGCCTCAGACAGTGCCCATTGAAAGTACCAAGCAAGAACAAAGCAAACACAGTAAAGAGAGCATTACCAGTTGCCAGGATGGCGGAGCGGTCTAAGGCGTTGCGTTCAGGTCGCAGTCTCCCCTGGAGGCGTGGGTTCGAATCCCGCCTCAGACAGAGCCCATTGAAAGTACCAAGCAAAAACAAATCAAACACGGTCAAGAGAGCATTACCAGTTGCCAGGATGGCGGAGCGGTCTAAGGCGCTGCGTTCAGGTCGCAGTCTCCCCAGGAGGCGTGGGTTCGAATCCCGCCTCAGACAGAGCCCATTGAAAGTACCAAGCAATAACAAAGGAAACACGGTCAAGAGAGCATTACCAGTTGCCAGGATTGCAGAGCGGTCTAAGGCGTTGCGTTCAGGTCGCAGTCTCTCCAGGAGGCGTGGGTTCGAATCCCGCCTCAGACAGTGCCCATTGAAAGTACCAAGCAAGAACAAAGCAAACACAGTAAAGAGAGCATTACCAGTTGCCAGGATGGCAGAGCGTTCTAAGGCGTTGCGTTCAGGTCGCAGTCTCCCCAGGAGGTGTGGGTTCGAATCCCGCCTCAGACAGAGCCCATTGAAAGTACCAAGCAAGAACAAAGCCAACACATTCAAGAGAGCATTACCAGGTGCCAGGATGGCGGAGCGGTCTAAGGCGTTGCGTTCAGGTCGCAGTCTCCCCAGGAGGCGTGGGTTCGAATCCCGCCTCAGAAAGAGCCCATTGAAAGTACCAAGCAAGAACAAAGCAAACACAGTCAAGAGAGCATTACCAGTTGCCAGGATTGCAGAGCGGTCTAAGGCGTTGCGTTAAGGTCGCAGTCTCCCCTGGAGGCGTGGGTTCGAATCCCGCCTCAGACAGAGCCCATTGAAAGTACCAAGCAAAAACAAAGCAAACACGGTCAAGAGAGCATTACCAGTTGCCAGGATGGCGGAGCGGTCTAAGGCGCTGCGTTCAGGTCGCAGTCTCCCCAGGAGGCGTGGGTTCGAATCCCGCCTCAGACAGAGCCCATTGAAAGTACCAAGCAATAACAAAGGAAACACGGTCAAGAGAGCATTACCAGTTGCCAGGATGGCGGAGCGGTCTAAGGCGTTGCGTTCAGGTCGCAGTCTCCCCAGGAGGCGTGGGTTCGAATCCCACCTCAGACAGTGCCCATTGAAAGTACCAAGCAAGAACAAAGCAAACACAGTCAAGAGAGCATTACCAGATGATAAGATGGCAGAGCGGTCTCAGGCGTTGCGTTCAGGTCACAGTCTCCCCAGGAGGCGTGGGTTTGAATCCCACCTCAGACAGTGCCCATTGAAAGTACCAAGCAAGAACAAAGCAAACACATTCAAGAGAGCATTACCAGTTGCCAGGATGGCGGAACGGTCTAAGGCGTTGCGTTCAGGTCGCAGTCTCCCCAGGAGGCGTGGGTTCGAATCCCACCTCAGACAGTGCCCATTGAAAGTACCAAGCAAGAACAAAGCAAACACAGTCAAGAGAGCATTACCAGTTGCCAGGATGGCGGAGCGGTCTAAGGCGTTGCGTTCAGGTCGCAGTCTCCCCAGGAGGCGTGGGTTCGAATCCCGCCTCAGACAGAGCCCATTGAAAGTACCAAGCAAGAACAAAGCAAACACATTCAAGAGAGCATTACCAGGTGCCAGGATGGCGGAGCGGTCTAAGGCGTTGCGTTAAGGTCGCAGTCTCCCCAGGAGGCGTGGGTTCGAATCCCGCCTCAGAAAGAGCCCATTGAAAGTACCAAGCAAGAACAAAGCAAACACAGTCAAGAGAGCATTATCAGTTGCCAGGATTGCAGAGCGGTCTAAGGCGCTGCGTTCAGGTCGCAGTCTCCCCAGGAGGCGTGGGTTCGAATCCCGCCTCAGACAGAGCCCATTGAAAGTACCAAGCAATAACAAAGGAAACACGGTCAAGAGAGCATTACCAGTTGCCAGGATGGCGGAGCGGTCTAAGGCGTTGCGTTCAGGTCGCAGTCTCCCCAGGAGGCGTGTGTTCGAATCCCACCTCAGACAGAGCCCATTGAAAGTACCAAGCAATAACAAAGGAAACACGGTCAAGAGAGCATTACCAGTTGCCAGGATGGCGGTGCGGTCTAAGGCGTTGCGTTCAGGTCGCAGTCTCCCCAGGAGGCGTGGGTTCGAATCCCGCCTCAGAAAGAGCCCATTGAAAGTACCAAGCAAGAACAAAGCAAACACAGTCAAGAGAGCATTACCAGTTGCCAGGATTGCAGAGCGGTCTAAGGCGTTGCGTTAAGGTCGCAGTCTCCCCTGGAGGCGTGGGTTCGAATCCCGCCTCAGACAGAGCCCATTGAAAGTACCAAGCAAAAACAAAGCAAACACGGTCAAGAGAGCATTACCAGTTGCCAGGATGGCGGAGCGGTCTAAGGCGCTGCGTTCAGGTCGCAGTCTCCCCAGGAGGCGTGGGTTCGAATCCCGCCTCAGACAGAGCCCATTGAAAGTACCAAGCAATAACAAAGGAAACACGGTCAAGAGAGCATTACCAGTTGCCAGGATGGCGGAGCGGTCTAAGGCGTTGCGTTCAGGTCGCAGTCTCCCCAGGAGGCGTGGGTTCGAATCCCACCTCAGACAGTGCCCATTGAAAGTACCAAGCAAGAACAAAGCAAACACAGTCAAGAGAGCTTTACCAGGTGCCAGGATGGCGGAGCGGTCTAAGGCGTTGCGTTCAGGTCGCAGTCTCCCCAGGAGGCGTGGGTTCGAATCCCACCTCAGACAGAGCCCATTGAAAGTACCAAGCAAGAACAAAGGAAATACAGCAAAGAGAGAGCATTACCAGGTGCCAGGATGGCGGAGCGGTCTAAGGCGTTGCGTTCAGGTCGCAGTCTCTCCAGGAGGCGTGGGTTCGAATCCCGCCTCAGACAGTGCCCATTGAAAGTACCAAGCAAGAACAAAGCAAACACAGTAAAGAGAGCATTACCAGTTGCCAGGATGGCGGAGCGGTCTAAGGCGTTGCGTTCAGGTCGCAGTCTCCCCTGGAGGCGTGGGTTCGAATCCCGCCTCAGACAGAGCCCATTGAAAGTACCAAGCAAAAACAAAGCAAACACGGTCAAGAGAGCATTACCAGTTGCCAGGATGGCGGAGCGGTCTAAGGCGCTGCGTTCAGGTCGCAGTCTCCCCAGGAGGCGTGGGTTCGAATCCCGCCTCAGACAGAGCCCATTGAAAGTACCAAGCAATAACAAAGGAAACACGGTCAAGAGAGCATTACCAGTTGCCAGGATGGCGGAGCGGTCTAAGGCGTTGCGTTCAGGTCGCAGTCTCCCCAGGAGGCGTGGGTTCGAATCCCGCCTCAGACAGAGCCCATTGAAAGTACCAAGCAATAACAAAGGAAACACGGTCAAGAGAGCATTACCAGTTGCCAGGATGGCAGAGCGTTCTAAGGCGTTGCGTTCAGGTCGCAGTCTCCCCAGGAGGTGTGGGTTCGAATCCCGCCTCAGACAGAGCCCATTGAAAGTACCAAGCAAGAACAAAGCCAACACATTCAAGAGAGCATTACCAGGTGCCAGGATGGCGGAGCGGTCTAAGGCGTTGCGTTCAGGTCGCAGTCTCCCCAGGAGGCGTGGGTTCGAATCCCGCCTCAGAAAGAGCCCATTGAAAGTACCAAGCAAGAACAAAGCAAACACAGTCAAGAGAGCATTACCAGTTGCCAGGATTGCAGAGCGGTCTAAGGCGTTGCGTTAAGGTCGCAGTCTCCCCTGGAGGCGTGGGTTCGAATCCCGCCTCAGACAGAGCCCATTGAAAGTACCAAGCAAAAACAAAGCAAACACGGTCAAGAGAGCATTACCAGTTGCCAGGATGGCGGAGCGGTCTAAGGCGCTGCGTTCAGGTCGCAGTCTCCCCAGGAGGCGTGGGTTCGAATCCCGCCTCAGACAGAGCCCATTGAAAGTACCAAGCAATAACAAAGGAAACACGGTCAAGAGAGCATTACCAGTTGCCAGGATGGCGGAGCGGTCTAAGGCGTTGCGTTCAGGTCGCAGTCTCCCCAGGAGGCGTGGGTTCGAATCCCACCTCAGACAGTGCCCATTGAAAGTACCAAGCAAGAACAAAGCAAACACAGTCAAGAGAGCATTACCAGATGATAAGATGGCAGAGCGGTCTCAGGCGTTGCGTTCAGGTCACAGTCTCCCCAGGAGGCGTGGGTTTGAATCCCACCTCAGACAGTGCCCATTGAAAGTACCAAGCAAGAACAAAGCAAACACATTCAAGAGAGCATTACCAGTTGCCAGGATGGCGGAACGGTCTAAGGCGTTGCGTTCAGGTCGCAGTCTCCCCAGGAGGCGTGGGTTCGAATCCCACCTCAGACAGTGCCCATTGAAAGTACCAAGCAAGAACAAAGCAAACACAGTCAAGAGAGCATTACCAGTTGCCAGGATGGCGGAGCGGTCTAAGGCGTTGCGTTCAGGTCGCAGTCTCCCCAGGAGGCGTGGGTTCGAATCCCGCCTCAGACAGAGCCCATTGAAAGTACCAAGCAAGAACAAAGCAAACACATTCAAGAGAGCATTACCAGGTGCCAGGATGGCGGAGCGGTCTAAGGCGTTGCGTTAAGGTCGCAGTCTCCCCAGGAGGCGTGGGTTCGAATCCCGCCTCAGAAAGAGCCCATTGAAAGTACCAAGCAAGAACAAAGCAAACACAGTCAAGAGAGCATTATCAGTTGCCAGGATTGCAGAGCGGTCTAAGGCGCTGCGTTCAGGTCGCAGTCTCCCCAGGAGGCGTGGGTTCGAATCCCGCCTCAGACAGAGCCCATTGAAAGTACCAAGCAATAACAAAGGAAACACGGTCAAGAGAGCATTACCAGTTGCCAGGATGGCGGAGCGGTCTAAGGCGTTGCGTTCAGGTCGCAGTCTCCCCAGGAGGCGTGTGTTCAAATCCCACCTCAGACAGAGCCCATTGAAAGTACCAAGCAATAACAAAGGAAACACGGTCAAGAGAGCATTACCAGTTGCCAGGATGGCGGTGCGGTCTAAGGCGTTGCGTTCAGGTCGCAGTCTCCCCAGGAGGCGTGGGTTCGAATCCCGCCTCAGAAAGAGCCCATTGAAAGTACCAAGCAAGAACAAAGCAAACACAGTCAAGAGAGCATTACCAGTTGCCAGGATTGCAGAGCGGTCTAAGGCGTTGCGTTAAGGTCGCAGTCTCCCCTGGAGGCGTGGGTTCGAATCCCGCCTCAGACAGAGCCCATTGAAAGTACCAAGCAAAAACAAAGCAAACACGGTCAAGAGAGCATTACCAGTTGCCAGGATGGCGGAGCGGTCTAAGGCGCTGCGTTCAGGTCGCAGTCTCCCCAGGAGGCGTGGGTTCGAATCCCGCCTCAGACAGAGCCCATTGAAAGTACCAAGCAATAACAAAGGAAACACGGTCAAGAGAGCATTACCAGTTGCCAGGATGGCGGAGCGGTCTAAGGCGTTGCGTTCAGGTCGCAGTCTCCCCAGGAGGCGTGGGTTCGAATCCCACCTCAGACAGTGCCCATTGAAAGTACCAAGCAAGAACAAAGCAAACACAGTCAAGAGAGCTTTACCAGGTGCCAGGATGGCGGAGCGGTCTAAGGCGTTGCGTTCAGGTCGCAGTCTCCCCAGGAGGCGTGGGTTCGAATCCCACCTCAGACAGAGCCCATTGAAAGTACCAAGCAAGAACAAAGGAAACACAGCAAAGAGAGAGCATTACCAGGTGCCAGGATGGCGGAGCGGTCTAAGGCGTTGCGTTCAGGTCGCAGTCTCTCCAGGAGGCGTGGGTTCGAATCCCGCCTCAGACAGTGCCCATTGAAAGTACCAAGCAAGAACAAAGCAAACACAGTAAAGAGAGCATTACCAGTTGCCAGGATGGCGGAGCGGTCTAAGGCGTTGCGTTCAGGTCGCAGTCTCCCCTGGAGGCGTGGGTTCGAATCCCGCCTCAGACAGAGCCCATTGAAAGTACCAAGCAAAAACAAATCAAACACGGTCAAGAGAGCATTACCAGTTGCCAGGATGGCGGAGCGGTCTAAGGCGCTGCGTTCAGGTCGCAGTCTCCCCAGGAGGCGTGGGTTCGAATCCCGCCTCAGACAGAGCCCATTGAAAGTACCAAGCAATAACAAAGGAAACACGGTCAAGAGAGCATTACCAGTTGCCAGGATGGCGGAGCGGTCTAAGGCGTTGCGTTCAGGTCGCAGTCTCCCCAGGAGGCGTGGGTTCGAATCCCGCCTCAGACAGAGCCCATTGAAAGTACCAAGCAATAACAAAGGAAACACGGTCAAGAGAGCATTACCAGTTGCCAGGATGGCAGAGCGTTCTAAGGCGTTGCGTTCAGGTCGCAGTCTCCCCAGGAGGTGTGGGTTCGAATCCCGCCTCAGACAGAGCCCATTGAAAGTACCAAGCAAGAACAAAGCCAACACATTCAAGAGAGCATTACCAGGTGCCAGGATGGCGGAGCGGTCTAAGGCGTTGCGTTCAGGTCGCAGTCTCCCCAGGAGGCGTGGGTTCGAATCCCGCCTCAGAAAGAGCCCATTGAAAGTACCAAGCAAGAACAAAGCAAACACAGTCAAGAGAGCATTACCAGTTGCCAGGATTGCAGAGCGGTCTAAGGCGTTGCGTTAAGGTCGCAGTCTCCCCTGGAGGCGTGGGTTCGAATCCCGCCTCAGACAGAGCCCATTGAAAGTACCAAGCAAAAACAAAGCAAACACGGTCAAGAGAGCATTACCAGTTGCCAGGATGGCGGAGCGGTCTAAGGCGCTGCGTTCAGGTCGCAGTCTCCCCAGGAGGCGTGGGTTCGAATCCCGCCTCAGACAGAGCCCATTGAAAGTACCAAGCAATAACAAAGGAAACACGGTCAAGAGAGCATTACCAGTTGCCAGGATGGCGGAGCGATCTAAGGCGTTGCGTTCAGGTCGCAGTCTCCCCAGGAGGCGTGGGTTCGAATCCCACCTCAGACAGTGCCCATTGAAAGTACCAAGCAAGAACAAAGCAAACACAGTCAAGAGAGCATTACCAGATGATAAGATGGCAGAGCGGTCTCAGGCGTTGCGTTCAGGTCACAGTCTCCCCAGGAGGCGTGGGTTTGAATCCCACCTCAGACAGTGCCCATTGAAAGTACCAAGCAAGAACAAAGCAAACACATTCAAGAGAGCATTACCAGTTGCCAGGATGGCGGAACGGTCTAAGGCGTTGCGTTCAGGTCGCAGTCTCCCCAGGAGGCGTGGGTTCGAATCCCACCTCAGACAGTGCCCATTGAAAGTACCAAGCAAGAACAAAGCAAACACAGTCAAGAGAGCATTACCAGTTGCCAGGATGGCGGAGCGGTCTAAGGCGTTGCGTTCAGGTCGCAGTCTCCCCAGGAGGCGTGGGTTCGAATCCCGCCTCAGACAGAGCCCATTGAAAGTACCAAGCAAGAACAAAGCAAACACATTCAAGAGAGCATTACCAGGTGCCAGGATGGCGGAGCGGTCTAAGGCGTTGCGTTAAGGTCGCAGTCTCCCCAGGAGGCGTGGGTTCGAATCCCGCCTCAGAAAGAGCCCATTGAAAGTACCAAGCAAGAACAAAGCAAACACAGTCAAGAGAGCATTATCAGTTGCCAGGATTGCAGAGCGGTCTAAGGCGCTGCGTTCAGGTCGCAGTCTCCCCAGGAGGCGTGGGTTCGAATCCCGCCTCAGACAGAGCCCATTGAAAGTACCAAGCAATAACAAAGGAAACACGGTCAAGAGAGCATTACCAGTTGCCAGGATGGCGGAGCGGTCTAAGGCGTTGCGTTCAGGTCGCAGTCTCCCCAGGAGGCGTGTGTTCGAATCCCACCTCAGACAGAGCCCATTGAAAGTACCAAGCAATAACAAAGGAAACACGGTCAAGAGAGCATTACCAGTTGCCAGGATGGCGGTGCGGTCTAAGGCGTTGCGTTCAGGTCGCAGTCTCCCCAGGAGGCGTGGGTTCGAATCCCGCCTCAGAAAGAGCCCATTGAAAGTACCAAGCAAGAACAAAGCAAACACAGTCAAAAGAGCATTACCAGTTGCCAGGATTGCAGAGCGGTCTAAGGCGTTGCGTTAAGGTCGCAGTCTCCCCTGGAGGCGTGGGTTCGAATCCCGCCTCAGACAGAGCCCATTGAAAGTACCAAGCAAAAACAAAGCAAACACGGTCAAGAGAGCATTACCAGTTGCCAGGATGGCGGAGCGGTCTAAGGCGCTGCGTTCAGGTCGCAGTCTCCCCAGGAGGCGTGGGTTCGAATCCCGCCTCAGACAGAGCCCATTGAAAGTACCAAGCAATAACAAAGGAAACACGGTCAAGAGAGCATTACCAGTTGCCAGGATGGCGGAGCGGTCTAAGGCGTTGCGTTCAGGTCGCAGTCTCCCCAGGAGGCGTGGGTTCGAATCCCACCTCAGACAGTGCCCATTGAAAGTACCAAGCAAGAACAAAGCAAACACAGTCAAGAGAGCTTTACCAGGTGCCAGGATGGCGGAGCGGTCTAAGGCGTTGCGTTCAGGTCGCAGTCTCCCCAGGAGGCGTGGGTTCGAATCCCACCTCAGACAGAGCCCATTGAAAGTACCAAGCAAGAACAAAGGAAACACGGTCAAGAGAGCATTACCAGTTGCCAGGATGGCGGAGCGGTCTAAGGCGTTGCGTTCAGGTCGCAGTCTCCCCAGGAGGCGTGGGTTCGAATCCCACCTCAGACAGTGCCCATTGAAAGTACCAAGCAAGAACAAAGCAAACACAGTCAAGAGAGCATTACCAGATGATAAGATGGCAGAGCGGTCTCAGGCGTTGCGTTCAGGTCACAGTCTCCCCAGGAGGCGTGGGTTTGAATCCCACCTCAGACAGTGCCCATTGAAAGTACCAAGCAAGAACAAAGCAAACACATTCAAGAGAGCATTACCAGTTGCCAGGATGGCGGAACGGTCTAAGGCGTTGCGTTCAGGTCGCAGTCTCCCCAGGAGGCGTGGGTTCGAATCCCACCTCAGACAGTGCCCATTGAAAGTACCAAGCAAGAACAAAGCAAACACAGTCAAGAGAGCATTACCAGTTGCCAGGATGGCGGAGCGGTCTAAGGCGTTGCGTTCAGGTCGCAGTCTCCCCAGGAGGCGTGGGTTCGAATCCCGCCTCAGACAGAGCCCATTGAAAGTACCAAGCAAGAACAAAGCAAACACATTCAAGAGAGCATTACCAGGTGCCAGGATGGCGGAGCGGTCTAAGGCGTTGCGTTAAGGTCGCAGTCTCCCCAGGAGGCGTGGGTTCGAATCCCGCCTCAGAAAGAGCCCATTGAAAGTACCAAGCAAGAACAAAGCAAACACAGTCAAGAGAGCATTATCAGTTGCCAGGATTGCAGAGCGGTCTAAGGCGCTGCGTTCAGGTCGCAGTCTCCCCAGGAGGCGTGGGTTCGAATCCCGCCTCAGACAGAGCCCATTGAAAGTACCAAGCAATAACAAAGGAAACACGGTCAAGAGAGCATTACCAGTTGCCAGGATGGCGGAGCGGTCTAAGGCGTTGCGTTCAGGTCGCAGTCTCCCCAGGAGGCGTGTGTTCGAATCCCACCTCAGACAGAGCCCATTGAAAGTACCAAGCAATAACAAAGGAAACACGGTCAAGAGAGCATTACCAGTTGCCAGGATGGCGGTGCGGTCTAAGGCGTTGCGTTCAGGTCGCAGTCTCCCCAGGAGGCGTGGGTTCGAATCCCGCCTCAGAAAGAGCCCATTGAAAGTACCAAGCAAGAACAAAGCAAACACAGTCAAGAGAGCATTACCAGTTGCCAGGATTGCAGAGCGGTCTAAGGCGTTGCGTTAAGGTCGCAGTCTCCCCTGGAGGCGTGGGTTCGAATCCCGCCTCAGACAGAGCCCATTGAAAGTACCAAGCAAAAACAAAGCAAACACGGTCAAGAGAGCATTACCAGTTGCCAGGATGGCGGAGCGGTCTAAGGCGCTGCGTTCAGGTCGCAGTCTCCCCAGGAGGCGTGGGTTCGAATCCCGCCTCAGACAGAGCCCATTGAAAGTACCAAGCAATAACAAAGGAAACACGGTCAAGAGAGCATTACCAGTTGCCAGGATGGCGGAGCGGTCTAAGGCGTTGCGTTCAGGTCGCAGTCTCCCCAGGAGGCGTGGGTTCGAATCCCACCTCAGACAGTGCCCATTGAAAGTACCAAGCAAGAACAAAGCAAACACAGTCAAGAGAGCTTTACCAGGTGCCAGGATGGCGGAGCGGTCTAAGGCGTTGCGTTCAGGTCGCAGTCTCCCCAGGAGGCGTGGGTTCGAATCCCACCTCAGACAGAGCCCATTGAAAGTACCAAGCAAGAACAAAGGAAACACGGTCAAGAGAGCATTACCAGTTGCCAGGATGGCGGAGCGGTCTAAGGCGTTGCGTTCAGGTCGCAGTCTCCCCAGGAGGCGTGGGTTCGAATCCCGCCTCAGACAGAGCCCATTGAAAGTACCAAGCAAGAACAAAGCAAACACATTCAAGAGAGCATTACCAGGTGCCAGGATGGCGGAGCGGTCTAAGGCGTTGCGTTCAGGTCGCAGTCTCCCCAGGAGGCGTGGGTTCGAATCCCGCCTCAGAAAGAGCCCATTGAAAGTACCAAGCAAGAACAAAGCAAACACAGTCAAGAGAGCATTACCAGTTGCCAGGATTGCAGAGCGGTCTAAGGCGTTGCGTTAAGGTCGCAGTCTCCCCTGGAGGCGTGGGTTCGAATCCCGCCTCAGACAGAGCCCATTGAAAGTACCAAGCAAAAACAAAGCAAACACGGTCAAGAGAGCATTACCAGTTGCCAGGATGGCGGAGCGGTCTAAGGCGCTGCGTTCAGGTCGCAGTCTCCCCAGGAGGCGTGGGTTCGAATCCCGCCTCAGACAGAGCCCATTGAAAGTACCAAGCAATAACAAAGGAAACACGGTCAAGAGAGCATTACCAGTTGCCAGGATGGCGGAGCGGTCTAAGGCGTTGCGTTCAGGTCGCAGTCTCCCCAGGAGGCGTGGGTTCGAATCCCACCTCAGACAGTGCCCATTGAAAGTACCAAGCAAGAACAAAGCAAACACAGTCAAGAGAGCATTACCAGATGATAAGATGGCAGAGCGGTCTCAGGCGTTGCGTTCAGGTCACAGTCTCCCCAGGAGGCGTGGGTTTGAATCCCACCTCAGACAGTGCCCATTGAAAGTACCAAGCAAGAACAAAGCAAACACATTCAAGAGAGCATTACCAGTTGCCAGGATGGCGGAACGGTCTAAGGCGTTGCGTTCAGGTCGCAGTCTCCCCAGGAGGCGTGGGTTCGAATCCCACCTCAGACAGTGCCCATTGAAAGTACCAAGCAAGAACAAAGCAAACACAGTCAAGAGAGCATTACCAGTTGCCAGGATGGCGGAGCGGTCTAAGGCGTTGCGTTCAGGTCGCAGTCTCCCCAGGAGGCGTGGGTTCGAATCCCGCCTCAGACAGAGCCCATTGAAAGTACCAAGCAAGAACAAAGCAAACACATTCAAGAGAGCATTACCAGGTGCCAGGATGGCGGAGCGGTCTAAGGCGTTGCGTTAAGGTCGCAGTCTCCCCAGGAGGCGTGGGTTCGAATCCCGCCTCAGAAAGAGCCCATTGAAAGTACCAAGCAAGAACAAAGCAAACACAGTCAAGAGAGCATTATCAGTTGCCAGGATTGCAGAGCGGTCTAAGGCGCTGCGTTCAGGTCGCAGTCTCCCCAGGAGGCGTGGGTTCGAATCCCGCCTCAGACAGAGCCCATTGAAAGTACCAAGCAATAA
Source organism: Idiotropiscis lumnitzeri (assembly GCF_059441095.1). Lineage (NCBI taxonomy): Eukaryota > Metazoa > Chordata > Actinopteri > Syngnathiformes > Syngnathidae > Idiotropiscis > Idiotropiscis lumnitzeri. Next base: position 8,031,548 of record NC_142412.1, read on the forward strand.
CAAAGGAAACACGGTCAAGAGAGCATTACCAGTTGCCAGGATGGCGGAGCGGTCTAAGGCGTTGCGTTCAGGTCGCAGTCTCCCCAGGAGGCGTGTGTTCGAATCCCACCTCAGACAGAGCCCATTGAAAGTACCAAGCAATAACAAAGGAAACACGGTCAAGAGAGCATTACCAGTTGCCAGGATGGCGGTGCGGTCTAAGGCGTTGCGTTCAGGTCGCAGTCTCCCCAGGAGGCGTGGGTTCGAATCCCGCCTCAGAAAGAGCCCATTGAAAGTACCAAGCAAGAACAAAGCAAACACAGTCAAGAGAGCATTACCAGTTGCCAGGATTGCAGAGCGGTCTAAGGCGTTGCGTTAAGGTCGCAGTCTCCCCTGGAGGCGTGGGTTCGAATCCCGCCTCAGACAGAGCCCATTGAAAGTACCAAGCAAAAACAAAGCAAACACGGTCAAGAGAGCATTACCAGTTGCCAGGATGGCGGAGCGGTCTAAGGCGCTGCGTTCAGGTCGCAGTCTCCCCAGGAGGCGTGGGTTCGAATCCCGCCTCAGACAGAGCCCATTGAAAGTACCAAGCAATAACAAAGGAAACACGGTCAAGAGAGCATTACCAGTTGCCAGGATGGCGGAGCGGTCTAAGGCGTTGCGTTCAGGTCGCAGTCTCCCCAGGAGGCGTGGGTTCGAATCCCACCTCAGACAGAGCCCATTGAAAGTACCAAGCAAGAACAAAGGAAACACAGCAAAGAGAGAGCATTACCAGGTGCCAGGATGGCGGAGCGGTCTAAGGCGTTGCGTTCAGGTCGCAGTCTCTCCAGGAGGCGTGGGTTCGAATCCCGCCTCAGACAGTGCCCATTGAAAGTACCAAGCAAGAACAAAGCAAACACAGTAAAGAGAGCATTACCAGTTGCCAGGATGGCGGAGCGGTCTAAGGCGTTGCGTTCAGGTCGCAGTCTCCCCTGGAGGCGTGGGTTCGAATCCCGCCTCAGACAGAGCCCATTGAAAGTACCAAGCAAAAACAAATCAAACACGGTCAAGAGAGCATTACCAGTTGCCAGGATGGCGGAGCGGTCTAAGGCGCTGCGTTCAGGTCGCAGTCTCCCCAGGAGGCGTGGGTTCGAATCCCGCCTCAGACAGAGCCCATTGAAAGTACCAAGCAATAACAAAGGAAACACGGTCAAGAGAGCATTACCAGTTGCCAGGATGGCGGAGCGGTCTAAGGCGTTGCGTTCAGGTCGCAGTCTCCCCAGGAGGCGTGGGTTCGAATCCCGCCTCAGACAGAGCCCATTGAAAGTACCAAGCAATAACAAAGGAAACACGGTCAAGAGAGCATTACCAGTTGCCAGGATGGCAGAGCGTTCTAAGGCGTTGCGTTCAGGTCGCAGTCTCCCCAGGAGGTGTGGGTTCGAATCCCGCCTCAGACAGAGCCCATTGAAAGTACCAAGCAAGAACAAAGCCAACACATTCAAGAGAGCATTACCAGGTGCCAGGATGGCGGAGCGGTCTAAGGCGTTGCGTTCAGGTCGCAGTCTCCCCAGGAGGCGTGGGTTCGAATCCCGCCTCAGAAAGAGCCCATTGAAAGTACCAAGCAAGAACAAAGCAAACACAGTCAAGAGAGCATTACCAGTTGCCAGGATTGCAGAGCGGTCTAAGGCGTTGCGTTAAGGTCGCAGTCTCCCCTGGAGGCGTGGGTTCGAATCCCGCCTCAGACAGAGCCCATTGAAAGTACCAAGCAAAAACAAAGCAAACACGGTCAAGAGAGCATTACCAGTTGCCAGGATGGCGGAGCGGTCTAAGGCGCTGCGTTCAGGTCGCAGTCTCCCCAGGAGGCGTGGGTTCGAATCCCGCCTCAGACAGAGCCCATTGAAAGTACCAAGCAATAACAAAGGAAACACGGTCAAGAGAGCATTACCAGTTGCCAGGATGGCGGAGCGATCTAAGGCGTTGCGTTCAGGTCGCAGTCTCCCCAGGAGGCGTGGGTTCGAATCCCACCTCAGACAGTGCCCATTGAAAGTACCAAGCAAGAACAAAGCAAACACAGTCAAGAGAGCATTACCAGATGATAAGATGGCAGAGCGGTCTCAGGCGTTGCGTTCAGGTCACAGTCTCCCCAGGAGGCGTGGGTTTGAATCCCACCTCAGACAGTGCCCATTGAAAGTACCAAGCAAGAACAAAGCAAACACATTCAAGAGAGCATTACCAGTTGCCAGGATGGCGGAACGGTCTAAGGCGTTGCGTTCAGGTCGCAGTCTCCCCAGGAGGCGTGGGTTCGAATCCCACCTCAGACAGTGCCCATTGAAAGTACCAAGCAAGAACAAAGCAAACACAGTCAAGAGAGCATTACCAGTTGCCAGGATGGCGGAGCGGTCTAAGGCGTTGCGTTCAGGTCGCAGTCTCCCCAGGAGGCGTGGGTTCGAATCCCGCCTCAGACAGAGCCCATTGAAAGTACCAAGCAAGAACAAAGCAAACACATTCAAGAGAGCATTACCAGGTGCCAGGATGGCGGAGCGGTCTAAGGCGTTGCGTTAAGGTCGCAGTCTCCCCAGGAGGCGTGGGTTCGAATCCCGCCTCAGAAAGAGCCCATTGAAAGTACCAAGCAAGAACAAAGCAAACACAGTCAAGAGAGCATTATCAGTTGCCAGGATTGCAGAGCGGTCTAAGGCGCTGCGTTCAGGTCGCAGTCTCCCCAGGAGGCGTGGGTTCGAATCCCGCCTCAGACAGAGCCCATTGAAAGTACCAAGCAATAACAAAGGAAACACGGTCAAGAGAGCATTACCAGTTGCCAGGATGGCGGAGCGGTCTAAGGCGTTGCGTTCAGGTCGCAGTCTCCCCAGGAGGCGTGTGTTCGAATCCCACCTCAGACAGAGCCCATTGAAAGTACCAAGCAATAACAAAGGAAACACGGTCAAGAGAGCATTACCAGTTGCCAGGATGGCGGTGCGGTCTAAGGCGTTGCGTTCAGGTCGCAGTCTCCCCAGGAGGCGTCGGTTCGAATCCCGCCTCAGAAAGAGCCCATTGAAAGTACCAAGCAAGAACAAAGCAAACACAGTCAAAAGAGCATTACCAGTTGCCAGGATTGCAGAGCGGTCTAAGGCGTTGCGTTAAGGTCGCAGTCTCCCCTGGAGGCGTGGGTTCGAATCCCGCCTCAGACAGAGCCCATTGAAAGTACCAAGCAAAAACAAAGCAAACACGGTCAAGAGAGCATTACCAGTTGCCAGGATGGCGGAGCGGTCTAAGGCGCTGCGTTCAGGTCGCAGTCTCCCCAGGAGGCGTGGGTTCGAATCCCGCCTCAGACAGAGCCCATTGAAAGTACCAAGCAATAACAAAGGAAACACGGTCAAGAGAGCATTACCAGTTGCCAGGATGGCGGAGCGGTCTAAGGCGTTGCGTTCAGGTCGCAGTCTCCCCAGGAGGCGTGGGTTCGAATCCCACCTCAGACAGTGCCCATTGAAAGTACCAAGCAAGAACAAAGCAAACACAGTCAAGAGAGCTTTACCAGGTGCCAGGATGGCGGAGCGGTCTAAGGCGTTGCGTTCAGGTCGCAGTCTCCCCAGGAGGCGTGGGTTCGAATCCCACCTCAGACAGAGCCCATTGAAAGTACCAAGCAAGAACAAAGGAAACACGGTCAAGAGAGCATTACCAGTTGCCAGGATGGCGGAGCGGTCTAAGGCGTTGCGTTCAGGTCGCAGTCTCCCCAGGAGGCGTGGGTTCGAATCCCACCTCAGACAGTGCCCATTGAAAGTACCAAGCAAGAACAAAGCAAACACAGTCAAGAGAGCATTACCAGATGATAAGATGGCAGAGCGGTCTCAGGCGTTGCGTTCAGGTCACAGTCTCCCCAGGAGGCGTGGGTTTGAATCCCACCTCAGACAGTGCCCATTGAAAGTACCAAGCAAGAACAAAGCAAACACATTCAAGAGAGCATTACCAGTTGCCAGGATGGCGGAACGGTCTAAGGCGTTGCGTTCAGGTCGCAGTCTCCCCAGGAGGCGTGGGTTCGAATCCCACCTCAGACAGTGCCCATTGAAAGTACCAAGCAAGAACAAAGCAAACACAGTCAAGAGAGCATTACCAGTTGCCAGGATGGCGGAGCGGTCTAAGGCGTTGCGTTCAGGTCGCAGTCTCCCCAGGAGGCGTGGGTTCGAATCCCGCCTCAGACAGAGCCCATTGAAAGTACCAAGCAAGAACAAAGCAAACACATTCAAGAGAGCATTACCAGGTGCCAGGATGGCGGAGCGGTCTAAGGCGTTGCGTTAAGGTCGCAGTCTCCCCAGGAGGCGTGGGTTCGAATCCCGCCTCAGAAAGAGCCCATTGAAAGTACCAAGCAAGAACAAAGCAAACACAGTCAAGAGAGCATTATCAGTTGCCAGGATTGCAGAGCGGTCTAAGGCGCTGCGTTCAGGTCGCAGTCTCCCCAGGAGGCGTGGGTTCGAATCCCGCCTCAGACAGAGCCCATTGAAAGTACCAAGCAATAACAAAGGAAACACGGTCAAGAGAGCATTACCAGTTGCCAGGATGGCGGAGCGGTCTAAGGCGTTGCGTTCAGGTCGCAGTCTCCCCAGGAGGCGTGTGTTCGAATCCCACCTCAGACAGAGCCCATTGAAAGTACCAAGCAATAACAAAGGAAACACGGTCAAGAGAGCATTACCAGTTGCCAGGATGGCGGTGCGGTCTAAGGCGTTGCGTTCAGGTCGCAGTCTCCCCAGGAGGCGTGGGTTCGAATCCCGCCTCAGAAAGAGCCCATTGAAAGTACCAAGCAAGAACAAAGCAAACACAGTCAAGAGAGCATTACCAGTTGCCAGGATTGCAGAGCGGTCTAAGGCGTTGCGTTAAGGTCGCAGTCTCCCCTGGAGGCGTGGGTTCGAATCCCGCCTCAGACAGAGCCCATTGAAAGTACCAAGCAAAAACAAAGCAAACACGGTCAAGAGAGCATTACCAGTTGCCAGGATGGCGGAGCGGTCTAAGGCGCTGCGTTCAGGTCGCAGTCTCCCCAGGAGGCGTGGGTTCGAATCCCGCCTCAGACAGAGCCCATTGAAAGTACCAAGCAATAACAAAGGAAACACGGTCAAGAGAGCATTACCAGTTGCCAGGATGGCGGAGCGGTCTAAGGCGTTGCGTTCAGGTCGCAGTCTCCCCAGGAGGCGTGGGTTCGAATCCCACCTCAGACAGTGCCCATTGAAAGTACCAAGCAAGAACAAAGCAAACACAGTCAAGAGAGCTTTACCAGGTGCCAGGATGGCGGAGCGGTCTAAGGCGTTGCGTTCAGGTCGCAGTCTCCCCAGGAGGCGTGGGTTCGAATCCCACCTCAGACAGAGCCCATTGAAAGTACCAAGCAAGAACAAAGGAAACACGGTCAAGAGAGCATTACCAGTTGCCAGGATGGCGGAGCGGTCTAAGGCGTTGCGTTCAGGTCGCAGTCTCCCCAGGAGGCGTGGGTTCGAATCCCACCTCAGACAGTGCCCATTGAAAGTACCAAGCAAGAACAAAGCAAACACAGTCAAGAGAGCATTACCAGATGATAAGATGGCAGAGCGGTCTCAGGCGTTGCGTTCAGGTCACAGTCTCCCCAGGAGGCGTGGGTTTGAATCCCACCTCAGACAGTGCCCATTGAAAGTACCAAGCAAGAACAAAGCAAACACATTCAAGAGAGCATTACCAGTTGCCAGGATGGCGGAACGGTCTAAGGCGTTGCGTTCAGGTCGCAGTCTCCCCAGGAGGCGTGGGTTCGAATCCCACCTCAGACAGTGCCCATTGAAAGTACCAAGCAAGAACAAAGCAAACACAGTCAAGAGAGCATTACCAGTTGCCAGGATGGCGGAGCGGTCTAAGGCGTTGCGTTCAGGTCGCAGTCTCCCCAGGAGGCGTGGGTTCGAATCCCGCCTCAGACAGAGCCCATTGAAAGTACCAAGCAAGAACAAAGCAAACACATTCAAGAGAGCATTACCAGGTGCCAGGATGGCGGAGCGGTCTAAGGCGTTGCGTTAAGGTCGCAGTCTCCCCAGGAGGCGTGGGTTCGAATCCCGCCTCAGAAAGAGCCCATTGAAAGTACCAAGCAAGAACAAAGCAAACACAGTCAAGAGAGCATTATCAGTTGCCAGGATTGCAGAGCGGTCTAAGGCGCTGCGTTCAGGTCGCAGTCTCCCCAGGAGGCGTGGGTTCGAATCCCGCCTCAGACAGAGCCCATTGAAAGTACCAAGCAATAACAAAGGAAACACGGTCAAGAGAGCATTACCAGTTGCCAGGATGGCGGAGCGGTCTAAGGCGTTGCGTTCAGGTCGCAGTCTCCCCAGGAGGCGTGTGTTCGAATCCCACCTCAGACAGAGCCCATTGAAAGTACCAAGCAATAACAAAGGAAACACGGTCAAGAGAGCATTACCAGTTGCCAGGATGGCGGTGCGGTCTAAGGCGTTGCGTTCAGGTCGCAGTCTCCCCAGGAGGCGTGGGTTCGAATCCCGCCTCAGAAAGAGCCCATTGAAAGTACCAAGCAAGAACAAAGCAAACACAGTCAAGAGAGCATTACCAGTTGCCAGGATTGCAGAGCGGTCTAAGGCGTTGCGTTAAGGTCGCAGTCTCCCCTGGAGGCGTGGGTTCGAATCCCGCCTCAGACAGAGCCCATTGAAAGTACCAAGCAAAAACAAAGCAAACACGGTCAAGAGAGCATTACCAGTTGCCAGGATGGCGGAGCGGTCTAAGGCGCTGCGTTCAGGTCGCAGTCTCCCCAGGAGGCGTGGGTTCGAATCCCGCCTCAGACAGAGCCCATTGAAAGTACCAAGCAATAACAAAGGAAACACGGTCAAGAGAGCATTACCAGTTGCCAGGATGGCGGAGCGGTCTAAGGCGTTGCGTTCAGGTCGCAGTCTCCCCAGGAGGCGTGGGTTCGAATCCCACCTCAGACAGTGCCCATTGAAAGTACCAAGCAAGAACAAAGCAAACACAGTCAAGAGAGCTTTACCAGGTGCCAGGATGGCGGAGCGGTCTAAGGCGTTGCGTTCAGGTCGCAGTCTCCCCAGGAGGCGTGGGTTCGAATCCCACCTCAGACAGAGCCCATTGAAAGTACCAAGCAAGAACAAAGGAAACACAGCAAAGAGAGAGCATTACCAGGTGCCAGGATGGCGGAGCGGTCTAAGGCGTTGCGTTCAGGTCGCAGTCTCTCCAGGAGGCGTGGGTTCGAATCCCGCCTCAGACAGTGCCCATTGAAAGTACCAAGCAAGAACAAAGCAAACACAGTAAAGAGAGCATTACCAGTTGCCAGGATGGCAGAGCGTTCTAAGGCGTTGCGTTCAGGTCGCAGTCTCCCCAGGAGGTGTGGGTTCGAATCCCGCCTCAGACAGAGCCCATTGAAAGTACCAAGCAAGAACAAAGCCAACACATTCAAGAGAGCATTACCAGGTGCCAGGATGGCGGAGCGGTCTAAGGCGTTGCGTTCAGGTCGCAGTCTCCCCAGGAGGCGTGGGTTCGAATCCCGCCTCAGAAAGAGCCCATTGAAAGTACCAAGCAAGAACAAAGCAAACACAGTCAAGAGAGCATTACCAGTTGCCAGGATTGCAGAGCGGTCTAAGGCGTTGCGTTAAGGTCGCAGTCTCCCCTGGAGGCGTGGGTTCGAATCCCGCCTCAGACAGAGCCCATTGAAAGTACCAAGCAAAAACAAAGCAAACACGGTCAAGAGAGCATTACCAGTTGCCAGGATGGCGGAGCGGTCTAAGGCGCTGCGTTCAGGTCGCAGTCTCCCCAGGAGGCGTGGGTTCGAATCCCGCCTCAGACAGAGCCCATTGAAAGTACCAAGCAATAACAAAGGAAACACGGTCAAGAGAGCATTACCAGTTGCCAGGATGGCGGAGCGGTCTAAGGCGTTGCGTTCAGGTCGCAGTCTCCCCAGGAGGCGTGGGTTCGAATCCCACCTCAGACAGTGCCCATTGAAAGTACCAAGCAAGAACAAAGCAAACACAGTCAAGAGAGCATTACCAGATGATAAGATGGCAGAGCGGTCTCAGGCGTTGCGTTCAGGTCACAGTCTCCCCAGGAGGCGTGGGTTTGAATCCCACCTCAGACAGTGCCCATTGAAAGTACCAAGCAAGAACAAAGCAAACACATTCAAGAGAGCATTACCAGTTGCCAGGATGGCGGAACGGTCTAAGGCGTTGCGTTCAGGTCGCAGTCTCCCCAGGAGGCGTGGGTTCGAATCCCACCTCAGACAGTGCCCATTGAAAGTACCAAGCAAGAACAAAGCAAACACAGTCAAGAGAGCATTACCAGTTGCCAGGATGGCGGAGCGGTCTAAGGCGTTGCGTTCAGGTCGCAGTCTCCCCAGGAGGCGTGGGTTCGAATCCCGCCTCAGACAGAGCCCATTGAAAGTACCAAGCAAGAACAAAGCAAACACATTCAAGAGAGCATTACCAGGTGCCAGGATGGCGGAGCGGTCTAAGGCGTTGCGTTAAGGTCGCAGTCTCCCCAGGAGGCGTGGGTTCGAATCCCGCCTCAGAAAGAGCCCATTGAAAGTACCAAGCAAGAACAAAGCAAACACAGTCAAGAGAGCATTATCAGTTGCCAGGATTGCAGAGCGGTCTAAGGCGCTGCGTTCAGGTCGCAGTCTCCCCAGGAGGCGTGGGTTCGAATCCCGCCTCAGACAGAGCCCATTGAAAGTACCAAGCAATAACAAAGGAAACACGGTCAAGAGAGCATTACCAGTTGCCAGGATGGCGGAGCGGTCTAAGGCGTTGCGTTCAGGTCGCAGTCTCCCCAGGAGGCGTGTGTTCGAATCCCACCTCAGACAGAGCCCATTGAAAGTACCAAGCAATAACAAAGGAAACACGGTCAAGAGAGCATTACCAGTTGCCAGGATGGCGGTGCGGTCTAAGGCGTTGCGTTCAGGTCGCAGTCTCCCCAGGAGGCGTGGGTTCGAATCCCGCCTCAGAAAGAGCCCATTGAAAGTACCAAGCAAGAACAAAGCAAACACAGTCAAGAGAGCATTACCAGTTGCCAGGATTGCAGAGCGGTCTAAGGCGTTGCGTTAAGGTCGCAGTCTCCCCTGGAGGCGTGGGTTCGAATCCCGCCTCAGACAGAGCCCATTGAAAGTACCAAGCAAGAACAAAGCAAACACATTCAAGAGAGCATTACCAGGTGCCAGGATGGCGGAGCGGTCTAAGGCGTTGCGTTAAGGTCGCAGTCTCCCCAGGAGGCGTGGGTTCGAATCCCGCCTCAGAAAGAGCCCATTGAAAGTACCAAGCAAGAACAAAGCAAACACAGTCAAGAGAGCATTATCAGTTGCCAGGATTGCAGAGCGGTCTAAGGCGCTGCGTTCAGGTCGCAGTCTCCCCAGGAGGCGTGGGTTCGAATCCCGCCTCAGACAGAGCCCATTGAAAGTACCAAGCAATAACAAAGGAAACACGGTCAAGAGAGCATTACCAGTTGCCAGGATGGCGGAGCGGTCTAAGGCGTTGCGTTCAGGTCGCAGTCTCCCCAGGAGGCGTGTGTTCGAATCCCACCTCAGACAGAGCCCATTGAAAGTACCAAGCAATAACAAAGGAAACACGGTCAAGAGAGCATTACCAGTTGCCAGGATGGCGGTGCGGTCTAAGGCGTTGCGTTCAGGTCGCAGTCTCCCCAGGAGGCGTGGGTTCGAATCCCGCCTCAGAAAGAGCCCATTGAAAGTACCAAGCAAGAACAAAGCAAACACAGTCAAGAGAGCATTACCAGTTGCCAGGATTGCAGAGCGGTCTAAGGCGTTGCGTTAAGGTCGCAGTCTCCCCAGGAGGCGTGGGTTCGAATCCCGCCTCAGAAAGAGCCCATTGAAAGTACCAAGCAAGAACAAAGCAAACACAGTCAAGAGAGCATTATCAGTTGCCAGGATTGCAGAGCGGTCTAAGGCGCTGCGTTCAGGTCGCAGTCTCCCCAGGAGGCGTGGGTTCGAATCCCGCCTCAGACAGAGCCCATTGAAAGTACCAAGCAATAACAAAGGAAACACGGTCAAGAGAGCATTACCAGTTGCCAGGATGGCGGAGCGGTCTAAGGCGTTGCGTTCAGGTCGCAGTCTCCCCAGGAGGCGTGTGTTCGAATCCCACCTCAGACAGAGCCCATTGAAAGTACCAAGCAATAACAAAGGAAACACGGTCAAGAGAGCATTACCAGTTGCCAGGATGGCGGTGCGGTCTAAGGCGTTGCGTTCAGGTCGCAGTCTCCCCAGGAGGCGTGGGTTCGAATCCCGCCTCAGAAAGAGCCCATTGAAAGTACCAAGCAAGAACAAAGCAAACACAGTCAAGAGAGCATTACCAGTTGCCAGGATTGCAGAGCGGTCTAAGGCGTTGCGTTAAGGTCGCAGTCTCCCCTGGAGGCGTGGGTTCGAATCCCGCCTCAGACAGAGCCCATTGAAAGTACCAAGCAAGAACAAAGCAAACACATTCAAGAGAGCATTACCAGGTGCCAGGATGGCGGAGCGGTCTAAGGCGTTGCGTTAAGGTCGCAGTCTCCCCAGGAGGCGTGGGTTCGAATCCCGCCTCAGAAAGAGCCCATTGAAAGTACCAAGCAAGAACAAAGCAAACACAGTCAAGAGAGCATTATCAGTTGCCAGGATTGCAGAGCGGTCTAAGGCGCTGCGTTCAGGTCGCAGTCTCCCCAGGAGGCGTGGGTTCGAATCCCGCCTCAGACAGAGCCCATTGAAAGTACCAAGCAATAACAAAGGAAACACGGTCAAGAGAGCATTACCAGTTGCCAGGATGGCGGAGCGGTCTAAGGCGTTGCGTTCAGGTCGCAGTCTCCCCAGGAGGCGTGTGTTCGAATCCCACCTCAGACAGAGCCCATTGAAAGTACCAAGCAATAACAAAGGAAACACGGTCAAGAGAGCATTACCAGTTGCCAGGATGGCGGTGCGGTCTAAGGCGTTGCGTTCAGGTCGCAGTCTCCCCAGGAGGCGTGGGTTCGAATCCCGCCTCAGAAAGAGCCCATTGAAAGTACCAAGCAAGAACAAAGCAAACACAGTCAAGAGAGCATTACCAGTTGCCAGGATTGCAGAGCGGTCTAAGGCGTTGCGTTAAGGTCGCAGTCTCCCCTGGAGGCGTGGGTTCGAATCCCGCCTCAGACAGAGCCCATTGAAAGTACCAAGCAAAAACAAAGCAAACACGGTCAAGAGAGCATTACCAGTTGCCAGGATGGCGGAGCGGTCTAAGGCGCTGCGTTCAGGTCGCAGTCTCCCCAGGAGGCGTGGGTTCGAATCCCGCCTCAGACAGAGCCCATTGAAAGTACCAAGCAATAACAAAGGAAACACGGTCAAGAGAGCATTACCAGTTGCCAGGATGGCGGAGCGGTCTAAGGCGTTGCGTTCAGGTCGCAGTCTCCCCAGGAGGCGTGGGTTCGAATCCCACCTCAGACAGTGCCCATTGAAAGTACCAAGCAAGAACAAAGCAAACACAGTCAAGAGAGCTTTACCAGGTGCCAGGATGGCGGAGCGGTCTAAGGCGTTGCGTTCAGGTCGCAGTCTCCCCAGGAGGCGTGGGTTCGAATCCCACCTCAGACAGAGCCCATTGAAAGTACCAAGCAAGAACAAAGGAAACACAGCAAAGAGAGAGCATTACCAGGTGCCAGGATGGCGGAGCGGTCTAAGGCGTTGCGTTCAGGTCGCAGTCTCTCCAGGAGGCGTGGGTTCGAATCCCGCCTCAGACAGTGCCCATTGAAAGTACCAAGCAAGAACAAAGCAAACACAGTAAAGAGAGCATTACCAGTTGCCAGGATGGCAGAGCGTTCTAAGGCGTTGCGTTCAGGTCGCAGTCTCCCCAGGAGGTGTGGGTTCGAATCCCGCCTCAGACAGAGCCCATTGAAAGTACCAAGCAAGAACAAAGCCAACACATTCAAGAGAGCATTACCAGGTGCCAGGATGGCGGAGCGGTCTAAGGCGTTGCGTTCAGGTCGCAGTCTCCCCAGGAGGCGTGGGTTCGAATCCCGCCTCAGAAAGAGCCCATTGAAAGTACCAAGCAAGAACAAAGCAAACACAGTCAAGAGAGCATTACCAGTTGCCAGGATTGCAGAGCGGTCTAAGGCGTTGCGTTAAGGTCGCAGTCTCCCCTGGAGGCGTGGGTTCGAATCCCGCCTCAGACAGAGCCCATTGAAAGTACCAAGCAAAAACAAAGCAAACACGGTCAAGAGAGCATTACCAGTTGCCAGGATGGCGGAGCGGTCTAAGGCGCTGCGTTCAGGTCGCAGTCTCCCCAGGAGGCGTGGGTTCGAATCCCGCCTCAGACAGAGCCCATTGAAAGTACCAAGCAATAACAAAGGAAACACGGTCAAGAGAGCATTACCAGTTGCCAGGATGGCGGAGCGGTCTAAGGCGTTGCGTTCAGGTCGCAGTCTCCCCAGGAGGCGTGGGTTCGAATCCCGCCTCAGACAGAGCCCATTGAAAGTACCAAGCAATAACAAAGGAAACACGGTCAAGAGAGCATTACCAGTTGCCAGGATGGCAGAGCGTTCTAAGGCGTTGCGTTCAGGTCGCAGTCTCCCCAGGAGGTGTGGGTTCGAATCCCGCCTCAGACAGAGCCCATTGAAAGTACCAAGCAAGAACAAAGCCAACACATTCAAGAGAGCATTACCAGGTGCCAGGATGGCGGAGCGGTCTAAGGCGTTGCGTTCAGGTCGCAGTCTCCCCAGGAGGCGTGGGTTCGAATCCCGCCTCAGAAAGAGCCCATTGAAAGTACCAAGCAAGAACAAAGCAAACACAGTCAAGAGAGCATTACCAGTTGCCAGGATTGCAGAGCGGTCTAAGGCGTTGCGTTAAGGTCGCAGTCTCCCCTGGAGGCGTGGGTTCGAATCCCGCCTCAGACAGAGCCCATTGAAAGTACCAAGCAAAAACAAAGCAAACACGGTCAAGAGAGCATTACCAGTTGCCAGGATGGCGGAGCGGTCTAAGGCGCTGCGTTCAGGTCGCAGTCTCCCCAGGAGGCGTGGGTTCGAATCCCGCCTCAGACAGAGCCCATTGAAAGTACCAAGCAATAACAAAGGAAACACGGTCAAGAGAGCATTACCAGTTGCCAGGATGGCGGAGCGGTCGGCGTTGCGTTCAGGTCGCAGTCTCCCCAGGAGGCGTGGGTTCGAATCCCACCTCAGACAGTGCCCATTGAAAGTACCAAGCAAGAACAAAGCAAACACAGTCAAGAGAGCATTACCAGATGATAAGATGGCAGAGCGGTCTCAGGCGTTGCGTTCAGGTCACAGTCTCCCCAGGAGGCGTGGGTTTGAATCCCACCTCAGACAGTGCCCATTGAAAGTACCAAGCAAGAACAAAGCAAACACATTCAAGAGAGCATTACCAGTTGCCAGGATGGCGGAACGGTCTAAGGCGTTGCGTTCAGGTCGCAGTCTCCCCAGGAGGCGTGGGTTCGAATCCCACCTCAGACAGTGCCCATTGAAAGTACCAAGCAAGAACAAAGCAAACACAGTCAAGAGAGCATTACCAGTTGCCAGGATGGCGGAGCGGTCTAAGGCGTTGCGTTCAGGTCGCAGTCTCCCCAGGAGGCGTGGGTTCGAATCCCGCCTCAGACAGAGCCCATTGAAAGTACCAAGCAAGAACAAAGCAAACACATTCAAGAGAGCATTACCAGGTGCCAGGATGGCGGAGCGGTCTAAGGCGTTGCGTTAAGGTCGCAGTCTCCCCAGGAGGCGTGTGTTCGAATCCCGCCTCAGAAAGAGCCCATTGAAAGTACCAAGCAAGAACAAAGCAAACACAGTCAAGAGAGCATTATCAGTTGCCAGGATTGCAGAGCGGTCTAAGGCGCTGCGTTCAGGTCGCAGTCTCCCCAGGAGGCGTGGGTTCGAATCCCGCCTCAGACAGAGCCCATTGAAAGTACCAAGCAATAACAAAGGAAACACGGTCAAGAGAGCATTACCAGTTGCCAGGATGGCGGAGCGGTCTAAGGCGTTGCGTTCAGGTCGCAGTCTCCCCAGGAGGCGTGTGTTCGAATCCCACCTCAGACAGAGCCCATTGAAAGTACCAAGCAATAACAAAGGAAACACGGTCAAGAGAGCATTACCAGTTGCCAGGATGGCGGTGCGGTCTAAGGCGTTGCGTTCAGGTCGCAGTCTCCCCAGGAGGCGTGGGTTCGAATCCCGCCTCAGAAAGAGCCCATTGAAAGTACCAAGCAAGAACAAAGCAAACACAGTCAAGAGAGCATTACCAGTTGCCAGGATTGCAGAGCGGTCTAAGGCGTTGCGTTAAGGTCGCAGTCTCCCCTGGAGGCGTGGGTTCGAATCCCGCCTCAGACAGAGCCCATTGAAAGTACCAAGCAAAAACAAAGCAAACACGGTCAAGAGAGCATTACCAGTTGCCAGGATGGCGGAGCGGTCTAAGGCGCTGCGTTCAGGTCGCAGTCTCCCCAGGAGGCGTGGGTTCGAATCCCGCCTCAGACAGAGCCCATTGAAAGTACCAAGCAATAACAAAGGAAACACGGTCAAGAGAGCATTACCAGTTGCCAGGATGGCGGAGCGGTCTAAGGCGTTGCGTTCAGGTCGCAGTCTCCCCAGGAGGCGTGGGTTCGAATCCCACCTCAGACAGTGCCCATTGAAAGTACCAAGCAAGAACAAAGCAAACACAGTCAAGAGAGCTTTACCAGGTGCCAGGATGGCGGAGCGGTCTAAGGCGTTGCGTTCAGGTCGCAGTCTCCCCAGGAGGCGTGGGTTCGAATCCCACCTCAGACAGAGCCCATTGAAAGTACCAAGCAAGAACAAAGGAAACACAGCAAAGAGAGAGCATTACCAGGTGCCAGGATGGCGGAGCGGTCTAAGGCGTTGCGTTCAGGTCGCAGTCTCCCCAGGAGGCGTGGGTTCGAATCCCGCCTCAGACAGAGCCCATTGAAAGTACCAAGCAATAACAAAGGAAACACGGTCAAGAGAGCATTACCAGTTGCCAGGATGGCGGAGCGGTCTAAGGCGTTGCGTTCAGGTCGCAGTCTCCCCAGGAGGCGTGGGTTCGAATCCCACCTCAGACAGTGCCCATTGAAAGTACCAAGCAAGAACAAAGCAAACACAGTCAAGAGAGCTTTACCAGGTGCCAGGATGGCGGAGCGGTCTAAGGCGTTGCGTTCAGGTCGCAGTCTCCCCAGGAGGCGTGGGTTCGAATCCCGCCTCAGACAGTGCCCATTGAAAGTACCAAGCAAGAACAAAGCAAACACAGTAAAGAGAGCATTACCAGTTGCCAGGATGGCAGAGCGTTCTAAGGCGTTGCGTTCAGGTCGCAGTCTCCCCAGGAGGTGTGGGTTCGAATCCCGCCTCAGACAGAGCCCATTGAAAGTACCAAGCAAGAACAAAGCCAACACATTCAAGAGAGCATTACCAGGTGCCAGGATGGCGGAGCGGTCTAAGGCGTTGCGTTCAGGTCGCAGTCTCCCCAGGAGGCGTGGGTTCGAATCCCACCTCAGACAGTGCCCATTGAAAGTACCAAGCAAGAACAAAGCAAACACAGTCAAGAGAGCATTACCAGTTGCCAGGATGGCGGAGCGGTCTAAGGCGTTGCGTTCAGGTCGCAGTCTCCCCAGGAGGCGTGGGTTCGAATCCCGCCTCAGACAGAGCCCATTGAAAGTACCAAGCAATAACAAAGGAAACACGGTCAAGAGAGCATTACCAGTTGCCAGGATGGCAGAGCGTTCTAAGGCGTTGCGTTCAGGTCGCAGTCTCCCCAGGAGGTGTGGGTTCGAATCCCGCCTCAGACAGAGCCCATTGAAAGTACCAAGCAAGAACAAAGCCAACACATTCAAGAGAGCATTACCAGGTGCCAGGATGGCGGAGCGGTCTAAGGCGTTGCGTTCAGGTCGCAGTCTCCCCAGGAGGCGTGGGTTCGAATCCCGCCTCAGAAAGAGCCCATTGAAAGTACCAAGCAAGAACAAAGCAAACACAGTCAAGAGAGCATTACCAGTTGCCAGGATTGCAGAGCGGTCTAAGGCGTTGCGTTAAGGTCGCAGTCTCCCCTGGAGGCGTGGGTTCGAATCCCGCCTCAGACAGAGCCCATTGAAAGTACCAAGCAAAAACAAAGCAAACACGGTCAAGAGAGCATTACCAGTTGCCAGGATGGCGGAGCGGTCTAAGGCGCTGCGTTCAGGTCGCAGTCTCCCCAGGAGGCGTGGGTTCGAATCCCGCCTCAGAAAGAGCCCATTGAAAGTACCAAGCAAGAACAAAGCAAACACAGTCAAGAGAGCATTATCAGTTGCCAGGATTGCAGAGCGGTCTAAGGCGCTGCGTTCAGGTCGCAGTCTCCCCAGGAGGCGTGGGTTCGAATCCCGCCTCAGACAGAGCCCATTGAAAGTACCAAGCAATAACAAAGGAAACACGGTCAAGAGAGCATTACCAGTTGCCAGGATGGCGGAGCGGTCTAAGGCGTTGCGTTCAGGTCGCAGTCTCCCCAGGAGGCGTGTGTTCGAATCCCACCTCAGACAGAGCCCATTGAAAGTACCAAGCAATAACAAAGGAAACACGGTCAAGAGAGCATTACCAGTTGCCAGGATGGCGGTGCGGTCTAAGGCGTTGCGTTCAGGTCGCAGTCTCCCCAGGAGGCGTGGGTTCGAATCCCGCCTCAGAAAGAGCCCATTGAAAGTACCAAGCAAGAACAAAGCAAACACAGTCAAGAGAGCATTACCAGTTGCCAGGATTGCAGAGCGGTCTAAGGCGTTGCGTTAAGGTCGCAGTCTCCCCTGGAGGCGTGGGTTCGAATCCCGCCTCAGACAGAGCCCATTGAAAGTACCAAGCAAAAACAAAGCAAACACGGTCAAGAGAGCATTACCAGTTGCCAGGATGGCGGAGCGGTCTAAGGCGCTGCGTTCAGGTCGCAGTCTCCCCAGGAGGCGTGGGTTCGAATCCCGCCTCAGACAGAGCCCATTGAAAGTACCAAGCAATAACAAAGGAAACACGGTCAAGAGAGCATTACCAGTTGCCAGGATGGCGGAGCGGTCTAAGGCGTTGCGTTCAGGTCGCAGTCTCCCCAGGAGGCGTGGGTTCGAATCCCACCTCAGACAGTGCCCATTGAAAGTACCAAGCAAAAACAAAGCAAACACGGTCAAGAGAGCATTACCAGTTGCCAGGATGGCGGAGCGGTCTAAGGCGCTGCGTTCAGGTCGCAGTCTCCCCAGGAGGCGTGGGTTCGAATCCCGCCTCAGACAGAGCCCATTGAAAGTACCAAGCAATAACAAAGGAAACACGGTCAAGAGAGCATTACCAGTTGCCAGGATGGCGGAGCGGTCTAAGGCGTTGCGTTCAGGTCGCAGTCTCCCCAGGAGGCGTGGGTTCGAATCCCACCTCAGACAGTGCCCATTGAAAGTACCAAGCAAGAACAAAGCAAACACAGTCAAGAGAGCATTACCAGATGATAAGATGGCAGAGCGGTCTCAGGCGTTGCGTTCAGGTCACAGTCTCCCCAGGAGGCGTGGGTTTGAATCCCACCTCAGACAGTGCCCATTGAAAGTACCAAGCAAGAACAAAGCAAACACATTCAAGAGAGCATTACCAGTTGCCAGGATGGCGGAACGGTCTAAGGCGTTGCGTTCAGGTCGCAGTCTCCCCAGGAGGCGTGGGTTCGAATCCCACCTCAGACAGTGCCCATTGAAAGTACCAAGCAAGAACAAAGCAAACACAGTCAAGAGAGCATTACCAGTTGCCAGGATGGCGGAGCGGTCTAAGGCGTTGCGTTCAGGTCGCAGTCTCCCCAGGAGGCGTGGGTTCGAATCCCGCCTCAGACAGAGCCCATTGAAAGTACCAAGCAATAACAAAGGAAACACGGTCAAGAGAGCATTACCAGTTGCCAGGATGGCAGAGCGTTCTAAGGCGTTGCGTTCAGGTCGCAGTCTCCCCAGGAGGTGTGGGTTCGAATCCCGCCTCAGACAGAGCCCATTGAAAGTACCAAGCAAGAACAAAGCCAACACATTCAAGAGAGCATTACCAGGTGCCAGGATGGCGGAGCGGTCTAAGGCGTTGCGTTCAGGTCGCAGTCTCCCCAGGAGGCGTGGGTTCGAATCCCGCCTCAGAAAGAGCCCATTGAAAGTACCAAGCAAGAACAAAGCAAACACAGTCAAGAGAGCATTACCAGTTGCCAGGATTGCAGAGCGGTCTAAGGCGTTGCGTTAAGGTCGCAGTCTCCCCTGGAGGCGTGGGTTCGAATCCCGCCTCAGACAGAGCCCATTGAAAGTACCAAGCAAAAACAAAGCAAACACGGTCAAGAGAGCATTACCAGTTGCCAGGATGGCGGAGCGGTCTAAGGCGCTGCGTTCAGGTCGCAGTCTCCCCAGGAGGCGTGGGTTCGAATCCCGCCTCAGACAGAGCCCATTGAAAGTACCAAGCAATAACAAAGGAAACACGGTCAAGAGAGCATTACCAGTTGCCAGGATGGCGGAGCGGTCTAAGGCGTTGCGTTCAGGTCGCAGTCTCCCCAGGAGGCGTGGGTTCGAATCCCACCTCAGACAGTGCCCATTGAAAGTACCAAGCAAGAACAAAGCAAACACAGTCAAGAGAGCATTACCAGATGATAAGATGGCAGAGCGGTCTCAGGCGTTGCGTTCAGGTCACAGTCTCCCCAGGAGGCGTGGGTTTGAATCCCACCTCAGACAGTGCCCATTGAAAGTACCAAGCAAGAACAAAGCAAACACATTCAAGAGAGCATTACCAGTTGCCAGGATGGCGGAACGGTCTAAGGCGTTGCGTTCAGGTCGCAGTCTCCCCAGGAGGCGTGGGTTCGAATCCCACCTCAGACAGTGCCCATTGAAAGTACCAAGCAAGAACAAAGCAAACACAGTCAAGAGAGCATTACCAGTTGCCAGGATGGCGGAGCGGTCTAAGGCGTTGCGTTCAGGTCGCAGTCTCCCCAGGAGGCGTGGGTTCGAATCCCGCCTCAGACAGAGCCCATTGAAAGTACCAAGCAAGAACAAAGCAAACACATTCAAGAGAGCATTACCAGGTGCCAGGATGGCGGAGCGGTCTAAGGCGTTGCGTTAAGGTCGCAGTCTCCCCAGGAGGCGTGGGTTCGAATCCCGCCTCAGAAAGAGCCCATTGAAAGTACCAAGCAAGAACAAAGCAAACACAGTCAAGAGAGCATTATCAGTTGCCAGGATTGCAGAGCGGTCTAAGGCGCTGCGTTCAGGTCGCAGTCTCCCCAGGAGGCGTGGGTTCGAATCCCGCCTCAGACAGAGCCCATTGAAAGTACCAAGCAATAACAAAGGAAACACGGTCAAGAGAGCATTACCAGTTGCCAGGATGGCGGAGCGGTCTAAGGCGTTGCGTTCAGGTCGCAGTCTCCCCAGGAGGCGTGTGTTCGAATCCCACCTCAGACAGAGCCCATTGAAAGTACCAAGCAATAACAAAGGAAACACGGTCAAGAGAGCATTACCAGTTGCCAGGATGGCGGTGCGGTCTAAGGCGTTGCGTTCAGGTCGCAGTCTCCCCAGGAGGCGTGGGTTCGAATCCCGCCTCAGAAAGAGCCCATTGAAAGTACCAAGCAAGAACAAAGCAAACACAGTCAAGAGAGCATTACCAGTTGCCAGAATTGCAGAGCGGTCTAAGGCGTTGCGTTAAGGTCGCAGTCTCCCCTGGAGGCGTGGGTTCGAATCCCGCCTCAGACAGAGCCCATTGAAAGTACCAAGCAAAAACAAAGCAAACACGGTCAAGAGAGCATTACCAGTTGCCAGGATGGCGGAGCGGTCTAAGGCGCTGCGTTCAGGTCGCAGTCTCCCCAGGAGGCGTGGGTTCGAATCCCGCCTCAGACAGAGCCCATTGAAAGTACCAAGCAATAACAAAGGAAACACGGTCAAGAGAGCATTACCAGTTGCCAGGATGGCGGAGCGGTCTAAGGCGTTGCGTTCAGGTCGCAGTCTCCCCAGGAGGCGTGGGTTCGAATCCCACCTCAGACAGTGCCCATTGAAAGTACCAAGCAAGAACAAAGCAAACACAGTCAAGAGAGCTTTACCAGGTGCCAGGATGGCGGAGCGGTCTAAGGCGTTGCGTTCAGGTCGCAGTCTCCCCAGGAGGCGTGGGTTCGAATCCCACCTCAGACAGAGCCCATTGAAAGTACCAAGCAAGAACAAAGGAAACACAGCAAAGAGAGAGCATTACCAGGTGCCAGGATGGCGGAGCGGTCTAAGGCGTTGCGTTCAGGTCGCAGTCTCCCCAGGAGGCGTGGGTTCGAATCCCGCCTCAGACAGAGCCCATTGAAAGTACCAAGCAATAACAAAGGAAACACGGTCAAGAGAGCATTACCAGTTGCCAGGATGGCGGAGCGGTCTAAGGCGTTGCGTTCAGGTCGCAGTCTCCCCAGGAGGCGTGGGTTCGAATCCCGCCTCAGACAGAGCCCATTGAAAGTACCAAGCAAAAACAAAGCAAACACGGTCAAGAGAGCATTACCAGTTGCCAGGATGGCGGAGCGGTCTAAGGCGCTGCGTTCAGGTCGCAGTCTCCCCAGGAGGCGTGGGTTCGAATCCCGCCTCAGACAGAGCCCATTGAAAGTACCAAGCAATAACAAAGGAAACACGGTCAAGAGAGCATTACCAGTTGCCAGGATGGCGGAGCGGTCTAAGGCGTTGCGTTCAGGTCGCAGTCTCCCCAGGAGGCGTGGGTTCGAATCCCACCTCAGACAGTGCCCATTGAAAGTACCAAGCAAGAACAAAGCAAACACAGTCAAGAGAGCATTACCAGATGATAAGATGGCAGAGCGGTCTCAGGCGTTGCGTTCAGGTCACAGTCTCCCCAGGAGGCGTGGGTTTGAATCCCACCTCAGACAGTGCCCATTGAAAGTACCAAGCAAGAACAAAGCAAACACATTCAAGAGAGCATTACCAGTTGCCAGGATGGCGGAGCGGTCTAAGGCGTTGCGTTCAGGTCGCAGTCTCCCCAGGAGGCGTGGGTTCGAATCCCGCCTCAGAAAGAGCCCATTGAAAGTACCAAGCAAGAACAAAGCAAACACAGTCAAGAGAGCATTACCAGTTGCCAGGATTGCAGAGCGGTCTAAGGCGTTGCGTTAAGGTCGCAGTCTCCCCTGGAGGCGTGGGTTCGAATCCCGCCTCAGACAGAGCCCATTGAAAGTACCAAGCAAAAACAAAGCAAACACGGTCAAGAGAGCATTACCAGTTGCCAGGATGGCGGAGCGGTCTAAGGCGCTGCGTTCAGGTCGCAGTCTCCCCAGGAGGCGTGGGTTCGAATCCCGCCTCAGACAGAGCCCATTGAAAGTACCAAGCAATAACAAAGGAAACACGGTCAAGAGAGCATTACCAGTTGCCAGGATGGCGGAGCGGTCTAAGGCGTTGCGTTCAGGTCGCAGTCTCCCCAGGAGGCGTGGGTTCGAATCCCACCTCAGACAGTGCCCATTGAAAGTACCAAGCAAGAACAAAGCAAACACAGTCAAGAGAGCATTACCAGATGATAAGATGGCAGAGCGGTCTCAGGCGTTGCGTTCAGGTCACAGTCTCCCCAGGAGGCGTGGGTTTGAATCCCACCTCAGACAGTGCCCATTGAAAGGACCAAGCAAGAACAAAGCAAACACATTCAAGAGAGCATTACCAGTTGCCAGGATGGCGGAACGGTCTAAGGCGTTGCGTTCAGGTCGCAGTCTCCCCAGGAGGCGTGGGTTCGAATCCCACCTCAGACAGTGCCCATTGAAAGTACCAAGCAAGAACAAAGCAAACACAGTCAAGAGAGCATTACCAGTTGCCAGGATGGCGGAGCGGTCTAAGGCGTTGCGTTCAGGTCGCAGTCTCCCCAGGAGGCGTGGGTTCGAATCCCGCCTCAGACAGAGCCCATTGAAAGTACCAAGCAAGAACAAAGCAAACACATTCAAGAGAGCATTACCAGGTGCCAGGATGGCGGTGCGGTCTAAGGCGTTGCGTTCAGGTCGCAGTCTCCCCAGGAGGCGTGGGTTCGAATCCCACCTCAGACAGAGCCCATTGAAAGTACCAAGCAAGAACAGCGCAAACACAGTCAAGAGAGCATTACCAGATGATAAGATGGCAGAGCGGTCTCAGGCGTTGCGTTCAGGTCGCAGTAGCCCCAGGAGGCGTGGGTTCAAATCCCACCTCAGACAGTGCCCATTGAAAGTACCAAGCAAGAACAAAGCAAACACAGTCAAGAGAGCATTACCAGTTGCCAGGATGGCGGAGCGGTCAAAGGTGTTGCGTTCAGGTCGCAGTCTCCCCAGGAGGCGTGGGTTCGAATCCCACCTCAGACAGAGCCCATTGAAAGTACCAAGCAAGAACAAAGCAAACACAGTCAAGAGAGCATTACCAGTTGCCAGGATGGAGGAGCGGTCTAAGGCGTTGCGTTCAGGTCGCAGTCTCCCCAGGAGGCGTGGGTTCGAATCCCACCTCAGACAGTGCCCATTGAAACTACAAAGCAAGAACAAAGCAAACACAGTCAAGAGAGCATTACCAGTTGCCAGGATGGCGGAGCGGTCTAAGGCGTTGCGTTCAGGTCGCAGTCTCCCAAGGAGGCGTGGGTTCGAATCCCACCTCAGACAAAGCCCATTGAATGTACCAAGCAAGAACAAAGCAAACACATTCAAGAGAGCATTACCAGGTGCCAGGTTGGCGGAGCGGTCTAAGGCGTTGCGTTCAGGTCGCAGTCTCCCCAGGAGGCGTGGGTTCGAATCCCACCTCAGACAGAGCCCATTGAATGTACCAAGCAAGAACAAAGCAAACACATTCAAGAGAGCTTTACCAGGTGCCAGGATGGCGGAGCGTTCTAAGGCGTTGCGTTCAGGTCGCAGTCTCCCCAGGAGGTGTGGGTTCGAATCCCGCCTCAGACAGAGCCCATTGAAAGTACCAAGCAAGAACAAAGCCAACACATTCAAGAGAGCATTACCAGGTGCCAGGATGGCGGAGCGGTCTAAGGCGTTGCGTTCAGGTCGCAGTCTCCCCAGGAGGCGTGGGTTCGAATCCCGCCTCAGAAAGAGCCCATTGAAAGTACCAAGCAAGAACAAAGCAAACACAGTGAAGAGAGCATTACCAGTTGCCAGGATTGCAGAGCGTTCTAAGGCGTTGCGTTCAGGTCGCAGTCTCCCCAGGAGGTGTGGGTTCGAATCCCGCCTCAGACAGAGCCCATTGAAAGTACCAAGCAAGAACAAAGCCAACACATTCAAGAGAGCATTACCAGGTGCCAGGATGGCGGAGCGGTCTAAGGCGTTGCGTTCAGGTCGCAGTCTCCCCAGGAGGCGTGGGTTCGAATCCCGCCTCAGAAAGAGCCCATTGAAAGTACCAAGCAAGAACAAAGCAAACACAGTGAAGAGAGCATTACCAGTTGCCAGGATTGCAGAGCGTTCTAAGGCGTTGCGTTCAGGTCGCAGTCTCCCCAGGAGGTGTGGGTTCGAATCCCGCCTCAGACAGAGCCCATTGAAAGTACCAAGCAAAAACAAAGCAAACACGGTCAAGAGAGCATTACCAGTTGCCAGGATGGCGGAGCGGTCTAAGGCGCTGCGTTCAGGTCGCAGTCTCCCCAGGAGGCGTGGGTTCGAATCCCGCCTCAGACAGAGCCCATTGAAAGTACCAAGCAATAACAAAGGAAACACGGTCAAGAGAGCATTACCAGTTGCCAGGATGGCGGAGCGGTCTAAGGCGTTGCGTTCAGGTCGCAGTCTCCCCAGGAGGCGTGGGTTCGAATCCCACCTCAGACAGTGCCCATTGAAAGTACCAAGCAAGAACAAAGCAAACACAGTCAAGAGAGCATTACCAGATGATAAGATGGCAGAGCGGTCTCAGGCGTTGCGTTCAGGTCACAGTCTCCCCAGGAGGCGTGGGTTTGAATCCCACCTCAGACAGTGCCCATTGAAAGTACCAAGCAAGAACAAAGCAAACACATTCAAGAGAGCATTACCAGTTGCCAGGATGGCGGAACGGTCTAAGGCGTTGCGTTCAGGTCGCAGTCTCCCCAGGAGGCGTGGGTTCGAATCCCACCTCAGACAGTGCCCATTGAAAGTACCAAGCAAGAACAAAGCAAACACAGTCAAGAGAGCATTACCAGTTGCCAGGATGGCGGAGCGGTCTAAGGCGTTGCGTTCAGGTCGCAGTCTCCCCAGGAGGCGTGGGTTCGAATCCCGCCTCAGACAGAGCCCATTGAAAGTACCAAGCAAGAACAAAGCAAACACATTCAAGAGAGCATTACCAGGTGCCAGGATGGCGGAGCGGTCTAAGGCGTTGCGTTAAGGTCGCAGTCTCCCCAGGAGGCGTGGGTTCGAATCCCGCCTCAGAAAGAGCCCATTGAAAGTACCAAGCAAGAACAAAGCAAACACAGTCAAGAGAGCATTATCAGTTGCCAGGATTGCAGAGCGGTCTAAGGCGCTGCGTTCAGGTCGCAGTCTCCCCACGAGGCGTGGGTTCGAATCCCGCCTCAGACAGAGCCCATTGAAAGTACCAAGCAATAACAAAGGAAACACGGTCAAGAGAGCATTACCAGTTGCCAGGATGGCGGAGCGGTCTAAGGCGTTGCGTTCAGGTCGCAGTCTCCCCAGGAGGCGTGGGTTCGAATCCCACCTCAGACAGTGCCCATTGAAACTACAAAGCAAGAACAAAGCAAACACAGTCAAGAGAGCATTACCAGTTGCCAGGATGGCGGAGCGGTCTAAGGCGTTGCGTTCAGGTCGCAGTCTCCCAAGGAGGCGTGGGTTCGAATCCCACCTCAGACAGAGCCCATTGAATGTACCAAGCAAGAACAAAGCAAACACATTCAAGAGAGCATTACCAGGTGCCAGGTTGGCGGAGCGGTCTAAGGCGTTGCGTTCAGGTCGCAGTCTCCCCAGGAGGCGTGGGTTCGAATCCCACCTCAGACAGAGCCCATTGAATGTACCAAGCAAGAACAAAGCAAACACATTCAAGAGAGCTTTACCAGGTGCCAGGATGGCGGAGCGTTCTAAGGCGTTGCGTTCAGGTCGCAGTCTCCCCAGGAGGTGTGGGTTCGAATCCCGCCTCAGACAGAGCCCATTGAAAGTACCAAGCAAGAACAAAGCCAACACATTCAAGAGAGCATTACCAGGTGCCAGGATGGCGGAGCGGTCTAAGGCGTTGCGTTCAGGTCGCAGTCTCCCCAGGAGGCGTGGGTTTGAATCCCGCCTCAGAAAGAGCCCATTGAAAGTACCAAGCAAGAACAAAGCAAACACAGTGAAGAGAGCATTACCAGTTGCCAGGATTGCAGAGCGTTCTAAGGCGTTGCGTTCAGGTCGCAGTCTCCCCAGGAGGTGTGGGTTCGAATCCCGCCTCAGACAGAGCCCATTGAAAGTACCAAGCAAGAACAAAGCCAACACATTCAAGAGAGCATTACCAGGTGCCAGGATGGCGGAGCGGTCTAAGGCGTTGCGTTCAGGTCGCAGTCTCCCCAGGAGGCGTGGGTTCGAATCCCGCCTCAGAAAGAGCCCATTGAAAGTACCAAGCAAGAACAAAGCAAACACAGTGAAGAGAGCATTACCAGTTGCCAGGATTGCAGAGCGTTCTAAGGCGTTGCGTTCAGGTCGCAGTCTCCCCAGGAGGTGTGGGTTCGAATCCCGCCTCAGACAGAGCCCATTGAAAGTACCAAGCAAAAACAAAGCAAACACGGTCAAGAGAGCATTACCAGTTGCCAGGATGGCGGAGCGGTCTAAGGCGCTGCGTTCAGGTCGCAGTCTCCCCAGGAGGCGTGGGTTCGAATCCCGCCTCAGACAGAGCCCATTGAAAGTACCAAGCAATAACAAAGGAAACACGGTCAAGAGAGCATTACCAGTTGCCAGGATGGCGGAGCGGTCTAAGGCGTTGCGTTCAGGTCGCAGTCTCCCCAGGAGGCGTGGGTTCGAATCCCACCTCAGACAGTGCCCATTGAAAGTACCAAGCAAGAACAAAGCAAACACAGTCAAGAGAGCATTACCAGATGATAAGATGGCAGAGCGGTCTCAGGCGTTGCGTTCAGGTCACAGTCTCCCCAGGAGGCGTGGGTTTGAATCCCACCTCAGACAGTGCCCATTGAAAGTACCAAGCAAGAACAAAGCAAACACATTCAAGAGAGCATTACCAGTTGCCAGGATGGCGGAACGGTCTAAGGCGTTGCGTTCAGGTCGCAGTCTCCCCAGGAGGCGTGGGTTCGAATCCCACCTCAGACAGTGCCCATTGAAAGTACCAAGCAAGAACAAAGCAAACACAGTCAAGAGAGCATTACCAGTTGCCAGGATGGCGGAGCGGTCTAAGGCGTTGCGTTCAGGTCGCAGTCTCCCCAGGAGGCGTGGGTTCGAATCCCGCCTCAGACAGAGCCCATTGAAAGTACCAAGCAAGAACAAAGCAAACACATTCAAGAGAGCATTACCAGGTGCCAGGATGGCGGAGCGGTCTAAGGCGTTGCGTTAAGGTCGCAGTCTCCCCAGGAGGCGTGGGTTCGAATCCCGCCTCAGAAAGAGCCCATTGAAAGTACCAAGCAAGAACAAAGCAAACACAGTCAAGAGAGCATTATCAGTTGCCAGGATTGCAGAGCGGTCTAAGGCGCTGCGTTCAGGTCGCAGTCTCCCCACGAGGCGTGGGTTCGAATCCCGCCTCAGACAGAGCCCATTGAAAGTACCAAGCAATAACAAAGGAAACACGGTCAAGAGAGCATTACCAGTTGCCAGGATGGCGGAGCGGTCTAAGGCGTTGCGTTCAGGTCGCAGTCTCCCCAGGAGGCGTGGGTTCGAATCCCACCTCAGACAGTGCCCATTGAAACTACAAAGCAAGAACAAAGCAAACACAGTCAAGAGAGCATTACCAGTTGCCAGGATGGCGGAGCGGTCTAAGGCGTTGCGTTCAGGTCGCAGTCTCCCAAGGAGGCGTGGGTTCGAATCCCACCTCAGACAGAGCCCATTGAATGTACCAAGCAAGAACAAAGCAAACACATTCAAGAGAGCATTACCAGGTGCCAGGTTGGCGGAGCGGTCTAAGGCGTTGCGTTCAGGTCGCAGTCTCCCCAGGAGGCGTGGGTTCGAATCCCACCTCAGACAGAGCCCATTGAATGTACCAAGCAAGAACAAAGCAAACACATTCAAGAGAGCTTTACCAGGTGCCAGGATGGCGGAGCGTTCTAAGGCGTTGCGTTCAGGTCGCAGTCTCCCCAGGAGGTGTGGGTTCGAATCCCGCCTCAGACAGAGCCCATTGAAAGTACCAAGCAAGAACAAAGCCAACACATTCAAGAGAGCATTACCAGGTGCCAGGATGGCGGAGCGGTCTAAGGCGTTGCGTTCAGGTCGCAGTCTCCCCAGGAGGCGTGGGTTCGAATCCCGCCTCAGAAAGAGCCCATTGAAAGTACCAAGCAAGAACAAAGCAAACACAGTGAAGAGAGCATTACCAGTTGCCAGGATTGCAGAGCGTTCTAAGGCGTTGCGTTCAGGTCGCAGTCTCCCCAGGAGGTGTGGGTTCGAATCCCGCCTCAGACAGAGCCCATTGAAAGTACCAAGCAAGAACAAAGCCAACACATTCAAGAGAGCATTACCAGGTGCCAGGATGGCGGAGCGGTCTAAGGCGTTGCGTTCAGGTCGCAGTCTCCCCAGGAGGCGTGGGTTCGAATCCCGCCTCAGAAAGAGCCCATTGAAAGTACCAAGCAAGAACAAAGCAAACACAGTGAAGAGAGCATTACCAGTTGCCAGGATTGCAGAGCGTTCTAAGGCGTTGCGTTCAGGTCGCAGTCTCCCCAGGAGGTGTGGGTTCGAATCCCGCCTCAGACAGAGCCCATTGAAAGTACCAAGCAAAAACAAAGCAAACACGGTCAAGAGAGCATTACCAGTTGCCAGGATGGCGGAGCGGTCTAAGGCGCTGCGTTCAGGTCGCAGTCTCCCCAGGAGGCGTGGGTTCGAATCCCGCCTCAGACAGAGCCCATTGAAAGTACCAAGCAATAACAAAGGAAACACGGTCAAGAGAGCATTACCAGTTGCCAGGATGGCGGAGCGGTCTAAGGCGTTGCGTTCAGGTCGCAGTCTCCCCAGGAGGCGTGGGTTCGAATCCCACCTCAGACAGTGCCCATTGAAAGTACCAAGCAAGAACAAAGCAAACACAGTCAAGAGAGCATTACCAGATGATAAGATGGCAGAGCGGTCTCAGGCGTTGCGTTCAGGTCACAGTCTCCCCAGGAGGCGTGGGTTTGAATCCCACCTCAGACAGTGCCCATTGAAAGTACCAAGCAAGAACAAAGCAAACACATTCAAGAGAGCATTACCAGTTGCCAGGATGGCGGAACGGTCTAAGGCGTTGCGTTCAGGTCGCAGTCTCCCCAGGAGGCGTGGGTTCGAATCCCACCTCAGACAGTGCCCATTGAAAGTACCAAGCAAGAACAAAGCAAACACAGTCAAGAGAGCATTACCAGTTGCCAGGATGGCGGAGCGGTCTAAGGCGTTGCGTTCAGGTCGCAGTCTCCCCAGGAGGCGTGGGTTCGAATCCCGCCTCAGACAGAGCCCATTGAAAGTACCAAGCAAGAACAAAGCAAACACATTCAAGAGAGCATTACCAGGTGCCAGGATGGCGGAGCGGTCTAAGGCGTTGCGTTAAGGTCGCAGTCTCCCCAGGAGGCGTGGGTTCGAATCCCGCCTCAGACAGAGCCCATTGAAAGTACCAAGCAAGAACAGCGCAAACACAGTCAAGAGAGCATTACCAGATGATAAGATGGCAGAGCGGTCTCAGGCGTTGCGTTCAGGTCGCAGTCTCCCCAGGAGGCGTGGGTTCGAATCCCACCTCAGACAGTGCCCATTGAAAGTACCAAGCAAGAACAAAGCAAACACAGTCAAGAGAGCATTACCAGTTGCCAGGATGGCGGAGCGGTCAAAGGTGTTGCGTTCAGGTCGCAGTCTCCCCAGGAGGCGTGGGTTCGAATCCCACCTCAGACAGAGCCCATTGAAAGTACCAAGCAAGAACAAAGCAAACACAGTCAAGAGAGCATTACCAGTTGCCAGGATTGCAGAGCGTTCTAAGGCGTTGCGTTCAGGTCGCAGTCTCCCCAGGAGGTGTGGGTTCGAATCCCGCCTCAGACAGAGCCCATTGAAAGTACCAAGCAAGAACAAAGCCAACACATTCAAGAGAGCATTACCAGGTGCCAGGATGGCGGAGCGGTCTAAGGCGTTGCGTTCAGGTCGCAGTCTCCCCAGGAGGCGTGGGTTCGAATCCCGCCTCAGAAAGAGCCCATTGAAAGTACCAAGCAAGAACAAAGCAAACACAGTGAAGAGAGCATTACCAGTTGCCAGGATTGCAGAGCGTTCTAAGGCGTTGCGTTCAGGTCGCAGTCTCCCCAGGAGGTGTGGGTTCGAATCCCGCCTCAGACAGAGCCCATTGAAAGTACCAAGCAAAAACAAAGCAAACACGGTCAAGAGAGCATTACCAGTTGCCAGGATGGCGGAGCGGTCTAAGGCGCTGCGTTCAGGTCGCAGTCTCCCCAGGAGGCGTGGGTTCGAATCCCGCCTCAGACAGAGCCCATTGAAAGTACCAAGCAATAACAAAGGAAACACGGTCAAGAGAGCATTACCAGTTGCCAGGATGGCGGAGCGGTCTAAGGCGTTGCGTTCAGGTCGCAGTCTCCCCAGGAGGCGTGGGTTCGAATCCCACCTCAGACAGTGCCCATTGAAAGTACCAAGCAAGAACAAAGCAAACACAGTCAAGAGAGCATTACCAGATGATAAGATGGCAGAGCGGTCTCAGGCGTTGCGTTCAGGTCACAGTCTCCCCAGGAGGCGTGGGTTTGAATCCCACCTCAGACAGTGCCCATTGAAAGTACCAAGCAAGAACAAAGCAAACACATTCAAGAGAGCATTACCAGTTGCCAGGATGGCGGAACGGTCTAAGGCGTTGCGTTCAGGTCGCAGTCTCCCCAGGAGGCGTGGGTTCGAATCCCACCTCAGACAGTGCCCATTGAAAGTACCAAGCAAGAACAAAGCAAACACAGTCAAGAGAGCATTACCAGTTGCCAGGATGGCGGAGCGGTCTAAGGCGTTGCGTTCAGGTCGCAGTCTCCCCAGGAGGCGTGGGTTCGAATCCCGCCTCAGACAGAGCCCATTGAAAGTACCAAGCAAGAACAAAGCAAACACATTCAAGAGAGCATTACCAGGTGCCAGGATGGCGGAGCGGTCTAAGGCGTTGCGTTAAGGTCGCAGTCTCCCCAGGAGGCGTGGGTTCGAATCCCGCCTCAGACAGAGCCCATTGAAAGTACCAAGCAAGAACAGCGCAAACACAGTCAAGAGAGCATTACCAGATGATAAGATGGCAGAGCGGTCTCAGGCGTTGCGTTCAGGTCGCAGTCTCCCCAGGAGGCGTGGGTTCGAATCCCACCTCAGACAGTGCCCATTGAAAGTACCA